>NC_136151.1:642500-1058255 GCF_965212315.1 Lampetra planeri
ACGGGTGCGCATGTCTCTCGGGGTGCTGTAAACCAGCTGCCGAGGCACTACCTCCTTCTGTTGTGGCGTCGGCGGATGCTCCACTCCCCGAGGACCCCAAAGGTCCTGACGCATGTGATGCCACCATCGGCCTGAACCATGCTGAGAGGGAAGGCCTCAAGGCGGAGGACGCCTCCTTATCTAAACTGCGGCTCGGTGTCAGGGACGCTGAGGAGGAGGAAAACCGCCATGGGGTGGTCCCAGTCATCCTCAAGGGGAGGCTGTTGATGCGGTCGGATGGCGGGTTGCGCCGCTACAGCACCATGGTGCCCACTGTCCTCAAGGGTAGGGTCATCTCGGCGGTGCATGAGCGGCTGATGCACCTTGCCGTGCACAAAACACTTACAACCCTAAGACTCGACTTTTACTGGCCTAGAATGACAGGGGATGTGATCAATGTGCTGAAGGGGTGTGTGCAATGCGCACGTCGCAAACCCCCGCCTAAAAAGTGCTGTCCGCCCTTGCAATCTTTTCGGGTATCCCGCATAAACGAGCTCGTCACGTTCTTTCGGTAAAGTCACGTATAAAGATAAAATAATTAATTAAATAATAGCATACGACGTTTCGATTGCAACACAAGCAATCATCATCAGGTATAAATGAAATAGCAACAACAATCTAACCAGAAAACTATAGACAGACATATAAGCAGACAGATATCACCAAGATACATAGAGAGAGAGCAATACATAGGCACAGAGAGAGAGAACATCTCTGTGACGAGGCATTAAATAGGGAGAGGGGGCGGGGGCGGAGAGAGGGAGGGGGTTAGAGAAAAAATTAGCATGTAAATGGGTAGGACGACGGGTGGTAAAGTACGCAAGCTTGAAAATTAGGAGAACGGGAGATAGATACATTAAATTAAATAACCTAGAAAAATATCGAAATGTAATGTAATGCAACACAGAGAGTTGGTCAATACACAATTAACGCATAGCCTGGTCGATTACGTATTTCAAAGATTGCTAAGTTAGAATTTAAGTGTGAAAATTCCAAAGAGAGACAAAACACAAAACACGAAAGTACGCAAGCTTGAAAATCTTAATTTGGAGCTTTCGTGACTGCAGGAATTACTCTTTGGTTCTTTCGGTAAAGTCACGTATAAGAACCAAAGAGTAATTCCTGCAGACACGAAAGCTCCAAATTAAGATTGAACCACTTCTACGGGGAAGTTTTAAGTTTATCTTTTTCTCTCTCTCTGGGTTTTTTGTTTTCTCTCTCTGCCCGTGTATTTAGTGTACTTTTTAAGTCTCCACTCGTTTTTTGTGTTGTTTTAATGTTCTGCTCTCTCTGTGTGTCTCCGTTCCTCGTGTTTTGTGTTTTGTCTCTCTTTTGAATTTTCATACTTAAATTCTAACTTAGCAATCTTTGAAATACGTAATCGACCAGGCTATGCGTTAATTGTGTGTTGACCGACTCTCTGTGTTGCATTACATTACATTTCGATATTTTTCTAGGTTATTTAATTTAATGTGTCTATCTCCCGTTGTCCTAATTTTCAAGCTTGCGTACTTTACCACCCATCGTCCTACCCATTGACATGCTAATTTTTTCTCTAACCCCCTCCCTCTCTCCGCCCTCGCCCCCCTCTCCCTATTTAAGGCCTCGTCACAGAGATGTTCACTCTCTCTGTGCCTATGTGTTGCTCTTTCTCTATGTATCTTGGTGATATCTGTCTGCTTATATGTCTGTCTATAGTTTTCTGGTTAGATTTTTGTTGCTATTTCATTTATACCTGATGATGATTGCTTGTGTTGCAATCGAAACGTCGTATGCTATTATTTAATTTATTATTTTATCTTTGTACGTGACTTTACCGAAAGAACCAAAGAGTAATTACTGCAGTCACGGAAGCTCCAAATTAAGATTGAACCACCTCTACGGGTAAGTTTTAAGTTTATCCTTTTGTCTCTCTCTGGGTTTTTTGTTTTCTCTCTCTGCTTGTGTATTTAGTGTACTTTTTCTGTCTCCACTCGTTTTTTGTGTTGTACTTATGTTTATGTTCTGCTCTGTCTGTGTGTCTCTGTTCCTCGTGTTTTGTGTTTTGTCTCTCTTTGGAATTTTCATACTTAGATTCTAACTTAGCAATCTTTGAAATACGTAATCGACCAGGCTATGCGTTAATTGTGTGTTGACCGACTCTCTGTGTTGCATTACATTACATTTCAATATTTTGCTAGGTTATTTAATTTAATGTGTCTATCTCCCGTTCTCCTAATTTTCAAGCTTGTGTACTTTCGTGTTTTGTGTTTTGTCTCTCTTTGGAATTTTCAAACTTAAATTCTAACTTAGCAATCTTTGAAATGCGTAATCGACCAGGCTATGCGTTAATTGTGTGTTGACCGACTCTGTGTGTTGCATTACATTACATTTCGATATTTTTCTAGGTTATTTAATTTAATGTGTCTATCTCCCGTTCTCCTAATTTTCAAGCTTGCGTACTTTACCACCCGTCGTCCTACCCATTGACATGCTATTTTTTTCTCTAACCCCCTCCCTCTCTCCGCCGCCGCCCCCCTCTCCCTATTTAAGGCCTCGTCAAAGAGATGTTCTCCCTCTCTGTGCCTATGTGTTGCTCTCTCTCTATGCATCTTGGTGATATCTGTCTGCTTATATGTCTGTCTATTGTTTTCTGGTTAGATTTTTGTTGCTATTTCATTTATACCTGATGAGTGATTGCTTGTGTTGCAATCGAAACGTCGTATGCTATTATTTAATTTATTATTTTATCTTTATACGTGACTTTACCGAAAGAACCAAAGAGTAATTCCTGCAGTCACGAAAGCTCCAAGTTAAGATTGAACCACTTCTACGGGGAAGTTTTAAGTTTATCTTTTTCTCTCTCTCTGGGTTTTTTTGTTTTCTCTCTCTGCCTGTATATTTAGTGTACTTTTTCTGTCTCCACTCGTTTTTTGTGTTGTTCTCATGTTTAAGTTCTGCTCTGTCTGTGTGTCTCTGTTCCTCGTGTTTTGTGTTTTGTCTCTCTTTGGAATTTTCATACTTAAATTCTAACTTAGCAATCTTTGAAATACGTAATCGACCAGGCTATGCGTTAATTGTGTGTTGACCGACTCAATGTGTTGCATTACATTACATTTCAATATTTTGCTAGGTTATTTAATTTAATGTGTCTATCTCCCGTTCTCCTAATATTCAAACTTGCGTACTTTCATGTTTTGTGTTTTGTCTCTCTTTGGAATTTTCACACTTAAATTCTAACTTAGCAATCTTTGAAATACGTAATCGACCAGGCTATGTGTTAATTGTGTGTTGACCGACTCTCTGTGTTGCATTACATTACATTTCGATATTTTTCTAGGTTATTTAATTTTAATGTGTCTATCTCCCGTTCTCCTAATTTTCAAGCTTGCGTACTTTACCACCCATCGTACTACCCATTGACATGCTAATTTTTTCTCTAACAACCTCCCTCTCTCCGCCCCCGCCCCCCTCTCCCTATTTAAGGCCTCGTCACAGAGATGTTCTCTCTCTCTGTGCCTATGTGTTGCTCTCTCTCTATGTATCTTGGTGATATCTGTCTGCTTATATGTCTGTCTATAGTTTTCCGGTTAGATTTTTGTTGATATTTCATTGATACCTGATGATGATTGCTTGTGTTGCAATCGAAACGTCGTATGCTATTATTTAATTTATTATTTTATCTTTATACGTGACTTTACCGAAAGAACCAAAGAGTAATTCCTGCAGTCACGAAAGCTCCAAGTTAAGATTGAACCACTTCTACGGGGAAGTTTTAAGTTTATCTTTTTCTCTCTCTCTGGGTTTTTTTGTTTTCTCTCTCTGCCTGTGTATTTAGTGTACTTTTTCTGTCTCCACTCGTTTTTTGTGTTGTTCTCATGTTTATGTTCTGCTCTGTCTGTGTGTCTCTGTTCCTCGTGTTTTGTGTTTTGTCTCTCTTTGGAATTTTCATACTTAAATTCTAACTTAGCAATCTTTGAAATACGTAATCGACCAGGCTATGTGTTAATTGTGTGTTGACCGACTCTCTGTGTTGCATTACATTACATTTCGATATTTTTCTAGGTTATTTAATTTTAATGTGTCTATCTCCCGTTCTCCTAATTTTCAAGCTTGCGTACTTTACCACCCATCGTCCTACCCATTGACATGCTAATTTTTTCTCTAACAACCTCCCTCTCTCCGCCCCCGCCCCCCTCTCCCTATTTAAGGCCTCGTCACAGAGATGTTCTCTCTCTCTGTGCCTATGTGTTGCTCTCTCTCTATGTATCTTGGTGATATCTGTCTGCTTATATGTCTGTCTATAGTTTTCCGGTTAGATTTTTGTTGATATTTCATTTATACCTGATGATGATTGCTTGTGTTGCAATCGAAACGTCGTATGCTATTATTTAATTTATTATTTTATCTTTATACGTGACTTTACCGAAAGAACCAAAGAGTAATTCTTGCAGTCACGAAAGCTCCAAGTTAAGATTGAACCACTTCTACGGGGAAGTTTTAAGTTTATCTTTTTCTCTCTCTCTGGGTTTTTTTGTTTTCTCTCTCTGCCTGTGTATTTAGTGTACTTTTTCTGTCTCCACTCGTTTTTTGTGTTGTTCTCATGTTTATGTTCTGCTCTGTCTGTGTGTCTCTGTTCCTCGTGTTTTGTGTTTTGTCTCTCTTTGGAATTTTCATACTTAAATTCTAACTTAGCAATCTTTGAAATACGTAATCGACCAGGCTATGCGTTAATTGTGTGTTGACCGACTCTCTGTGTTGCATTACATTACATTTCAATATTTTGCTAGGTTATTTAATTAAATGTGTCTATCTCCCGTTCTCCTAATATTCAAACTTGCGTACTTTCATGTTTTGTGTTTTGTCTCTCTTTGGAATTTTCACACTTAAATTCTAACTTAGCAATCTTTGAAATTCGTAATCGACCAGGCTATGTGTTAATTGTGTGTTGACCGACTCTCTGTGTTGCATTACATTGCATTTCGATATTTTTCTAGGTTATTTAATTTTAATGTGTCTATCTCCCGTTCTCCTAATTTTCAAGCTTGCGTACTTTACCACCCATCGTCCTACCCATTGACATGCTAATTTTTTCTCTAACAACCTCCCTCTCTCCGCCCCCGCCCCCCTCTCCCTATTTAAGGCCTCGTCACAGAGATGTTCTCTCTCTCTGTGCCTATGTGTTGCTCTCTCTCTATGTATCTTGGTGATATCTGTCTGCTTATATGTCTGTCTATAGTTTTCCGGTTAGATTTTTGTTGCTATTTCATTTATACCTGATGATGATTGCTTGTGTTGCAATCGAAACGTCGTATGCTATTGTTTAATTCATAATTTTATCTTTATACGTGACTTTACCGAAAGAACCAAAGAGTAATTCCTGCAGTCACGAAAGCTCCAAGTTAAGATTGAACAACTTCTACGGAGAAGTTTTAAGTTCATCTTTTTCTCGCTCTCTGGGTTTTTTTGTTTTCTCTCTCTGCCTGTGTATTTAGTTTACTTTTTCTGTCTCCACTCGTTTTTTGTGTTGTTCTTATGTTTATGTTCTGCTCTGTCTGTGTGTCTCTGTTCCTCGTGTTTTGTGTTTTGTCTCTCTTTGGAATTTTCATACTTAGATTCTAACTTAGCAATCTTTGAAATACGTAATCGACCAGGCAATGCGTTAATTGTGTGTTGACCGACTCTCTGTGTTGCATTACATTACATTTCAATATTTTGCTAGGTTATTTAATTTAATGTGTCTATCTCACGTTCTCCTAATTTTCAAGCTTGCGTACTTTCGTGTTTTGTGTTTTGTCTCTCTTTGGAATTTTCATACTTAGATTCTAACTTAGCAATCTTTGACATACGTAATCGACCAGGCTATGCGTTAATTGTGTGTTGACCGACTCGCTGTGTTGCATTACATTACATTTCAATATTTTGCTAGGTTATTTCATTTAATGTGTCTATCTCCCGTTCTCCTAATTTTCAAGCTTGCGTACTTTACCACCCGTCGTCCTACCCATTGACATGCAAATTTTTTCTCTAACCCCCTCCCTCTCTCTGCCCCCGCCCCCTCTCCCTATTTAAGGCCTCGTCACAGAGATGTTCTCTCTCTCTGTGCCTATGTGTTGCTCTCTCTCTATGTATCTTGGTGATATCTGTCTGCTTATATGTCTGTCTATAGTTTTCCGGTTAGATTTTTGTTGCTATTTCATTTATACCTGATGATGATTGCTTGTGTTGCAATCGAAACGTCGTATGCTATTATTTAATTCATAATTTTATCTTTATACGTGACTTTACCGAAAGAACCAAAGAGTAATTCCTGCAGTCACGAAAGCTCCAAGTTAAGATTGAACAACTTCTACGGAGAAGTTTTAAGTTCATCTTTTTCTCGCTCTCTGGGTTTTTTTGTTTTCTCTCTCTGCCTGTGTATTTAGTTTACTTTTTCTGTCTCCACTCGTTTTTTGTGTTGTTCTTATGTTTATGTTCTGCTCTGTCTGTGTGTCTCTGTTCCTCGTGTTTTGTGTTTTGTCTCTCTTTGGAATTTTCATACTTAGATTCTAACTTAGCAATCTTTGAAATACGTAATCGACCAGGCAATGCGTTAATTGTGTGTTGACCGACTCTCTGTGTTGCATTACATTACATTTCAATATTTTGCTAGGTTATTTAATTTAATGTGTCTATCTCACGTTCTCCTAATTTTCAAGCTTGCGTACTTTCGTGTTTTGTGTTTTGTCTCTCTTTGGATTTTTCATACTTAGATTCTAACTTAGCAATCTTTGACATACGTAATCGACCAGGCTATGCGTTAATTGTGTGTTGACCGACTCGCTGTGTTGCATTACATTACATTTCAATATTTTGCTAGGTTATTTAATTTAATGTGTCTATCTCCCGTTCTCCTAATTTTCAAGCTTGCGTACTTTACCACCCGTCGTCCTACCCATTGACATGCAAATTTTTTCTCTAACCCCCTCCCTCTCTCTGCCCCCGCCCCCTCTCCCTATTTAAGGCCTCGTCACAGAGATGTTCTCTCTCTCTGTGCCTATGTGTTGCTCTCTCTCTATGTATCATGGTGATATCTGTCTGCTTATATGTCTGTCTATAGTTTTCTGGTTAGATTTTTGTTGCTATTTCATTTATACCTGATGATGATTGCTTGTGTTGCAATCGAAACGTCGTATGCTATTATTTAATTCATTATTTTATCTTTATACGTGACTTTACCGAAAGAACCAAAGAGTAATCCCTTCAGTCACGAAAGCTCCAAGTTAAGATTGAACCACTTCTACGGGGAAGTTTTAAGTTTATCTTTTTCTCTCTCTCTGGGTTTTTTGTTTTCTCTCTCTGCCTGTGTATTTAGTGTACTTTTTCTGTCTCCACTCGTTTTTTGTGTTGTTCTTATGTTTATGTTCTGCTCTGTCTGTGTGTCTCTGTTCCTCGTGTTTTGTGTTTTGTCTCTCTTTGGAATTTTCATACTTAAATTCTAACTTAGCAATCTTTGAAATACGTAATCGACCAGGCTATGCGTTAATTGTGTGTTGACCGACTCGCTGTGTTGCATTACATTACATTTCAATATTTTGCTAGGTTATTTAATTCAATGTGTCTATCTCCCGTTCTCCTAATATTCAAACTTGCGTACTTTCGTGTTTTGTGTTTTGTCTCTCTTTGGAATTTTCACACTTAAATTCTAACTTAGCAATCTTTGAAATACGTAATCGACCAGGCTATGTGTTAATTGTGTGTTGACCGACTCTCTGTGTTGCATTACACTTCGATATTTTTCTTGGTTATTTAATTTAATGTGTCTATCTCCCGTTCTCCTAATTTTCAAGCTTGCGTACTTTACCACCCATCGTCCTACCCATTGACATGCAAATTTTTTCTCTAACCCCCTCCCTCTCTCCGCCCCCGCCCCCCTCTCCCTATTTAAGGCCTCGTCACAGAGATGTTCTCTCTCTCTGTGCCTATGTGTTGCTCTCTCTCTATGTATCTTGGTGATATCTGTCTGCTTATATGTCTGTCTATAGTTTTCTGGTTAGATTTTTGTTTCTATTTCATTTATACCTGATGATGATTGCTTGTGTTGCAATCGAAACGTCGTATGCTATATTTAATTTATTATTTTATCTTTATACGTGACTTTACCGAAAGAACCAAAGAGTAATTCCTGCAGTCACGAAAGCTCCAAATTAAGATTGAGCTCGTCACGTTCAATGTCATTTAGCCCTTTCCGACCACGCCGCGAGGAAATTAATATTTATTGGTGGGCATTGAATATTTTTCCCGCTGGCCAATGGTCTGGCCGTTTCCCAATGAGTCGGCTGCGGTTATCACCGAGACGTTCTACCACGGTTACATGTTGGATAATGGGGCCCCTCTAAATTGTTGAAGGAGGTGTTTGACTTGTTGGGCACAAAAAAGTTCGGACGTCACCCTTTCATCCCCAGACGTACAGGATGGTGGAACGACTGCACAGGACTCTGCCCTCCATGTTGAGCCAGCAGGTATATATGGTATTTATTGCTTGGTCGTTGGTTGGTCGTTGTTGTTAAATTTTTGGGAGGCACACTCTTGTTTTCACAGTTGGTTAACAGCCGGAATGTCTGTGTTTTATAAAGGGTGGGGGGTGGGTGGGTGATGTAGTGACATAAATTGTGTCACTATAGTGTTGCGACAGTACCGAGTGAAGAGTGGTACTGTATGTGTTGAGCCTTTCTCTAGCACCAGAGTGAGTATGCTATGGAAGGGCTCAATAGAGGGCATAATCCCTGTGGCAGTGAGAGAGAGATAGGTCGGGTGAGGACATAACAGTCTGGGTGAACCCGAGAGGGCACGTGACCGGACGAGGTGGTAACGAGGGCCAAAGAGGAGGTGAGAGGGACACGTGATGTGGGCCCTGAGTCTCTGAGACGGATCTGGAAAGGGGTGTGGCCAAGAGTGGAGCCTGGCCATGCCGCAGTCCTTAAAGGCCGAGTCCCGAGAGTTATTGTGGCTGTTCATTTCTGGAAAGAATACCTCCGTCTTCGATCCTGGGTCCTCGGTCTCCGGTCTTCGCACACGTGGACCAGGCAGCGTGTTAGCTGTCCTGGTCCGATTTAGTAGTTATCCCGTCCAGTGTGTACATTGTCAGCCGTGGTGGTCACCACACTAAGTCTGTTAATATTAAGTCACCCTTTAGTAGTAGTTAATAAACGTGTTTCCTCCAAGATCACGTGTGTGCCTGAGTTGAACCCCACTACACACCCATCACGGTTGAAAGCCTATTTTCCACCTTGTGGTGACAGTTCATATCCACCGCCTTCGTGCCGGGTGTCTGATGTGTCCGGCGTGCCAGGGCGAGCAGGCACAGAGGTTGCACCTCAGCAGGACCTGCTCCAAAACTGTTAGGTTTCGATAACCCGCCCCTTTTAAATCCCGGGTTCATCATTGTGGATTCACGCCGGAAATTGTGAATTTCCCCCGTCAGTTTAATATTGTTCTTGAAGCTCCTGCTACGAGGGTGAGTGTTTTTTTTACGCGGGGGGGGGGGGGGGTGATGTAGTGACATAATGACATTGAATCGGTCACGTAGCAGCATAGCGCTGGCTGCTGGCAGGGAAGATAATCTGCAGCTTACAGCAGCCCTGACTGACAGCAGGCCAGGTGATAGACCAGAGAGGGATCTAGGGGAAGGGTCACTGAAGGGGCACATTGAGAACCCGCTAGTAGGTTCTAGAAGGGGGCGTGGCCGGCGGCGGAGCCAGGCCACGCTGACAGTATAAGAGGGGCCCCTGGAGGGGACCTTGGGGCTGTTGTTTGGATCAAGATCCCCGTCGTGCTGCTGGAGTCTTGACCGTCGTCTCCGTCCTCACCATCTCGGCGTCGCCAGCCATGCAGTCTACCAGCTGTACTGACTGGGAACCGTAGTTACTAGGTGTCACTATCAGGCCGTGTTAATAAACTTAGCGCCTCCTACTCTTAGTGTCTCTGAGCCAGTCACTACACATTCAATCACACAATTTTACCCGCCAATTAATTTATGTCATACTTGCCAATTGATAAGCATCTAAGCATCTAGGGGTGTAGGGAGCTCTGGGTAGAGGTAGTATCTGTGTTTTCTGGTAGCTGCACTCAATTTTTGAGTGGACGGAAACACTGGTCCTCATCCATCTCCTAAATCTCTCACATCTGGCTCCTAGTGCCACACCCCGGTAAACTGCTTCAGCTGGCAGGCTAAACGACGTGAGGGGGTGATGTCAACACTGCATCACTGGGCGAATGAACTCCCACGACGAAGTAACCGGCCAGGGCGGAAGGGTCTCGTTAGGACCCAACGGCCAAGTGTTCGGGACCAAGGCACGCCACTTCGTTACTGTGGACTGCGGCTGTGGCCTACCAGCTATGGTTTGAAATAGCAGGGAAGGTAGATCTCTTCAGCCTTGGAAGGCCGTCTACCTAGAAGAAGGAAACTCTGATGTTAAACCTATGGCCCGAGGACCTCGCTGTCACCGTCCCAGCTTGCTCGGCCATGGCAGATGAACCCCGGGTTTAAAGGGTGGGGCCAGTTCTGCGCACACTGCACTCCATTTGAAAGCTCCTTTGTCAGGCAAGAAGGAAATCCTCACGTCTACTCACTCAGCCCTGTAGCGATGGGAAAGGGGCGAACTCGGCAGGTGTAAGATGACACTGGCAGCCGCAGTCTCAATCCTGCATGCAGGCGGCTTAGGCGCTAGTGGTCGTCTGATGATGACCTGGAGACGACATCATCACCCTGCAGCACCCTGAGCGACCAAGCAGCCTTTTCTAGGGAGAACACTACTTGCTCCACACGGAGAGGGGCCTAGAAAAGGTGGCCTAAACAAAGCTCGTCTCCTCCTCCCTCAGTTGGCTTACCGCGGTCAACGGGCATCTTCATACGCGGTCGAACTATATCAAAGAATCAACGGCACATCCCACTCGCCTTAAAAGGTGGGAAAGGACTCAAACTCGCATGCTGGAACATCAGCTGACAGCACTCGACCTGAGTGACGATCTGCTTTAATTGCACACAAACTCGCTAGGCTGGATGTTGACATTGCCGCCCTCAGCGAAATCCGCTTTCCAGAGGAAGGCAGTCTAAGGGAGCATGGTGCAGGTTACACTCTCTACTGGTCAGGCAAACCAGCGACAGAGAGACACCGTTCACGTGTCGGCTTCATGATCAGGGACTCCATCACTACCAAGCTTGCAAGCCTGCCAACTGGCCACTCTGACCGCATCATCTCAATGCGTCTACCACTTCGTAACCAGCAACATGCAACACTGCTAAGTGTGTATGCTCCAACTCTCCAGGCAGATCCTGCTGACAAAGACAAGTTTTACTCCGACCTACGCAGCCTTCTGCAGGATGTTCCAGCTGACGACAAGATTGTCATCCTTGGCGACTTCAATGCCAGAGTGGGCAGAGACTCGGAAACCTGGAAAGGCGTACTTGGAAGGCACGGTGTGGGCAGCTGCAACGACAATGGACGCTTGTTACTTGAACTCTGCGCGGAACAGCAGCTTTCCATTCCCAACACCATCTTCCAGCAGAAAGACAGTCTGAAGACAACCTGGATGCACCCTCGGTCAAAACATTGGCATCTCATAGACTACATCCTAGTGCGCCAGCGTCACCTAAAATATGTCTTTCACACCAGGGTAATGCCCAGTGCCGAGTGTCACACAGACCACCACCTTGTCCGCTGCAAACTCAAACTCAGCTTCCACTTTAAGCCCAGACCAAGGAAAGGTGGCGCCCCGAGGAAGAAGCTCAAAGTCTGCAGCCTTCAGTCTGCCGCGGTCAAAGCAGTTTTCCAGAAAAGCCTACGATCTAGGCTAGAGGAACCGAGCTGCCTAGCAGACTTGCCTCTGGTTCCTGAAGTGCTGTGGGACCGCATCAAAACTGTTGTTCTGCAAACATCTGAAGATACCCTCGGATTCTCCACAAAGAAAAACAGAGATTGTTTCGATGAGAACAACTTAGAAGTCAAGGAGCTGCTGTCAAAAAAGAGATCAGCACACCAGGCCCACCTGGCACAACCATCCTGCCCGCATAAAAAAGCAGCCTTCCGCCTGAAATGCAGAACCCTCCAGCGCAAGCTTCGAGAGATTCATAACGAGTGGTGGACCAACTTCGCAGTAAGAACTCAGGTTTGCGCTGATACTGGCGACTACAGGGGATTCTACGAAGCTTTAAAAGCGGTCTATGGCCCCTCGTACCAAATTCTGAGCCCCCTGCGGAGTGCAGACGGGAAAGAACTGCTCACCGAAAAGGACTCAATCTGGAACCACTGGTCTGAGCACTTCTACACGCTCTTCCATGCTAGCCGCTCAGTCCAAGAACCAGCGATTGACCGCATCCCACAACAACCAGTGAAAACTGAACTGGATGTGGCAGCAACATTACAAGAGACTGAGGAAGCCATTAAACAGCTGAAGAGTGGTAAAGCTGCAGGAGTTGATGGCATCCCTCCTGAAGTATGGAAGAACGGAGGCCCAACACTGCACACCAAACTCCATGAATTCTTTGTCTGCTGCTGGGAGCAGGGTAAACTCCCTCAAGACCTCAAAGATGCAATCATCATCACCCTGTATAAGAACAAAGGGGAGAAATCAGACTGTTCCAATTATCGTGGCATAACACTTCTGTCCGTCGCCGGCAAAATCCTCGCAAGAGTACTGCTAAATAGACTGGTACCCGCAATAGGTGAAGATCACCTCCCAGAGACCCAGTGTGGCTTCAGAGCCACCCGGGGAACCACAGACATGGTGTTTGTCCTGAGGCAGATTCAGGAGAAGTGCCAGGAGCAAAATAAAGCGCTGTACATCACCTTTGTGGACCTGACAAAAGCATTTGACACCGTGAGCAGGCAGGGACTTTGGAAAATCGTCCAGCTTCATGAAGACCAACTTGGACAAGTCAGACATAGCAACGACCTCTCGCAGCCATTCCCTATCGGCGTGACACAGGGCTGTGTTCTTGCTCCCATGCTGTTCACCATTTTGTTCAGCATGATGCTCCAGAAGGCCACAGAGGACCTCGACGACGCTGATGGCGTATACATCCGTTTTCGTCTCGACGGGAGCGTGTTCAACCTGAGGCGTTTGCAGGCGCACACAAAGACCATGGAGCAACTGATCAGGGAGCTGCTGTTTGCTGATGATGCCGCCCTCCTTGCTCACACAGAGGCAGCTACGCAGCGAATTACGTCCTGTTTCGCGAAAACTGCTCAGATCTTTGGTCTTTAAGTCAGCCTGAAGAATACTGAAGTTCTTCATCAGCCCGCACCCCATGAGGAGCACCATCCACCAAGCATCTTTATTGAACAAACAAAACTGAAAGCTGTCCACCAGTTCAGCTACTTGGGGTGCATGATCTCGTTTGACACCAAGATCGACAACGAAGTCGACAACAGGCTGACCAAGGCAAACAGTGCATGCGGCAGACTATACAAACGTGTCTGGAATAACAGCAACCTAAAAAGAGACACGAAGGTCATCGTCTACAAAGCTGTTGTGCTGACCACTCTCCTGCATGGCGCTGAGTCCTGGGTCATGTACCGTCGTCACCTGAGTATCCTGGAGCGTCTTCATCAGCGCTGCCTCCGCACAATCCTCAATATTCACTGGAGTGACTTCGTCGCCAACACTAAAGTCCTCGAGTCAGCGAAGGTCACCAGCATCGAGGCCATGGTCATCAAGATACAGCTTCACTGGGCAGGGCACATCGCCAGGATGGAAAACCACTGCCTACCTAAGATTGTGCTGTATGGGGAACTGTCCTCTGGCTATCGCGACATAGGGGCACCACGAAAGCGATACAAAGACTCCCTGAAGAAGTTTCTCAATGCTTGCTGCATCGATCACCATCAGTGGGCAACACAAGCAGCTTATCGCAACTCCTGGCGGCACACAGTCCACCAGGCCACCTCCTTCTTCGAAGATACCCGCAGGGCTTGTATGGAGGACAAAAGGAGAAGGAGGAAGAACCGTTACCCCTCGACACCCATCCCAGATTAGACCTATACTTGCAGCCGTTGTGGCAGGACCTGCATGTCCCGCATAGGCCTCGTCAGCCACCAGCGTGCTTGCAGAAGACGTGGATGTCCTTCCTAGATCTTCGTTCGCGAAGTAATGCCATGATGAGACTAGCCAAACCTACACAAGCATATGCACACTATTGTTTCAGGACATTTCTTTAATTGTGTAATCTTACCAATGAATTAATTGATGTCCACTTTTGCCATTGGGCACGTTTCTTTCGCGCATTTCCGTATGAATATTGTTATTTTTAAGGACTTTCCTATCGTCGTATATTGTCACGCTCCTAAGAGGAGTTAGCCTATTCTATTGCTCAGTTTAACAACGTAACCATTGAGGTTTCATTAGACGGATCGATGAGTAGGATATCTACAGGAGTATTGTTGTGGCAATTCCAATCATCAGTGTGTTCGCATATTATAGTGTTTTGAGATATTAAAGTTGCTTATCACGGAAGAGTCTGAGTGGTTCCTTCCTTAGTTCATGCATAATAATCTTAATTATAAGAACTGTATCCTGCGGCGAGATCTGAAACCTGAGACCGGACATAATTACACAAAAATCATCATCAGTAAAAGTTAAAGCGATAATCGTTGTATTATCACGATTGGCAAGACACCCCTAGACAACAAAGCCATACACGTAACTGCACGCCACCTATTGATCATAATACAAACTAACACACGCAATCATACTTCTACATACACACATAGATCATACCCATGCATTTTCACTTCATATTTTATGCACATTTAATCACACATACGATTGGCACTTACACTCAATTAACATGTAACACACACACACGTTTTATAATTGTATTAATTTTGCCTAAATTACATAATTACACACAATTGCATAATTCCATAACATGTAATCTTGACTTAAAGCTTAATTTTATACATTTTCATATTTTGCATTTTTTATTTCTAATTATTTTTCACAACACAATATTTACTAATTGTGGGAGGTGCATAATCCCCGCGGCAAAAAAATTCACACCACACAATTGTTCTTTCCATGTGATTGTTTATTGCCATAGGTTGAATTCAGGGACAAATTGAAATGGTGTCATCGAGTTCTAGTGGGTGGAGTTCCCCTTGGATTCCGATGATCTGTTGGATTGGTCATTTCCCTCCTTGGTATTAGCCGTGACGGGTGGAGGGGGCGATGAAATGACCAAGGCAACACATTACTTCCTTAAAAGAAGCGTACAGGCAGACGGACAGTAAGAAAGTGGGCCAAGGCTTCTGATTAGTGCAGAGAAGCCTCCAGAGTGATTGGTTGGGAGGCAAGGTTCAAATAGATTGAAGGAGATATTCAAACTTAAAAGGCGGTAAGTGAGGGTGGACGGTAGGGGCGATGGTTGACAACCATTACAGGAGGAGGAAGTCGATTGGATGACGGAATTCGGTGAGCGAAGCTTCCAGAAAGGGGGATCGAGGGGTGAAAAAGGGGAGAGCACAAGGGGAGGGGACATTTGTGGAGACTACGAGCTTCAAGCATCAAAAACGAAGCCCGGGCCTAGTCTTGGTGCTGTGTTCAATAAAAGGCTCCAAGTAGCAGCGTATGTCAGTGTCTTTACAGAGAGATTTCAGAGGCAGATATAAATCACACCCCACCTCTCACGAATTTCGACCGTCACCAAAATAAAACTATGATATGTTGATGTTACCATGTAAGGCCCACTGAGCTATGTCGCTCTTTTTCAGAAGCGACTTGGCCACAAATGATAGCTTAATGAAATGGCTTATCGTGTAGAAATGTATAGCAGCCAAATACTCTAAATGCACGCTGATTCTAAATGTGGAGGTAAAATTCGGAAGACCTGGAGAAAAATACACACGACCAAGGGGACAATATGCAAACTCCAGATATATGGCGTCAGGGTCGGGATCAAAGCCACTGCCTCCTGTATACCAAGCAAGGTAATTAACATCTCACCACCGTGGTTCTCTTACAGTATTTTATATATTTCTTATTTTTCTCTGGGCGTTATTATGATTGAGCTCTCGATGTCACATCATCAAATAAATAATGTATTAAGACTCCCGTATGATCTCGTTCATGTTGTAGGGGGCATCACTATCCCATAACAGCGGTAATTTAGCCAAATTATATTGAAAAGCCAATGAAATGTGACGTCTTTATTAAGTTGTGCAGTCATTAATGATGGGGCTGAGACTATCAACTCGCTACAAGTAGTAAGATCCTGGTTTAATCACAGGCGGCTGCTCTGATACAAGCCCTGGATTTCAGCGGTATCAGGTCAATTTCTCGAGCTTATGAGATATTGCATAGGTCACATCTTGAATAAAATATATCCCCATATCATAAAGGCTCAATATTCATGCATCACACACATCTCTCGACTGCTCCACACACAAATGGTAAACACGCCGGGCGCTTCCCCCCATTGTGTGTTTGGAAAGCCAGTGCTCTGAACATGTGTAGTGACATAAGAAGGGAGGGGGTGCTGGGGGCTCTGGGTTCCCGGGCGGGTCCAGACGCTTAAGCCTCTGGGCGCCAGGCGCTGGGTTCCCAGGGTGTCCAGACGCTTAAGCCTCTGGGCGCCAGGCGTTGGGTTCCCAGGCGCTTAAGCCTTTTGGCGCCGCCAACGGGGGGGGGGGGGCTGTGTGTGCTCTGTGGGATGTCTGGTGGCGCACACGGCCCCACCCCTCGTTGGACTAGGCATAAAAAGGGGAGCTCCCTAGACGATCGGGGCCAGTTGTAACTCAAGACCCAAGACCCACAACCAGCCATTTGAAGACCCTGGGATGTTGTGAGAGCGGGTGGTGGGACTCTGGAACTCCCAACTCTACGACCTTGTGAGGGCGAGTTCCAGAGCGTAGCCAGAGTAGAGTATCTAGGCTGTGTACCTAGGCTGTGTACCTAGGCTGTAACAGAGTATCAGGACTATTGGAGTGTTGTGTTGTAATAAAGAAGTTACCTCTACAAGTGTCTCTGGAACCCGTTACATTTGGCGTCAGAAGTGGCAATGGAGACAAGAAGTAAGCCACGTACCTTCAGTCCTGATGGCGATGTTGAGGAGCAAGCGGCGATGGGGCAGCCAACTCGGGTCGAAAACGACGCCGCACCGCCGGCTGAGCAGTCGTCCACCACACCTGCCGATCCTCCTCCAGCGTCGGGAGCAGCAATGGAGGAAACGCTGCTTCGCCTCACCGAGCTGCTCCACGCCACCGTCTCCATCCTGGACGACATGCGTCGCTCACAGGCGGAGACAGGAGGGAGAGAGGCGGCGCAGCGGCCGCGCCATTCCGCCGGCTCCCACACAAAGATGGCAGCCGTTCCCGCCGCAAAAACATCCGGGTGTGTCGTCACTTCTGCCGGGGGAGCAATGACCGCTGGGAGCGACGTCACTTCCGGGCCCAGCGTGGGCCAACCCGACGACTCCGCGTCATCAGCGCTGCGTCCCTCACCGCGGGTGACAGCTGTTTGCAACCTAGCAACGCCGCGTCATCAGCGCTGCATCCCTCACCGCCGAGTGACAGCGCTGGGAACGCGAAGCCAGCTTCAGCCGGGTTGCCAGGCAACGAGCGCTTGGCTCACGTCCAGCAATGCCTGCCGGCACTCAAGGCGTTTTCTTCAGGGGGGGGTGAGTGGGCAGCGTTCGAACGCCGGTTCGTCTCTCTTATAGAGACGTCCGGCTGGTCGGAGTATGAAGCGCTCCAGGGCCTCCCGGCCATGCTCGACGACGACTCCCTCGCAGCACTCCTTGCGGTGCTACGGGCGAAACGTGCCACGCTCACGGATGCCCTTCATCAGATGCGGCTGATTTATGGGCCCCCGTCCGAAGCACGTCACCGCTTCGATGCGAGGAGGAAGAAGGCCTCCGAGTCGGCGATGGCGTACCGCAGCGCGCTGCTGGCCATGGCGCGGGTTGCCTACCCTCGCATGGATGAAGACGCTGTGGAGTCACTCGTGCTGCAGAAGCTCATGAGCTTGGCCCGCCAGTTTCGAGTTGCCATGCCGACAGCCGACGACGACGACGACTTCACGTCGCTACGTGCTGCCAGGTGCATCTGTAGTGGTGGTGTTGACGTGCGCCGACAGTGATGGATCACGGGGCGGCACGGGGTGCGGGGTTGGGCACGCGATGTGGGCGTGGTGTGGACACGCGCGCCGGGAGTGAGTGAGCACGGGGCGGCGAAGCGTGGGTGGGGAGGCGCGCTGACACGAGGTGGGAAAAGAGGATCGTGGGCAGTGCGCAGGGATTGGTCAAATGGGAAGGGTGCTCTCAGCGACGTCCGCAGGATGGACATAAAAGGGGGACGCGCGGGAGCACTCGGGGTTGTGGTTGTTAACCAGTTGAAGATCGAAGACGGAGTTGGAGAAGGAGTGCCCTGAGACCCCTAGTCCTGCTGTCCTTGTCAGGACCGGGCCCTGTGTGGCTCGGAGGCGAGACTGTGGGACCCGTGGTCCGACGCCCATGTGGGTCGGGACTGTGGGACCCAGAGTCGAGACGGACACCCCGGCTGGGTGTGTTCCGAGAGGCTACGGGGCGTAAGAGCCCGTGTTGGTGTAGCCAGGAGAACCGTGTGGGTTAGGCTGGTGTTAGCCACCCGAGTAACTAAGTGGGTGTTAGTTACCCGAGTAACTACAGTGGGTGTTAGTCACCCGTGTAACGAAGTTGGTGAATAAAAGAGTGTGCTACCCGTGAAGTCGTCTCCCGCCGAGTTATTACATTACAACTGGCGTCAGAAGTAAACCTGTCTTCAAAAGAATGGATACTAGGAAGACTACCCGTACCCACGAGCGAGATCGGGAAGACGACGGCGCACCGGAGACACAAACCTCGGAAGGAGAGGACGAGGAGTTGCCGCCGATGCAGCACTTCGCGGCGATGGCCGACGCTCCGCTCGCCTCCGACACCAGCCTACAGGACGCACACTCCCGCCTGGCGGAGTTGCTGCTCGCCGCCGCTGCAATTTTGGCGGAAATCACCACTTCAGCGGGCGGAGGGACGGCTGCGGGGTTGGAGGAGGGAGCACGGCTGGAGGGATCCGTTTTTGAGGGTCCACCATCGGTTGGCGGGAAGCGCGGACACCACGTGGGCGGTGATCTCCACTCAGCGCAGCCCGCGTCATCGGCGCGCGCCAGAGCTCTCCATCATGCGTCTGCAGACGGAGCCGACATTTTCTATAACCACAGCGACGCGCGGGAAAATCATTCCGACGATGACGACGACGACCGGGTCTTCCAGCAACGATTGCCCACGCTGACGGCGTTCAAGGCAGACGGGGGCGACTGGGGAGTCTTCCAACGAAGGTTCCTCGCACATCAAGAAATGTCGGGGTGGTCCGACACCACTGCCCTACGCGCGCTGCCAGCGACGCTCGACGACGACGCGCTTGCAGCCTTCACATCTGCCCCAAGGTCGTCCCGCTCAACGCTCCAGGCCGCACTACATCTAATGGCTAAGGTGTTCGGTCCGCCCTCGACCTGTCGCCACCATTTCTACGAACGGCGCAAGGTCGTTGGAGAAACAACGCTCGCCTATCGCACGGCGCTGCTCGCCCTGGCGGACGCAGCTTTTCCCCGCATGGACAAGGAGGGGAAGGACGCCATGGTGACGTAGCAGCTGCTGGCGTTGGCTCACGACCTGGGAGTCCCCATCAATACGGCGGACGAAATGGACATCTGCTCCCTGGGGATTGCCACGAGTATTCACGCATACGAAGTCCTCAAGCGCAAGCGGTCGGTCATCTGCGCATCGGCACCTGCCGCCACGGTCGACGAGCCTCAGCCTGCTGCGGCTCGGGAGGAGGCCTTCACCCTATCGAGACCACACGTTCATCCCGCAAGCTGGAGCAACCGAAATCTACGACGTCCCTCGTCGTCTGCTACAACTGCGGCCTTCGGGGTCACGTCGCGTCCGGGTGCCGGGCTCCGCGTCAGCGCGCCACGGGACCACGTCCGGACGACGACCAAGGCCACAAGTCGTCCCAGCTAAACCCGGCAAGTCGCGGCACCTCACACACTCGGTCCACATACACGGCACACTCGGGTCGCCGCTTCGCGGTGGGGGGACCGCGTATGGGTACCGGGGATTCGGTTCGGCGAGGGGGGTCCGTACACGACCCGAAAGCAGTCGAATGGTCCGAATTGGCCCACAGGATAGTGGCTGCGTCAGCCGGGTCGTCCGTGGTAACGGGGTTTATTGACGGGGTTGAGGTCCGGGTGCTTGTGGACACGGGTGCGTCAGCCACTATCATTTCAGACCTTATTTATAACATCCTTCCCGTCCAATGTCGACCCCTTTTGCCAGTGGACGTACCATTTTACGCGGCGAACGGGGGATCCTTGGGAATCATCGGCCAGATTCTGGCGACTATTTGTATTGGCGATATCAAATTGGCGGGTCCTATTTTTGTATCATCATCGCTGGCAGTCCCTTGTTTACTAGGTACGGACTTTCTGGCTAAAATGCCCATCAAAATTCTCATAGATCAGGCCTGCATTGAGCTTCCATCGGGACGGCGGGTTGCATTTTTGACGAGCCCTACTAAAATACGCACGGTTTGTGCGACGGTGCAGGCACTGGCAACTCAGACTGTACGGGTACCCCCGGGATCGCAAATGTTGGTACCCCTTCGATTGAGAAAACCCCTCGGGGTGGATGCGGGGGGACAGGGAGTTCTGTTGGGGCCATCCAACAGAGCTGTTGGGGGCCTCGACTTAGCGGTAGCTCAGACCATGGTGCGGGCGGACAGTGAGCCGTTCGTTATGGTCCTGAATACGGGGTCGCGGCCAGCCGCAATTACACAGGGAACAGTGCTGGCTCATGCGGCGCCGCTACCCGTCGAGGAACAGCTCGTTGCTCACGCAGATTCGAGAGTCGATACGCATCCTCAAATTGGGGAGGGGACAGAGTGGTTGGACTCGTTGTGTGCTGGGTCTAGTAACTTGTCTAGTGTGCAGTTGGGAGCGTTGAGGGGCTTGCTACTTGAATTCGCTGACGTGTTTAGCAGACACAAGTACGATATTGGCTGCACGGACCTGTTGCGCCACCACATAGCGACGGGGGACGCGGCCCCTATTCGACAGAATCCCTTCCGGCTCAGCCCAGCTGAAAAGGAGCATGTGCAGTCGGCAGTTAATGACATGTTGGCGGCCGACATCATTTCGCCCTCTTCCAGTCCGTGGGGTGCTCCCATCGTCCTTGTTAAAAAAAAGGACGGGTCCTTGCGGTTCTGTGTCAATTTCCGCCGCCTAAACAAAATCTCAATGGCTGACGCGTATCCGCTCCTCAGGATGGATGAGACGCTGGATGCCTTGGCGGGAGCACAGTTTTTTTCGACGCTTGATCTGCTTTCGGGATTTTGGCAATTGCCCCTCGATGACGAATCAAAACCAAAAACCGCTTTCCGGACACCGGGAGGTCTATTTGAATTCAACCGATCGCCCATGGGCTTACATTCCGCTCCCACCACGTTCCAGAGGCTCATGGAATTGGTTTTGTCCGGACTCCAATGGGACACCTGTTTGATTTACCTCGATGATATCATTGTTTTCAGCCGGACTTTCGAGGAACACCTCCAGCGACTGACGGCGGTGTTCCTCAGGATGCGTTCTGCTAAACTTAAATTTAAACCGGCAAAATGTTACCTGCTTCGGGAATCGGTCAGGTACTTGGGCCATATCGTTAGCCGTTCAGGGATCTCGACAGACCCTGCTAAGACGCACTGCGTCAGCTCATGGCCAACACCAACCTTGGTCACTGAAGTCCGCAGCTTCATAGGATTCGCCTCCTACTACCGTCGTTTTGTCAAACATTTTGCCACCATAGCCAGGCCACTGCACGCTTTGACGACTAAAGGTGTGAGGTTTCACTGGGGGCCGGAAGAGGAGGCTGCGTTCTGCTCCCTTCATGATGCCTTGGTGCGGGCTCCCCCCTTGTGTTACCCCGATTTCACGCAACCGTTTTTGCTCGACACGGATGCCAGTAACACGGGTATCGGGGGAGTGCTCTCACAGGTGGTCGGGGGGGTCGAACGGGTGGTCGCCTATGGTAGCAGAGTTCTGTCACCTGCGGAACAACGCTACTGCGTAACACGTCATGAATTGCTGGCGATTGTTTTTTTTATACAGCAATTCAGGCCGTATCTTTACGGCCGTCATTTTACGGTTCGTACGGACCATGCGGCTCTCCAATACGCTATGCGGGTGGCGCAACCCTCCAGCCAATTGTCCCGATGGTTGGAGGTCCTTCAGGACTACCAATTCACGACGATTTACCGTAAGGGATTGCGCCACTCGAATGCGGATGCCTTGTCGCGATTGCCGCCACGCACGGAATGCGCTTGTCTGCTGGGATCGGCGCGGTGTAAACCCCCTGTCGCCATCCCCGCGGAAGTTTTGCTTGCCGCCACTGACACTACGGGGGTCGACGCTCCCACGGGGAGGGACTCGTTACTAGCGTTGCCTCTCATCGAGTGGGGCCGTCTCCAAATGGCCGACAGCTCTCTACTCACGCTACGTCGGAAGGTTGACGCTCCCGGGGAGGGGGAAACGCGGGTCGGATCCTGGGTGTGCAGACAGGGCCTCTTGATGAAGTGGGACAGCATGTCTCGGCGTCATGCGCTCGTTGTGCCAGTTGCTATGCGGGGTAGGGTCGTTCTGGCTGCTCACGAACGACTCATGCATCTGGGTTTTCACAAAACGCTCGCCCTAATCCAGCGAGACTATTATTGGCCGGGGATGGGCAACGACGTGGCAAACATCCTTAAGGGATGTGTAGGGTGCGCCCAAAGGAAACCGCCACCAATAGCGGCTAATCCACCGCTACAATCCATTCAGGTTTCGCGCATAAACGAACTGGTTGCGCTCGACATCTTGGGGCCCTTTCCCGCTACACCTAGGGGTAATAAGTACCTGCTGGTTGGCGTACAGTACTTCACCCGTTGGCCCATGGCATGGCCACTCGCCAACCAGTCGGCGGCGGCAGTGGCGGACGCCTTTGTCCAAGGCTATGTTTTGGACAAGGGCGCCCCCGAACGCTCGCTGACGGACCAAGGGAAGAATTTTTCGAGCGTTTTGTTGCGCGAAGTGTGCGACCTGTTGGGTTCAAAGAAAGTGCGTACCTCCCCGTACCACCCGCAGACTGACGGAATGGTTGAACGTCTGAACAGGACGATTACGTCTATGCTGTGCCAACAGGTCTGTGACGATCAGGTTGATTGGGACTTACAGGTATCGGGGGTACTCGCGGCCTATCGAATGGCCCCTCACGCGGCTACGGGGTTTTCCCCATTTTTTCTTATGTATGGGCGGGAGGCCGATCCGGCCATGGACGTCCAACTGGGGATTTCCCAGCCACGTGCAAAATCTAAATTGGCAGACCACATCAAATTTAATATCGCCAAACTGGCTGAAGCGTGAGAGGCTGCGAGATTGAATTCGCGGTCTCGGCAGATCGCGAACGAAAGATTGCATGGACGAAGGGTGCATATGCACGATTGGAAACGAGGCGATAAGGCCTGGCTGCATTGTCCACATGCATCGTTGGCTACGTCCCCTAAATTGTTGAGACCATGGAGGGGACCAGTGGAAATTGTGCGTGTTGCACGACCCCAGAGTATACAGATTAAATGGGAAAAACGCCGTTGGTACGTGCACCCCTCCCGACTGAAACCCTTCGCGGCACCGCGTGACCCCACTTTGTGCCGTAACGACCGAGCGTGTGATGTGACCGTCGACTCGGGGAGGGATGTGTCGCAGGCTGATCCTCACGTGTCTCCACCTGACCCACCCCCAGGTGTCTCGGACCTGACGGCTGTTGACCGTCGGGAACCGGAACCTCGCGGCATGCGCGGATCTCCGATGCCTGGCCCGTGCCTTCCTGAACTGCCGGCACCACCGGACGGTCAACCGCGTCCGGTGCCGTACGACGGACCGGCAAGGCGGACTCGTGCCAGGATACAACACTTTTCGTGAAAAAAAAAAAAAAAATGTTTCAAACCCGAGCTCGCCGCCGCGTTCCCCCTCTGCCGGGGTAATGTCCCGTTCAAGGGGCGCTCGGAAAGAATGGGACGCTGCACGAGTCGGAATTTTTTTTTTTTTCCTTGCATACATGTTTATTGTTGTCACTCGCAGGATTGTACATGTTGTTCTTGTTGTTGCAGTGGCATTTGCTGATTTTTGCGGATGGCGGTGTTCTTGTTGTGTTGTGTTGCGTTGTGTTGTTATGATTGTTGTTGTGTTACGGGGCACACATGGAAGGGGGGGAGTGATATCCTTTTATAGCAGCCGGGGTGGCTGCGAGCTATGTGGTAGGGGGTGATGTAGTGGTGGTGTTGACGTGCGCCGACAGTGATGGATCACGGGGCGGCACGGGGTGCGGGGTTGGGCACGCGATGTGGGCGTGCTGTGGACGCGCACGCCTGGAGTGAGAGAGCACGGGGCGGCGCGGCGTGGGTGGGGAGGCGCGCTGACACGAGGTGGGAAAAGAGGATCGTGGGCAGCGCGCAGGGATTGGTCAAATGGGATGGGTGCTCTCAGCGACGTCCGCAGGATGGACATAAAAGGGGGACGCGCGGGAGCACTCGGGGTTGTGGTTGTTAACCAGTTGAAGATCGAAGACGGAGTTGGAGAAGGAGTGCCCTGAGACCCCTAGTCCCGCTGTCCTTGTCAGGACCGGGGCCCTGTGTGGCTCGGAGGCGAGACTGTGGGACCCGTGGTCCGACGCCCATGTGGGTCGGGACTGTGGGACCCAGAGTCGAGACGGACACCCCGGCTGGGTGTGTTCCGAGAGGCTACGGGGCGTAAGAGCCCGTGTTGGTGTAGCCAGGAGAACCGTGTGGGTTAGGCTGGTGTTAGCCACCCGTGTAACTAAGTGGGTGTTAGTCACCCGAGTAACTAAGTGGGTGTTAGTCACCCGAGTAACTATAGTGGGTGTTAGTCACCCGTGTAACGAAGTTGGTGAATAAAAGAGTGTGCTACCCGTGAAGTCGTCTCCCGCCGAGTTACTACATTACACATCCAAGCACACCTACATTGCGATGAGGACACGACCATCGCTGCCTGCGCAGGCCCACCTGATGCACAAGCCTATGACGTGCATTCGGGGCCTCATCAGGTCTTCGCGGCAACAGAAAATCGCGGATCGTCCAACTTGCGATCCCAGCGAGATCACCACCAGCGGGACCGGCCAATCTCGCGCCAGGACGGGGCGTCCATCGTCTGCCACAACTGTGGCCTTCGGGGCCATGTGGCGTCCGGCTGCCGGGTCCCCCGACGCCTGACTTCAGGACCTCCGGCGCCTCGGCCACCACCATATCCTCGGCATACCCAGGCGAGTCACGACACCTCGCACTCTCGGCCCCCACTTACAACAAGCACACACCCTCACACCACACAGGGGGGTCATGCTTCGGAAGAGGGGGATTCGGGCCCATCATTGAACAACCGGGCGCTCGGACCAGGTCAATGGTCCGAGTTGGCCCATAGGGTCGTTGCCACGGCGGCAGGGTCCTCTGCCGTAGTGGGTTCCATCGAGGGCGTTGATGTTCGTATGTTGATCGATACGGGTGCATCGGCGACCATCATTTCAGACATAATTTATAACATTCTGCCCGATACATGCCGTCCCTTGCAGCCAGTTGACGTGCCATGCTATGCCGCAAATGGGGGTTCGTTGGGCATCACCGGACGGATCAATGCTCAGATCCGCATTGCTGACGTCCAATTAGTGGGGCCCATTTTGGTCTCATCAACCCTCACCGTTCCGTGCCTCCTCGGAACAGATTTATTGGGGAAGATGTCCATTAAAATTCTCATTAATAAAGGGTGTATTGAGCTCCCCTCCGGCCGACGCATGGCCTTCCTACCCACACCCACTCGGTTGCACTCCGCATCTACGACGGTGCAGGCGTTGGCGGCGTGCACAATTCACATTCCTCCCGGCTCTCAGATGTTAGTTCCCCTCCGGTTTCGTAAACCCCTTGATTACGACGCGTTCATGGGGGGTGCTGTGATCGGGCGTTCGCGTTCAGCTGAGCGGGTGTCGGACCTCGTGTGTGCACAAACACTCGTGCGAAGCGACCATGACCCCTTTATCCAGGTCCTTAACGCGGGATTGGAAACGGCCGTTATCTGTCAGGGAATGGTGCTTGCTCACGCGACGCCAGCCCCGCCAGAAGATGTGATCATGGGTCACGTAGGGGGCGAGTCCTCTTCCGTTGCCAAGCCAGGTCCTGACACAGGATGGCTCGACGCGCTTTGCTCCACTTCTGCCGATTTGTCACCATTACAGCATGCTAAATTACGCACGCTGCTGAGCGATTTCGCCGACGTTTTCAATCAAAGCAAATTCCACATTGGCTGCACTAAATTGCTAAGCCACCACATCGACACGGGTGATGCCGCTCCAATTCGTCAAAACCCATTCCGGTTGAGCCCGGCCGAAAAGGAACATGTACGGGTGGCTGTCAACGATATGTTGGCGGCCAATGTCATTGCGCCATCAAATAGCCCATGGGGGGCGCCGATCGTTCTTGTTAAGAAGCACGACGGGAGCCTCCGCTTTTGTGTTGACTTCAGGAAACTTAATAAGATTTCTGTGGCCGACGCCTACCCGCTTCCCAGGATGGACGAGTCGCTCGATGCCTTAGCAGGTGCGCACTACTTCTCCACCTTGGATCTCCTCTCGGGGTTTTGGCAGCTACCCCTCGATGATGCATCCAAACCAAAGACGGCCTTTCGCACGCCGCAGGGACTGTTCCAATTCAACAGACTTCCCATGGGTCTTCACTCGGCCCCGGCGACGTTCCAGCGCCTGAAGGAGCTGGTCCTCGCTGGGCTCCAGTGGGATTCTTGCCTAATCTACCTCGACGATGTAATCGTGTTCAGCAAAACTTTTGATGAACACCTCACGCGATTGAAGGCAGTTTTCCTTAAAATGCGAGCAGATAACCTCAAATTCAAACCACAAAAGTGTCACCTCATGAGGGATTCGGTTCGTTATTTGGGCCATATTGTCAGCCGCTCGGAAATTGCCACGGACCCCGAAAAGACAAATTGCGTGCGCTCATGGTCAACTCCTACCTCTGTTGGGGAGGTGCGGAGTTTTATCGGCTTCGCCTCATATTATCGACGATTTGTTGCGGGATTCGCATCCATCGCGAAGCCCCTCCATGCATTAACAGCCAAAGGGGTAAAATTCCGTTGGGGAGAGTTAGAACAGGCATCGTTCAATGCCATCCGAAAAGCACTGGTCGATGCTCCTACCCTGTCTTATCCAGATTTTACCACTCCATTCATTCTGGATACAGACGCCAGCAACACCGGAATTGGAGGGGTGCTGTCGCAAATTGTTAATGGAGTGGAGAGCGTCGTCGCCTATGGCAGCAGGGTGCTGTCGCCCGCGGAGCAACGTTACTGCATGACGCGCCGCGAATTGCTTGCTATCGTTTTTTTCATAAAGCAGTACAGGCCATATGTGTATGGCAGGCATTTCACAGTACGCTCCGACCACGTGGCGCTACAATACGCCTTGCGAGTGGACCAACCATCTGGACAGCTCTCGCGTTGGCTCGAGATCCTCCAGGACTTTGCGTTCACTGTCATTTACCGCAAGGGGATTCAACACGGGAACGCCGACGGGTTGTCGCAACTGCCGAACAATGGGCGCTGTGCTTGTTTTTTGGGTGCGGGGCGTTGTAGGCAGCCTGACGGGGTACCGCCCCCATCCCTTGCGGCCGCGGCCGAGGATGGGGTCGGGGACCACGGGGCTCCCTCGACGCAAGTTCTGCAGGACGCATTGCTGGGCCTCGGGTTGGACGACTGGGGACGTCTTCAGATGGAAGACTTCTCCCTCCTCAAATTGAGACGCCGCGCTAGGGATGCCGAGGGTCACAGGGGCCAGAGGTGCCCCGTATCATATGTCATCCGGGAAGGCGTCCTCATGCATTGGGATGGGGGGTCCCAATCCCACACATTGGTGGTGCCCACCTCCCTGCGGGGGCGACTTGTGTGGGAAACCCACAGTCGCCTATTGCACTTGGGTGTTCAGAAAACACTAGCTAAAATCCAATTGGAATTTTTCTGGCTGGGCATGTCAAACGATGCGGCTGACCTTGTGCAAGGTTGCACAGAATGTGCACGGCGGAAACCACCTGCTAGGCCGTCCTGCCGCCGCTCCAATCCATTAAGGTTTCCCGGGTCAATGAGATCGTCGCATTGGATATTTTGGGTCCGTTTCCCGCTACTCCTCGGGGTAGTAAGTACCTTTTGGTTGGGGTCGAATATTTTACCCAAAGGGCCATGGCCTGGCCACGCCCCAACCAGTCTGCAGCAGCCATTACAGAAGCCTTTTTCCAGGGCTACGTCCTCGATAAGGGTGCTCCCGAACGCCTGCTGACCGACCAAGGGAAAAATTTCTCTTCCACCCTGTTGCGGGATGTGTGCAACCTGCTAGGGACACACAAAATTCGCACCTCGCCATATCACCCCCAGACTGACGGTATGGTCGAGCGATTACATAGGACACTTACCTCCATGCTAAGCCACCAGGTGTCTGAGTCACAGACTGATTGGGATCTCCACATACCTGTTGTCTTGGCCGCCTATAGAATGGCGCCCCATGCTGCCACGGGGTACTCGCCATTCTATCTTATGTATGGTAGGGAGGTTTGCCCCCCAATCGACGTACAATTGCACATTAAACAGCCCGCACCTAAGGCTAAGATTACCGACCACATCCGTGCTAATGTGCGTCGTCTCGTGGATGCCCGGGAGGCTGCTCAAAATAACTCAGAAGCCCGTCAGCTTGCCAACGAGCGGTTGCGGAATCTCCGCACGTCCCGCCACGTTTGGGTAGTAGGGGACCGCGCCTGGCTCCACTGCCCGCAAGTACCATTGCCTACTTCCTCAAAACTGCTTAAGCCTTGGAGAGGCCCGGTTGTTATTATTCGCGTTCTCCGCCCGCAGTGTGTCAGGATCCAGCATGGCAAGCGACGTTGGTTCGTGCACCCGTCACGTCTAAAACCTTACATTCAACCCTACACACCTCCTTCACTTCTCCGGGGCCGAGAGCGCGACATGTCTGACGAGCCGCGCCGCAATGATGCTGCTTCTAACTCTCGGGCAGGTCCCGCTGTCCCGCCCTCAGGTGCCTTGGGAATGAAACCCGCCACGGCCGACCCAGCGGGAACAAGCTTGCCCGCGGGATCAGCGACCCAGGACACAAGCGCAACAGCGGGTCGTCGGTCCCCTCCCGCCTCCGTCGCGACCGATGGACCTGCCACTCGGACTCGCTCAAAACTCAAACGATTTTCATGACCCCCGCCCACGAACTCTCATCCCAATGCGACGCCACTCACCTTGCCATCATGTATAGTGGGCGATTGGGGCGTGCGTTCATCCTGCATATATGTGTTTATACAGTGTTGTTCTGCATCGGTGACCACAGGAGGGGGAGAGGCGCTTTCTTCTCATTTTTTTTTCTTGATTTGTCACACACTCATTCTGATGGTTAACAAATAATTTATTGTACAATTGTATTTTTTTTGACAGCTGGGTCGGCTGGAGGCTACATAGAGGGGGATAATGTAGTGACATAAGAAGGGAGGGGCTGCTGGGGGCTCTGGGTTCCCGGGCGGGTCCAGACGCTTAAGCCTCTGGGCGCCAGGCGTTGGGTTCCCAGGCGCTTAAGCCTTTTGGCGCCGCCAACGGGGGGGGGGGGGGGCTGTGTGTGCTCTGTGGGATGTCTGGTGGTGCACACGGCCCCACCCCTCGTTGGACTAGGCATAAAAAGGGGAGCTCCCTAGACGATCGGGGCCAGTTGTAACTCAAGACCCAAGACCCACGACCAGCCATCTGAAGACCCTGGGATGTTGTGAGAGCGAGTGGTGGGACTCTGGAACTCCCGACTCTACGACCTTGTGAGGGCGAGTTCCAGAGCGTAGCCAGAGTAGAGTATCTAGGCTGTGTACCTAGGCTGTGTACCTAGTCTGTAACAGAGTATCAGGACTGTTGGAGTGTTGTGTTGTAATAAAGAAGTTACCTCTACAAGTGTCTCTGGAACCCGTTACACATGTCAAGTGCTTCAGAAAATGCAGAGGTGTCCGGACTGTCTTAGATACAGGGCACTCTGAAGTATCCCAGTTGATTTTATTTAAAAAAACAACCCCAAAGGTCATATCAGTTTACCATTGTTAATAACGAGACGTAAGACATGTTATGTGTGTCCATGTGTCCTAAGCCGTGGTGGTGATATTATCTACCTCGCCTGATATGCAGGAGGTTGTGGGTTTGATCCCGACCCTGACGCCTGAATATTTAGAGTTTGCATGTTCTCCACGTGGTCGTGTGGATTTTTCTCTGGGCTCTCCGGTGTGTGCCTCAAACATTTAGAAACATGCGTTTAGAGTAATTTGGCTGCTATAAATGTCTTCATGATGAGTCACCTCGTTGAGTTATCATTTGTGGATAGGTAGCTTCTGTAAAATATCTGCATAGCTTATTGGGCTTTACCTGGTAAAGTGAAAAGAGTTTTGTCATCGTTTTATGTTGCCACTTGTGTTGAGGACTGACTGTAAAAAAAGATTCCTGAGTGGCAGCCTCGGAATTAATTTCATCCCAAGAGAATGCCGGCCAAGGAGTTGAGATGAAATTAGTTCGTGTATAGCTCGGCGGATTATTACATTGCAAGTGTGTGAGAGTTGGCTGCTGATAAAATCGGGCTTCATCCAGCGGTAGATTAAACATCCGATGATAATGAATGTGAACTGAAAGCATATCTTCTTATCTTGTATTTATGAAGAGTGTATAGACATGAATTGCCTCAATCTTCCTTCTATTTAAAACGTGGTGACATAAGTGATGTAAATAATCTCACACGTTACAGTGGGTGTTCATTACGTGTGCTTAAATATATACGTGGAAGACTTAGAAATTAGAACTGAGCTAGGGTGAATTATATGCGAGAAATGTATTTGTAGAGTAAAAAATAACCGCAAAATTTAATATTAATCAATACTGTGTAAAGAAGCTCCTTGGAGACGTCCATTTGTAGAGGAGTAGAGGAGAGTGGTGGCGTCGTGTGCGCTGTCCGGTGCGGTGACATCACGGGACGTGGGGTCGCGCGCGCTGGGCAGTGCACGTGACGTCACCCCTCCTAGGGTATTTAAGGGAGACCCCGTGACGTAAGCGGGGTCACTGGAGAAACGGGGATAGTAGAAGGGGTAAAGAGGGAACCAGGGATAGTGATATGTGTTAATAAACCCTGGCGGAAGCCCCTAACTCACCTCCGTCTCTGAGTACCTCCGTCTACAACCACAACAACTACTTAACAACTGGTGTCAGAAGTTTACACCGTCGCCAACATGTCAAAAGCGGGCACACGGCGTAAGAACCCACCGGCACATGACTTGGAGGGTGCCGAAGGCGGAGAGGAGGCTCCAGCAGTGACCCCGGAGCACGGGAACCCGGTGACGGTCCCTATGGAGACGAGCGGGCCGGAGCGGGAGGAGTCGGCTGCGGGGAGTGCCAGCTCACCGCTGCCGCCAGAGACGGAGAGCGGCCCCGCAGCTCTGCTGCACCAGCTCCTGCAGGCGGTAGGGCAGCTGACCGTCAGGTTGGCCGAGGTGGAGGCACGGACGCAGCCAACCGCCCCGCACTCGGGACGGAAGCAACTGTCAACTGACAACGTTGAAAGCGCCGCCGTTTTCCCAGCGACCGCTCCACCGGAAATGGCCGCCATGTTGGCTGCGACGCAATCCGCGGTGGCCATGTTGGCTCGGGAGCCGTATGCGGCCGCTACTACGGCTGCGACGCGGCGGCCGGCGGACATTGTTGCTGCGACGCCGCAAGGCTGCCATGGCGACCGCGACGCCGCATCTCTCCACCGACGCGGCCGGGGTTTCTCGGCACGCCGCTCCTGCGGGACCAGCCGCCGGCGACGATGCGGCTCTACATCAAGTTGCGCCCGCCGGGGGGGGCCCCGGGTAAGTACGCGCGTGCCGTCCTCGCCGGGCCGCCGGGGTGGGCAGCGGCGGCTGCCGCTGCCCCGTACATCGCCGTGCCGCCGGAATGAGCCGCGGGTGCTGCCGCGGCTCCACCTGTCGCCGCGCTCACGGGGCCGGCCACCGGCGATGCCGCGGCTCTGCACCTCGCCGCGCCTGCGTCCCTTGTCATGGATGACGCCGCGGCTCCGTGTTATACCGCCGCGTCTTCGGCGTGGCCCATGGAGGCTGCAACGCCGTGGTGCCTCGCCGCGTCGCGAGAGGTTGCCGCGGCTGCGGCCGCTGTCCCACACCTCGCTGCGCCGGCGGGGTGGGCCGCGGGGGCCGCCGCGGCTCCGTGTTATACCACCGCGTCTTCGGCGTGGCCCAGGGAGGCCGCAACGCCGTGGTGCCTCGCCGCGTCGCGAGAGGTTGCCGCGGTTACGGCCGCTGTCCCGCACCTCGCTGCGCCGGCGGGGTGGGCCGTGGGGGCCGCTGCAGGCCCGAATTATACCGCCGCGTCTTCGGCAACGCCGTGGTCCCTCGCCGCGTCGCGGGACGACGCCGTGGCTTCGTACGCCGCCGCTGACAGGTGGGTCGCGAAAGCGCAGGTGCCTTCACACCTCGCTGTGTCTACGGCGTGGCCCATGGGGGCCGCAACTCAGCCGCACTTTGCTGCGTCTACGGCGTGGCCCATGGGGGCCGCAACTCAGCCACACTTCGCTGCGCCTACGGCGTGGCCCATGGGGGCCGCAGCACCACCGCACCTTTCCGCGTCTTCGCGTGGCCCGCGGGAGCTGCAATGCTGCCACCGCCGCACCACGTCGCGTCCGCCGGGTGGCCCGCAGGTGCCGCTTGGCTTCCACACCTCGCGGCGCCGCGCGGCCAATGGCAGCGCCGGTTACCCGACGTTGCGCCGTTTGTCGCGCAAGGGGGCGACTGGTCGGCCTTCCAGGACCGGTTCGACGCGGCATACATGTCGGTCGGCTGGTCCATGGAGAAGGCCTTGCCGGCGCTTCCGACCTGCTTGGACGAAAGGGCTCTGCAGGCCTTCAAGTCCATCCATCCGGCCAATCGGGCTACACTCCCGGCGGCCTATATCCAAATGGCCAACGTTTTTGAGCCGCCGTCCACCGCGCAGCTAAAGTTTTCATTGCGGCGGCGGGAGGAGGGGGAACTGCCGCTGGCCTTCCGCTGCTCGCTCCTCGCCCTGGCACAGGCTGCATACCCTGACCTGTACGGCAGGGCACTTGATTCTATGGCCTTGGGGAAGCTGCTTGACCTGGCAAGGGAGCTAGGAATTGCTCTGTCGATCAACAATGATCGGCAGATCACATCCTTGGCGGTCGCCGAAAACATTCAGGCGCACCTCTCCCTCCGTCAACGGCCTCAGATGGCGGCGTGTGCGGGGGTCCCGGCGCCGGACGGGGGGGTCACCTCTCAGGGGGTGGACACCCTCGCGGCCCTGGCGATGCCCGATCGTCGAGGAAGGGGGGCGGATGGTCGCCGTCCGGAGCAGCGGGGGCGGCCGGGACCTTCCCGTCCACAGGAGGCGGACACGGTGGCCTGCTTCCGCTGTGGTCAGCGGGGCCACATTGAGCGGGGCTGCCGGAATGCCCCGGGGGCCTTTGGAAAAGGGACTCCACCTTCTCCCAGACCCTCCTTGGCATCGGGTCCGGGGCCCCAGGCCCCTCCCGAGTGAGGCCGACAGAGACCCCCCGGTCACCGGAGACCACGGCGGTGGGCCTGTTGCCTGCTGACGGGCCACCTGCACGGGTGGCGGACACCATACGGGGGAGCGGGCCAGCAGCGCATACCCGCTCGAGGGGGATGCGGCTCCGGTGACGGCCCTGATGGCCGTTCAGCGGGCCCAGCCCCTGGCGCCCGTTCGGCGCTATCCGGCGGATGAGGCCTTCGGGGTCTATTTGTTTTGTTTTTTTGTTGTTGCTGTTCTGCTTGAGGGGCCGTGCTGCCCTAAGGTTTAGTTTTCTAGCAGCCGGTTATACCTTCAGGCACACGAACTCGTGAATATTCGGTCTTCGGTCCGGTGTGGGGCCCCGCTTGCGGGGTGATTGCAGCCGGGTCGGCTGTTTTTTTTTCACGGGGGGGGGGGGGGTGATGTAGAGGAGTAGAGGAGAGTGGTGGCGTCGTGTGCGCTGTCCGGTGCGGTGACATCATGGGACGTGGGGTCGCGCGCGCTGGGCAGTGCACGTGACGTCACCCCTCCTAGGGTATTTAAGGGAGACCCCGTGACGTAAGCGGGGTCACTGGAGGACCGGGAATAGTAGAAGGGGTAAAGAGGGAACCAGGGATAGTGATATGTGTTAATAAACCCTGGCGGAAGCCCCTAACTCACCTCCGTCTCCGAGTACCTCCGTCTACAACCACAACAACTACTTAACACATTTATAAAAATCTAAGTAATTACGCCCGAGGCAATCGCCCCGACTGGGGGCCTCGCTCCAGTTTAATACCCTTTCGGCATGCGCTTAATCGGACAGTGACCTCCACCTGACTGTGCCTCCAGTCTTTAATTATTTAAAAGTGTGTATTTTATTATTTATCTATACAGTCCCCTACAACTGTAAAGGTTTCTCATTTATTATTGATGTAAGACACTGATAAAGTCAACCAACGTCCCCATTTTTGTTTTATCATAGAGAACTGTAACCTTTGTACCCAGAGTAATTGCTTGGTGGCGACATCACGTACAGCAATCCCTTGCCCATCGCTTTGGTTAGGTTGTTAAAATAAGTGGCACATCCGCGATATGCAAACTTAAAGCAATGAGAAAACTAGGGGTTGGTTCATGCTTCGCAATATGAAATCCCGTCATTTCACTTAATAGTATCAAACCAAACAATACATTTGAAGTATTTCGAATGTAAAATATGATACACATTGTATGGTAAATGTATAGAATGAATAAAACAATGTAGTGTATACAATAATGCACATGTATAAGTGTACTGTATTGTGTACACGACAGGAAGAACAATATTGGGTGGCTGAACCTCACTGGAGGCATCTCACTGGAGACTGGGAACACTGCGTGGCTTGGGAGCCGCGATGGGCCTCTTCATACTCCCATTACATGACTATCACTCATTTCCCAATCATTCAATCCATTCAATATCATAATTTACTATAATAAATTTCGCTTTTACCAAATCCGCGCATCACCGATTCGCCCATTGCTTTTGTGGAGGCTGCTCGCCTCTGTCTCCATCATCCCCTCCGTATCATTACCCCCTTGCTGTCTGGTGGGGTCCGGACTTTCGTCCCCCATCTGCTCCCTATCCTGTACCCCCGTGAGTGCTGCGGATCGTGTGTGCATGCTCCCCCTGCGCTGATGTTGGCCGCGGAGCGCAAGTTGCCGCCGCCGTGCGCGCGAGATAAACAGCACAACACTGCGCAGCCGATTACGCGCTCGAGCCGCGGGGTTGGGGGTCAGGGGCCCACCACCGCGCCGCACTTACGCAAGTAACGAGCACACGCACGATCGTACAAAGCTAACAGCTTCAATGCGCACAGCGGTTTCGCACACGCGAGCGGGGCACACGCCGACACAACGACTCGTCCCCTCCCGCACTCGCCCAATCGTACAGAGACCACAGCCTTTACGCATACAACGACCACACACCCGCGAATGCAGCGCACGCTAATACCACGTGCAAAAATACCCAACAACACGGTTTTATTACTACGCTCGAGATTTTATTAGCGCTGGTTAACCAACCGAGCCACCCGTGTGTGTGTGCGGGCCAGCAAGGTGCTTCTAACCCACACTCTGGTGGCGTGCAGCCCTATTCTATGCTGCGCTCTCTGTTAAACTGCTTTCCTCTCGTCCTTACCCCGAACCAACCCTTCCCCTACGGATCCTACTCTCCACTCTGAGGTGTTGTAAGGCGCGTAATACGATACCGTCTGTAGTCCTTGGTGGCCTTGCGGCGCTCAGATCGTCCTGCAGACAATCTAGCGGCTCGCCCGATCTCTCCTTCGTCGCTGACCCCGTGTCCAAAACTCCAGAAGAAAAGAGACTTCCCTACTCTCCCTGCGGTTTTTTTTAAACTATCCACATCAAAGGCTAGGCACCCCCGTCCCAACCGCCTTGGTCTCTCGACCAATCCTGAACCTAGGATTTTTCGCACTTTTTCGATCCCGCCGGCTTTTGACCTTTCGACCAATCAGTAGCCCCGGGTCCGTCGCTCTCCGCCAACGCTGCTTCTTTTTTTGGTCCTGATCCCAGCTATCCGCCTTGCTGACCCGTGTTTGTGTTTGTATGCGTTTCTAACTGCGGGGCTCTCTGAGCTCGCCGTGGTCGTGCGATCTCAAATCCGCCCACGGCGCCGCAATGTTACTTGGCCTGGGAAGGGTCCTGTCAAATTCTCTGGCCCTGAGAAACCGTGGGGTAACCCCCCGAGGGGGCCCTCGGGTGAAAACTCAGGGTAGGTGACCCGACCACGAGGCCCTACGTGGGTGCGGGTGCGTGCTTATGTGGGGGGGGGGTGATGGGGGGCAGTGCGGTGGGGGAAGCCGGGCGGCTCCCTGGCTCGGCAGAGCGGCCCCGTCGCTGTGGCACCACATAGCCCCCCGGGGTGCCAGTCCCCGTCCCGGGTTGACTGGAGCACCTCGCCTGGGTTGCCCCCACGAGGTATCGCCGCGGGGTCCGCGGGATTCGCCCGGCCCTTGTGGCTGGCCTCGGGGGGTGGCGGCTCCGTCTCCTGGGGCTCCGGCGGTGGTCTCCTCCTCCATTCCAACGGCTCCCCTCGGCCTCTGGCACCTGCGGGCTGGGGAACAAACTCAGAGGCGGTGGGGTATAAGGGTCGCCGTCCTCGTCGCCCCCGGCCCCGCCCGGGGCCCCTCGGAGCCCGGGGCTCCGTGGGGCCCATATACTGCGCGAGGCCCCCGGGCACGGGGGGTGGGGGGACCCCGGGGTTTCGGGGTACTTGGACGGCGGGGCTCCCCCCCTCGGGGGCTGCTCGCCACGGCATGGTGAGATCTGCCATCTCACAATCCAGGGTCCTCGCCAGTAGGTGGTCAGCTTCCCCACTTATCCGGCACCGACGCGGGGAGTGTACAGCCACACCTCGGAGCCCGCAGTGTAGAAGGGGGGCTCCATACGGGGTCGGGCGCCCTGCTCTTGCCGCTGGTGCGCGGCCTCTCCGTGTGGGTAGGCTCGGCCCCTGGCCCCTCGCAGGGTCTCCAGCAAGTGCTCCACGGGGTGGCTCCCTTCCTCCCGTTGCGGCGGAGGGACACCGAACAGCAGATCTGCGGGCAGGCGAGACTCGTGACTAAACATCATTAGGAACGGGGTCTGTCCTGTAGATGTGTGAACGGCGGTGGTGTAGGCGAACAAGGCACAGGGGAGGTGTTCGTCCCAGTCCTGTTAATTCGCAGCCGCCATGCGTTTAAGCTTCCCGGCCAGAGTCTGGTTCATCCTCTCTACCATCCCGTTCACCTGGGGGTGATACGCCGTGGTTCGGTCCTTCTGGATCCCGAACTCTCGGCACAGCGCCTGGAATAGTTCGACCTCGAATTCACTACCCTGGTCGGTAATGACTCGTTCGGGGATCCTGCACTTAAGTACGTAGTTTTCCACGAAGGCCCGGGCCACTACGAGGGCTGTTTTATCCGGGATAGCCACCGCCACGGGGTAGCGGGTGAAGTACTCCACCGCTACGAGAATATATCGGTTGCCCCGGTGGGATCACGGAAAGGGCCCCTGCAGGTCGATTCCGACCAACTGATTCGTCCGACTGACTCGGAACGGCCTCAGGGGTACCTGGTACCTCGCCGGCTTTTGCCCACACTGCTGACAGGCCCGGCAGCCCTGCATCTAGGCGGCCATACTGGCGACGCAGAGTCTCCCGGGTGCGCCGTTCCCCATCATGGCCCCCGAGCGGGTGGTCGTGTACCAGTCGTAGTAGTTGGGGTCGCACATGGGCGGGAACGCAGATGCACCCCGGCTGCCCAGCGTCGGCCAGTTCCCTCACCACCCCGTTTTCTACACACAACCGGGCATACAAACCGCTCCAGGGCCCTGGTAGTGCATCCTTCTTCTCTCGCAGTGCCGCCTCCACCGCCGCCAGATCCGAATCCCGCTGCTGGGTTTGTCGCAGCTGCTCGTCGTCCAAGCCCGGGAAGGCACAGCCAACATCCTCTTGGATCCGCCCGGTTGGGGTGGGATGATCCGTCTGTCCCCGGGCTCCTTCTGCAGGGGTTCCTGCGGTGCACACCGCACTCTCTCTCGGGGGGGGGGAGTTTAGTTTCCGCGCGCTCCTTGGGTTCTGCTGCCTGGCGGCAGCGTCCCCCCGTGAAGCACGGGCAGGCGTCTCCCTCCCTCGTCTCAGCGCGCACCGCGGGCCGTCTTGACAAGGCGTCCGCGTTCGCGTGTGTCCGCCCCGCTCAGTACTCGATCTGCAGGTTGTACTCCTGCAGCTGCGCCAGCCATCGAGCCATCTGCCCCCGCGGTTCCTTGAATGTAAGGAGGAACTGCAGTGCATAATGATCGGTGCGCACACGACATCTCCTGCCGTACAAGTACGGTCGGAACTGTTTACACGCGAAAATCACGGCATACAGTTCCTGACGGGTTACGCAATAGTTCAGCTCGGCCCCGCTCAGGGTCCGACTGGCGTACGCGATGACCCGCTCCGTCCCACCCTGCACTTGCGACAGCACCGCGCCCAGCTCACTGCTGCAGGCGTCAGTGTCCAAAATAAAATCGGTGGTGAAATCTGGGAAAGCCAAGGTGGGGGTGTGGGTGAGGTGGTCTTTGAGTGTGGTGAAAGCCGTCTGGCAGGCCTCCGACCACTGATAGGGGTTCTTAGGGGAGGTGAGTTGGGTGAGGGGGCGTGCAATCTCACTGAATCCCTTTACAAATCGACGGTAATAAGTGGCGAGTCCCAAGAATGACCTGATCTCCGCCAGGTTCCTCGGCCGCGGCCAATCCACTACGGCACGCACCTTCTCGGGATTGGTGCTCACCCCTGCCTCGCTGACTCGGTGTCCGAGGTACCCCACCTCGCGCTGCGCAATGTAACACTTACGCGGCTTGAGCTTGAGATGGGCTGCTCGCAGTCGCCGGAATACTTCCCGCAGCCTGGACCAGTGTTCGGACAGCGACCTACTGAACACTATTACGTCGTCCAGGTAAATCAGGCACTGTTCCCACTGCAAGCCCCGCATCACCAACTCCATCAACCGCTGGAACGTCGCGGGTGCGTTAGTGAGTCCGAACGGCAACACTCGAAACTCAAACAGGCCCATCGGGGTGGTGAATGCTGTTTTTAGCCGATCCTCCTCCGTCATCTCCACCTGCTAGTAACCGGACGCCAGATCGAGGGTGGAAAAATACCGCGCTCCTGCGAGACTGTCGAAGGTGTCATCGATGCGTGGGATGGGAAAAGCGTCGCCGAGGGTGACTGCGTTCAATTTTCGGTAATCAACGCAGAACCGAGTCGATCCGTCCTTTTTCGTTACCAGTACCATTGGGGCAGACCAAGGGCTCGCGGAGGGCTGGATTATGTTATCGCGTAGCATATCCGTGACTGCCTCTTTGATCTGGGTCCGTTCAGGCGCGCCCACTCGGTATGCGGGGAGTTTGATGGGTCGGGCTGCACCTGTGTCAATTTGGTGCTTGACCAGGTCGGTCCGGCCCACGTCCGAATCGTGCTCACTGAACACGTCGGCGTACTCCCGCAATAACGCATCCTGCAGGGGAACAATCTCGGCTCGGGGGGTCGGGCCGACCCGCCAGGCCAGATCCTGGCTGTCCTCGGGGCGGCCAGGGTCCTCCGCCCAGAGTGCGAACACCGAATCGTTCGAGTGGCGAGCGTGCAGGGGGTGTACGGTGGCTACCGGGGTGCGTCGTCGTATCATTGCTGGGGTACTGTGTGGGTTAAACACACGTATAAACAGCCGGCCCCCATCTGCGTTTACCAGTGTGGCTGACCCTACCACCCCGTATCGCGATGCCAACTCCGGGTGAGGAGTCAGCATTACCTCACCCGATGGTCGGTGGGTTGGGTCGGTGGAGAGGGTTGCCACTGGCACCAGCATCTCGGCGAGAGGCCCGATGGTGACGGCCGACACCAGCGTAGCGGCCACGGGTGTGAAGCGTGGGCGATTCGGCTCCTGTCCTAGGAACGGAATCCGCTCCCCGCTGCCCTCCACTGTAGCGCATCGTTGCCGGGGCTGTACGTTAAGTCCCAACTTTTCCAGGAGGTCCGTTCCTGCAATGCACTCGTGACACAACACACTCGAAACGTAGAATTCCTGTGTGCACACCTGGTTTCCTAGACGGACCTCGAGGGAGACCTTCCCCAGCAACCCCATCCCGGCTCCGCTTGCCGTGTGCAGCGCGCGATCCGGGGCCTGCAGGCGGCCCACGTCCACCCCGAGCATGCTGCAGTGCGCGGCGCTCATGAGAGAGGCCACGGCGCCCGTGTCCAGCAGGATCCGGGTGCGCTGCCCGTTCACCTGGCCTTCCACCAGCGACGTGGCTCCCGTTATCTCTGCCACCAGCTCCCGCAGCCAATCGCCCGAGGTCCCCGCGCCCTTGGGTGTTGTCATTGTAACCTGTTTATGGATCACTCGCTCGCCATTATTACCGTCTTTTTGCATCGGGACCGCTTCGATTGCACCCCCAGATGGTCCACTCTCTAGGGGGCGTTGGGGTTTAACCCCGGCGCGTTTCTAGCGCGGGCGATCTGCGGACAGTCTCTCACGAGATGCCCTCGCCGATCGCACATATAACATGCCCGGGGAGGGGGGGCGGTTCCGTAGCGGGTCCCCTGTCCGCTCCCTCTCCCTCCCCCAGTACGCAGTTGTCCCAAATCGGACTCTAATTGGGACACCCTCCCGGCCAGCCCCCCTACGGTCGAGCGTAATTCCCCCATCTCAGTCTCAATGGTAGACTGTAGCTTGGCCATATTTCGGCTCATTTTATCGTCTACTTGGGTTATCATATCTCCCATGCCAGCCTGTAACCCGGCTAACCATCCCGGGGTTGTCTCGCGGGACACTGGAGGCTCTCTTTCCCGGCCCCTTACCGTCCTCGCGAGCTCCTGTTCCTCCTCCTCGTCTTCCGAGAGCAGGCTCGCAATGGCGCGCTCTCGTCCGGCACAGCCTTACCAAAACTTACTTCATCTGGAATGGTACATTCTACACACAAAATGAAGGTACCTTTATGGGTTCTCCCTTATCACCTGTGGTAGCGAAAATTTTCACGTAGAAATTTGAAACAGATACCATCCTGACATCCACCCTACGTCATTCCCTGTGGAAGAGATATGTAGATCACACTTTCGTCATCTGGCCACATGGCCAGCCAGCACTGAACCAATTTTTCAAACACATTCATTCCATACACCTATCCATCAAATTCACCATGGAAGTGGAAAATGATGGCAAGCTACCATTCCTGGATGTTTTGATCGAGAAGGGGCCTCATGGCTCGTTGGGACATTCCGTCCACAGGAAAGCCACCCACACGGATTCCTATCTAAAGCCTGATTCCCACCACCATCTGGCCCAGAAGAACTCCCTCATAAAAACACTACACCATAGGGCCCGCTGCATCTCCGACCAGCGCCACCTTGCCAGTGCACGTACACTAACCCCTCAAGATGAATGGATACTCAGACCGCACAATCTGCAAAGCTGTATCCCCAACCATGGGAAGACAACCATCTGAGGACCCAATCAAAACCATCACCTTGCCATAAATATCAGGTGTTATCAAAAATATTTCCAAAATCTTAAACAAACACAAGATCCAGGTCCGATTCAATACAGTACACAAAATCCGTGATTTGATCCCATCTGTGAAGGATGTCTTTCCTGACATGCAATACCCTGGTTGTCTACAAACGAAGTTGTTTTTGCAGCAGCAGTTACATTGGGGAAACGAAACGACATGTCTCGGACCGTGTTCGCCAACACAAGGCAGATTTGAAAAATGTCTCACACGATATTGTTTTTTTTCCGAGACCAAGGTACTCTGCAAACCTTCGAGCTACCTTCAAAGATTTGTTCATGAAGCCATCCAGATATATAAACACAGAGACAATTTCAACCGAGAAGAAGGGTATAAGCTGAGCAATCATTGGAAGGACGTTATTAACCAAGCAAAGTCGTAACTTGCTATGGTGCTTCCATTCTTCCCTGCCGTCTGGCTGTTATCTCCGACTCTCTGAGTTGCATTGCCCTGTTAGGTGGCTCTGCATTAACGGGCTGGGGTCTCGCTAACATGGCCACCTTTGCTCCCTTAGCCTCGATGGTTCTGGCTGTGTGATGGCCTGCGTGTCTTACTGGCGCGATCACCGTTACAGTGGTTCTCTTACGTGGACGTGCTTGCCTCTCACAGTACAGTTGGCAGCGCCACAGCTTGTGTTACACATAGACATGACATTAACTTTCCAATCCCCCTAATCTCTGCCTATTCTCTGCCATTAACATAGTGCTAATCTCCCATTAACACTACTGTTGTGCGCATATGCGGGGACGATACTATTATGCGGTGATGGAGGCTCATTTAATGCTAATCTCTCTCCCTAATCTCTCTCTTCCTAATCTTCCCCATAAACACAACTGACGTGCTTGCGTGTGAGGATGGAATTCCTTTCCAGCTCAGACCTTGCCTGCTTGCCCTTCGCCACAAAGATAACTTCTTGTTGTAACAGCTCTCTCACTGTGTTCTTCCTGGTTCAGCAGTTCCACTGCTGGATTAATTGTTTTCCACCTGAGGACGACCGCTCGTGTTGTGATCAAAACGTCGTGATATATTATTATTTTTCTACCTACGTGACTTTACCGAAAGAACCAAAGAGTAACAAGTAAATATACAAACTATACTATAAACCACACTCGGTTACAAATTAACAGAACCAACCCAACTACAATATGTTTATATATGTAACCTGACAAGTAACCATAAAATAACATAGTCCGATAACACTATGGAAAACTATTTTTGTTCTTGGTAGTGTTACTTCGTAATTGCTTATACCTAAAAAGTATAGAAAATGGCTATTATTCCCAACAAACTTTACTTTTGTAACCAGGACAGTGATATTTTGAAAATATTCTATTTACAATGAGAAAACGGGCGAATTTGTGTCTTCATTCACATAAAGTCCGAAAAAACATTTCAATCAAGATTAACATGTATCTATACTAAAGGAATACAGTTAAGAGACAAACAACATTTTATATATATACTATTAAAAAGGTAGAATTAAAACAACATAATTGGGCAAATATTTTATCATTACATTGGTCACGTATCAATAGCATCTTTTCAAATGTGGCATCTTGCTGGGTTGTAGAGATGTTCGATTAGGCTTGGGTATTATGGATCCTCTTAGCTCGCATTGGTGAACTTTTTGAGGGAGGTTTTATTGCGACTTCACATAGCGTGGCCACACTAATGCCAGTTTGTCGGCAAACAAGTCCAGGCCACGTGTTCCGTGCAGTTCAGGTCAGGTTCAGAGTCCAACTCAGGTGTAAAGGTCATTGGCATCCTTTTTCTGCCTTTAACAACTTCTTGAACAACTTACCTATACATATCAATAGTACACCTATGAATAATAAATGTAGACTAAATTGAAGACGTTATTTTTAGATTGCTTATGATAACTCAAATTATGTAGCCAAAAAAACATAGAGTGGTCTCAAATATGCTGTTTTTGTTAATTTACGTTTATTGGTGTACACTATACACGATTGTTTTTAACATCGTATGTTAGCTTATCACTTCCTTTCTCGGTAAATATCTCAACTACCTGTTTGTTCTGCCACCTCGAGATGTATTTCATGGGAGGTGCAATATTAGAGACATACAGAAGCATGTACAGTTCTACACACATACTAGACACATAGAAGCATATACCGTACAGTACCACACACAGAGATACACATAGACTGGAGGCACACAAGCATGAACAGTTCTACACACACAGACAAGACACAAGCATACAGTACTACATACAGAGACACGCAAAGATGAGAGGCATCCAGAAGCTGGACACACAATCTTCTTCTTATATATAAAAGTCTCCACGCGCTCGCGCTTGCGGGGGATTTGGCTCTCGGACGGTGGGCTTCACGTAGAAAAAAAATTGCCCGGCAGCATGTCCTAAGCCCCGCGGTGGGAATAGGCTATTCCGTTTACCCATCCGTAAACTTTAAAGTAGTTTAATTAACACATTTATGCCGTTTCTATTATTAATTATTTACTTATTGCGCGACATCGACTGTACCAACTGACGCATATTGCCTGGGGGGGTGGGGCGGACCCTGCCAAGTGATGCGCGTTCACTCCAGCTCACGAGGGACATTTTATTTTACGCGTTTAACTGGCAATACATACACACATGACGCTGCGGATATTTCTTCACAGTGTGATGTCCTCTTGCCCAAACCCCAACACGATGCGTCTAGTTTATACTGCAGACTCCATGGATAATATTTTTTTACTGCTTACATAACATTATTCTTGCACGGGCGGGGATCCTCGGGGGGGGAGGGTAGCGGTCCAATCCCTAGCCTGGCAACGTGCCAACTCCACTGCCTCGCCAATGTAGGCCAGGACGGGGGCTACGCATGGCACAAGGCCTCAACATGCCTATGGTAATTACAAATTTCCTTGCTTCTTACGCTAACAACTCAAGTGCATTGTTTACTATTATTAAACACATTCATTGACAAACATTACAATAATAATATTTGTGTGCACATAACTACTCTGGTTCATTGTTTACTATTGTTAAACTAATCAGTTGGCAAATCTTACTATAATAATGTGTGTGTGCAGATAAGAACTCATGTTCATTGCTTACTATTATGAAATATATAAGTTGGCAGATATTACAATAATAATGTTTGTGGGCACAAAACACTTTTTTGATTTTTAGCTTGCTAAATTTTCCCTTTTTTTCCTGCGCTTTTATCACGCTGCCGCGGTCTATTGCCAGTCTGTGATGTCGCCTGCTGCCTGCTCATTAATTAACGTCAGTGCACTGCCAACCTATTATCTACACTGCTCATTTTCCTTTTCACCATTATGAGTGTATGCCAGTATATAATCGGTTGCCTGCTTCTTTACCTCACTCAGTGTGCACTGCTAGCCTTTCATGTCGACTATAGCAATTCTTATGTCATTGAGTCGGCGTACTGGCAGTCTATAATCTCAACTGTAGCCTGCTTCTCAACTTACCTGTGCGTACTGCTGCTCTTTCATTGACACTTATTTCTGCTTATTTCTTCTATGCATTTCTATTGTTTCCATCGCTCACGTCACGCTATTTACTCACACGTAGTACTGCGATACTGATAGCTGTGCCATCATCGGGGATTGCTGTGCCTGTCGATGTGTGTGTGCATTAGTCGATGTGTGTGCATGGCTCCATCTGTGTGTAAGTCAATGTGCGTTTGTGTGTCTGTGTGTCAGTCGATGTGTGCATGTACGTCGATGTGTATGTGTGTGTCAACCCATATGTGTGTGTGTTACTCCACATGTGTGTGTAAGTCTATACATGTGTGTGTCACCATTGGAACCTCATTTGCCAGTAAAAATATGATAATTGTTTTTTTACCCTTCTATCTGGCAACAAAACTGACACCTTTTTTACAAGGAGTCATGTTTGCATCGACCACAATACCTGCAGCCATAATGCAAATAAAAAAACATAACTCTGATAATATATGCACTGTCCTTGAATTTGATTGGTCCAAACCCGAGACAGCTTTCCTTAGAGCCTAGTCTCACATGGGTTGGACCAGATGACGCCAAAGGGCGCACAACTCAAGGACAATGCACCATCAGAGTATGAGAGCTCGGGGTAAGCATTTACACCATTGGAACCTCATTTGCCAGTAAAAAATATGATCATTGGTTTTTTACCCTTCTATCTGGCAACAAAACTGACACCTTTTTTACAAGGAGTCAAGTTTGCATAGACCACAATACCTACAGCCATAATGCAAACAAAAAAAACATAACTCTGATAATATATGCACTGTCCTTGAAGTTGATCCACACCCGAGACAGCTTTCCTTAGAGCCTAGTCTCACATGGGTTGGACCAGATGACGCCAAAGGCGCAAATGAGGTTCCAATGGTGTAAATGCTTACCCCGAGCTCTCATACTCTGATGGTACATTGTCCTTGAGTTGTGCGCCTTTTGGCGTCATCTGGTCCAACCCATGTGAGACTAGGCTCTAAGGAAAGCTGTCTCGGGTGTGGACCAATTAACTTCAAGGACAGTGCATATATTATCAGAGTTATGTTTTTTTTGTTTGCATAATGGCTGCAGGTATTGTGGTCTATGCAAACATGACTCCTTGTAAAAAGGTGTCAGTTTTGTTGCCAGATAGAAGGGTATAAAAACCATTATCATGTGTGTGTCACTCGATGTGTGTAAGTCAATGCGTGTGTGTGAGTCGATATGTGTATGTTAATCTATGTGTTTGTATCTGAAGTAGATGTCTGTGTCACAGTCCATATGTGTATGTGTGTGTAGGGCTATGTGTGTGTCAGTCTATGAATGTGTTTTTTTTAGTCCATGTGTGTGTCTTAGTCCATATGTGTGTGTGTAACACACATATGTGTGTTTACGTCAATGTGTGTGTGTGAGTCCACGTATGTCTGTGTGTGAGTCGGTGTATGTGTGTGTGTGAGTCGCTCTATGTGTGTACGTCGATATGTGGGTGTAACTCCATGTGTGTATATATCAAGTGGATGTCTATGTGTGTGTGAGTCCATATGTGTGTGAGTGTGTAAGTCTATGTGTTTGTGTGAGTCGATATGTGTGTGTGTGTGTGTCTCAGTCCATGTGCGTGTGTGTCTCTCGTCCATGTGCGTGTGTGTTAGTCGCTGTGTGTGCATGCCTCCATGTTAGTCAGTATAAGTCCATGTTTTTGCGTGTCTGTAGGTCCATGTGTGCGTCTTAGCCCACCACCCCAATGCGTGCAGTTACTGCTATAAAGTTCTTAGATATTAACTTAATATTCTTAAAGCGCTTACATAGTATTATTCTGCCTCGGGCGGGGGCATGGTGGGGGGAGGGGGTAGCGGCCCAGCCAGCAGCCTGGCAATATCTCACCTCCTCTGGCTTGCCAATCTAGGCGAGGCCGCGGGCTCTGCATGGGACGAGGTGTCACCACGTCAATGTAAAGTACAATTTTATTGCATCTTTCGCTAAGAACTGAGGTTTATTGTTTACTATTATTAAACAAAGAAGTTTACAAATATTACAATGATAATGTTTGTGTGCACATAGCAACTCTGCTTAATCGTTTACTATTATGAAACTAATAAGTTGCCTAATATTACAATTATAATGTTCGTGTGCAGAAACTGCATGTGTCCCTAAAGTCGATGTCTGTGTGTGTGTGAGTCCATATGTGTTTGTGTGCGTGTAAGTCGATGGGTTTCTACGTGTGTGGGTCCATGTCTGTGTGCTAGTCCATGTGTGTGTCTGTCTTTTTTAAACGGACAACGCCCCATGTGTGTATGTGTACGTACAAGTGTGTGTGTGTGTGTGTCAGTCCATTTGTGTGCGTATCAGTCGCTGTGTGTGTGTAAGTCAATGCGTGTGTGTGAGTCTATGTGCCTGTTAATCCATGTGTATCTAAAGTACATGTCCGTGTGTCACAGTCCATATGTGCATGTGTGTGTAGGGCAATGTGTGGGTCAGTCTATGTATGTGTGTGTAAGTCCATGTGTGTGTGTCTTAGTCGATGTGTGTGTGTAAGTACATGTGTGTTTACGTCAATGTGTGTGAATCCACGTATGTCTGTGTGTGAGTCGATGTATGTATGTATGTATGTGAGTCGCTGTATGTGTGTACGTCGATATGTGTGTGTAACTCCATGTGTGTGTATCTCAAGTGGAAGTCTATGTGTGTGTGAGTCGATATGTGTGTGTGTCAGTCCATGTGCGTGTGTATTAGTCGCTGTGTGTGCATGCCTCCATGTTAGTCAGTGTAAGTCAATTTTTTCGCGTGTCTGTAAGTCCATGTGTGCGTCTTAGTCCATCTGTGTGCGTTATTGACCTGCTCAAGGCCTATGATACCATCAGTAGGCCTAGGCTCTGGGTTGTTCTTCGTGCTTTCTGAGTCCCTCGCCCTTTGCTTACGATCCTTAAGGACCTTCACGATGGTGAGCAGCCCCACGTCAAACTACGTGGCCGTCAGTCAGAGCCATTCCCTCTACACCTTGGGGTGTGACAGGGATGTCCACTGGCTCCCACATTATTTAACCCATTTTTGACCACGTAGTTCGTGAAGACTTCAATGGCTGTACCGGAGGAATTATCATATGGTACAGATACAATGGGAGGCTGATCGATGCCCGGGTGCGGTCAAGGGATGGCTCCCTATTGCTCAACCATGTTATGTATGCTGATGCTCTGGTGATTGCTGCTCACCGCTGCTGAACCTGGAGCTCGCCACTAAGAGGTGGGGCCTTACCATCAGCCCCACCAAAACTAAGCACCTGCATGGGTATTTTGTACCATTGGACACTCCACCCCCACAACTCCCAATCGGTGATGGGGCAGTTGTGGAGAGAGTGGAGAGTTTCCCATACCTGGGCAGTGTGCTTATGACCGGCTCCAGTTTATCAGCAGAGGTCTCACTCCGAATCAGTCGAGCGGCAATATATTTGCATCGGTTGCGTAACGCTGTGTGGAAGCTACCTGGTCTGTCACTCCACACGAAGCTTCAGGTCTTCTCGGCCCCGGTCATTCCCTCCCTTCTCTACGCTTGCGAAACGTGGACCCCCCTAATGGAGCATTTTCGCCGGTTGGAAACATTTAGGCTGGCCTGCCTACGATCCATCCTGGGTTTAACCAGGCTGGATTGTGTGAGGAGCTCACAAGTCCTTGAAAGATCTGGGCAAATTCCCATCAGTGAGCTCCTCCGGCAGGCAAGGCTGCGTTGGCTGGGTCATGTAACCCGCATGCCCAGCCACCGCATGCCTAAAAAGCTTTTGTTCGGCCGGATTGAGGGGGTTAAACGGGCGCGGCACGGGCTAGAGAAGAGATGGAGTGATGTGGTATGGGAGGACGTGGAGCTGAGTGGACTTGCCGATGACTGGTACCAGCGGTGTCAAGATCGGCCTCAGTGGAGGAGGCTCGTGAAGGATGCTACTGGGCAGTTGGAGGCAGTCGCCCTCCAACAACAACGGAGGGCGGAGGAGCGACGCTCACAACAACGAGCGGAGTGCCGGGTGGCTAAAGCACAGCAAGTTGGTACAGTAGGGGGCACAGGTGGTGCATTAGCCAGTCATCTCGGTCATCTCGGTCAGTCGACTCGTGGCACCTGGGTCTGCCCCGTGACCTCCTGCCAGTGGGCGTTCGACACTTCACGTGGCCTCAAGGTGCACTTGGCCTGGCACAAGCGTCGTGGTGACGTCACCGCCACTTAGTGGCGAATGGCGGTTGTTGTTGTTGTTGTTGTTGTGTGTGAGTCGCTGTATGTGTGTATATCCATATATGTGTGTGTAACTCCATGTGTGTATATCTCAAGTCGATGTTTATGTGTGATAGGCCACATGTGTATGTGTGTGTACGGCAATGTGTGTGTCACTCTATGTATGTGTGTAAGTCCCTGTATGTGTGTACGTCGATATGTGTGTGTAACTCCATGTGTGTGTATCTCAAGTGCATGGCTATGTGTGTGTGAGTCCATATGTGTGTGTGTGTCTGTAAGTCGATGTGTTTGTGTGTGTGACTCGATGTGTGTGTGTGTGTGTCTCAGTCCATGTGTGTGTGTGTTAGTCGCTGTGTGTGCATGCCTCCATGATAGTCAGTGTAACTCCATTTCTTTGCGTGTCTGTAGGTCCATGTGTGCATCTTAGTCCATGCGTGTGCTTTATTGACCTGCTCAAGGCCTATGATACCATCAGTAGGCCTGGCCTCTGGGTTGCTCTTCGTGCTTTCCGAGTCCCTGACCCACTAATCACCATCCTTAAGGACCTTCATAATGGTGAGCGGCCCCACGTCTAACTACGTGGCCGTGAGTCAGAGGCATTCCCTTTACACCTTGGGGTGCAACAGGGATGTCCTCTGGCTCCCACATTATTTTATATATATTTGGACCGCGTAGTTCGTCAAGCCTTCAATGCCTGTACCGGAACAATTCCCATCTGCTACAGATACAATGGGAGGCTGATCGATGCCCGGGTGCGGTCAAGGGATGGCTCCCTATTGCTCAACCACGTTATGTATGCCAATTATCTGCTAATTGCTGCTCACTCGGAGGAGGAGTTCGAGGTGCTGCTGCTGAACCTGGAGCTTGCCACCAACAGGTGGGGCCTTACCATCAGCCCCACCAAAACTAAGCACCTGCCTGGCTATTTTGTACCATCGGACACTTCACCCCCACAACTCCCAATTGGTGATGGGGTTGTTGTGGAGACAGTGAAGAGTTTCCCATACCTTGCCAGTGTGCTAATGACCGGCTCCGGTTTAACAGCAAAGGTCTCACTCCAAATAAGTCGAGCTGCATTATCTTTTCATTGGCTGCGTAATGCTGTGTGGAAGCTACCTGCTCTATCACTCCATACGAAGCTTCAGGTCTTCTCGGCCACCATGGTGATTCCCTCCGAACTCTATGCTTGCGAAACTTGGACCCCCCTAATGGAACATCTTCGCCGGTTAGAAACATTTAGGATGGCCTGCCTACGATCCATCCTGAGTTTAACCTGGCTGCATTGTGTAAGGAGCTCACAAATCCTTGAAAGATGTGGACCAAGTCCCATCGGTGACCTCCGGGAGGAAAGGCTGCGTTGCTTGAGTCATGTAGCCCGCATGGCCAGCCACCACATGCTTAAACAGCTTTTGTTCGGCCGGATCCAGGGGGCTGGAGAAGACATGGAGTTATGTGGTACAGGAGGATTTGTAGCTGAGTCCACTTGCGGATGACTGCTACCAGCCGTGTCAAGATCGGCCTCTGTGGAGGAGGCTCCTGAAGGACCGCTACTGGGCAGTTGGAGGCAGTCACCCTCCAACAACAACGGAGGGCGGAGGAGCGACGCTCACACCAATGAGCGGAGCGCCGCGTGGCTAACGCATAGAAAGTTGCCACAGTAGGGGCCACAGGTGGTGCATCAGCCAGTCGTCTCAGTCAGTCGACCTGTGCCATCTGGGTTTGCCCCGTGACCTCCTGCCAGCGGGCATTCGACACTTCACGTGGCCTCAAGGTGCACATAGCCTGGCACAAGCGTTGTCATGACGTCACCGCCACTTAGTGGCGAATGGCGGTTGTTGTTGTTCAGTCTATGTATGTATGTGTGAGTCCATTTGTGCGTGTAACTCTATGTGTGCGTGTCAGTCGATTTGCGTGTGTAACTACATGTGTGGCTGCCTTTTTTGCCCGGGCAACGCCGGGTACTAACCGCTAGTCGGCATATAAATACACAGACTCACACTGACTGGAGGCATGAACAAACATGTACAGTTCTACGCATAGAGACACTGACTGGAGACACAGCAGTATATACTGTACAGTAATAGACACAGACTAGCGACACACATCCACACATACAACACAAAGACAAATATCCCCCGTATAGGTTGAACAGGCTTTAGGGGCAAGTGCTGAAAGCGAGCACCTATGAAGGCTGAAACAGCACACGCGGGGGGTAGGTCGCCAACACCACGCCTCTTTTCTCCCCAGTGGCGATGTTTACCACACACCACCCAACGTACACATTTTGAGGCTGAGTGGACCTTGGGGATGAGGCCCAGGACTGGGTCAGATAATCGCTACCACTGATGGTGGTGGCCGTGAGTGGGAATCGAACTTGGGTCGTAGTGCAGAGCTAACTGCAAAGACACCGCGCCCAAAGCTGTGGAAGAATTAGGTTTTCTCTATACTCGCCTCACAACAGAGCCATCACAGCTCAGTCTTTCTGATGTATATGGACAACTAAGCTCTGATTTAGATCTAGAGAGTTGTGTACAGTATCCGTGTAAATCATGAGGCTGCTGTTTGTGCACCAAGGACGCAGGTTCAAATTCCAGGCAGTGTCTCGTGAAGTCAATGATGACAATAAAAATGTTTAAGTATTTTACTTCCTTCTTCACCATCGCTATAAGAGAGAGGTCCTGATCCAGCCTCTCACTGAGCCTAACAGCGAGCGTTCCGAGCGAAGCTATGATTCATGGCGAGCGCGACTAACAGTGAGAGTGTGGCTCGTTAGCTGTGCTGCTCCATCTGCTTGGACAAGTGCTTCTGATCCTCCACGCTAATCTGCGGACACTCGTTCTATCCTCTGGTGTCTGGAGGCTGCCTGGGAGACAATGAGCTACTTAAGCTGCCCGCAGTGCCGAGCAGCTTTCCCTGTGCGACGCTAACTGAGGAGGAACGTGGCCCTTCACCAATATCTCGGAGCAGCTAAAAGTTGGCGACAGGATGGCCACGGCCGTCGTTTGTGACATCTGCGGTGACGGCCAGACCCCTGCAGTGAAGACTTGCCTGAGATGCGAAATGTCCTACTGTTTTTCACACTTCAGACCTCACGTGGAGAATCCCAGGTTGAGATATCATGCCATGGTGGATCCTACTGCGAGTTGGGACGAGCGAAGATGCCCTAAGCACAGTGAGGAGCTGAAATTCTACTGCACAATAGACAGCAGCCTGGTCTGCTCAACTTGCACCATCGCAGGTGAACACAAAGGACATGATGTCACTATGCTGAAGAAGGAGCACGAGACACGGAAGGTGAGGCCCTCAGAATAAGACACCGCAACACGATCTGACCAATGCTGTCACTGGGCTGCACAATATCTAAAAAAACATTATTGAGTGTTAATTCTCTCTCATGAATCTCTGTCTCTATTGCTAATCTGGTTAGCATTTTAGGAACAGCCTTAGGATATATTGAATCCTAGGCTCTCCATAAGCATAATATCTGTATAAGGAATTAACTGGACAGATATATGGGACCGATATTACAGCCACCTGATAGACAATTCTATTAGATGTATCTTCTAAACTATAGACAGCTGTGGGCACATGGGCTCTTGAGTCCGATTCGGTACTACAGTAATACCAAGCCAGTGCAGCTCCCACCGGCCGCTTTACATCAGCTTTCCCACTCCCTGTTCTCCCCATCTCAGTTGCGAAACAGGGGCAGCATGGAGATGACGGCCTTCATTATGGAGGGATTGCTATGGAGGGAAGGGCAATGTGAGGGGTGGCTCAGGGCCTCGAGTTTCCCGTGGTGACATCTCATCTCTTACAGATACACGTAAGAGAGGAAACGCGAGCGGTGGAGGAGAAGAGGAAGGAGGCGGAGGAGTCTGTGAAGCGGTTGGAGGCTGGTCGCAGGGAGGCGCAGGTTACCATTTCCGGCTCTGGCTCTCTGGTTCCCATGACCCCGTCGTGGAGGTCACAATTCAAGCGAGTTCCGTGCAACATTATAACGTTGATGGCTCTATAATTTAACATTAACTGCAAGTGGGTTGCATATGTATTGCATTCAATAACTGCAGTGGTGAGTCTGCTATGAGCTCGGGTAACTCGGCATCGCGTGTTCCACTGCTGTGGAAAAAAAAGATGGAGAGAATGCATGGATTCTCAAGAGGGAGTGTGGTGCAGCTGAAGTGTGGTGCAGCTGTTTTGCTGTACGGGAGGTTGCACACCGGCACTGACGCAGATGCATGAACACCACACAGCCACATCTCACACAACCCTAATCGCGTCCCCGGAGTCTGACCCACGGGGGGCCCCCTCCTGACTCCGAGTCCCAAAGTCTGAATTTCCACGACCCAGCGCCCTCTTATGCAGAAAGAGGAAAAGAGCCACACCACTCTTGCCTCCTTGGGATTGATCTACAGTGAGGGGAGAAAGGATTTGATCCCCTGCTGATTTTGTACGTTTGTCCACTGACAAAGAAATGATCATTCTATAATTTTAATGGTAGGTTTATTTGAACAGTGAGAGACAGAATAACAACAAAACAAATCCAGAAAAACGCATGTCAAAAATGTTATAAATTGATTGGCATTTTAATGAGGGAAATAAGTATTTGACCCCTCTGCAAAACATGACTTAGTACTTGGTGGCAAAACCCTTGTTGGCAATCACAGAGGTCAGACGATTCTTGTAGTTGGCCACCACCACATCTCAGGAGGGATTTTGTCCCACTCCTCTTTGCAGATCTTCTCCAAGTCATTAAAGATTCGAGGCTGACGTTTGGCAACTCGAACCTTCAGCTCCCTCCACAGATTTTCTATGGGATTAAGGTCTGGAGACTGGCTAGGCCACTCCAGGACCTTTATGTGCTTCTTCTTGAGCCACTCCTTTGTTGCCTTGGCCGTGTGTTTTGGGTCATTGTCATGCTGGAATACCCATCCACGACCCATTTTCAATGCCCTGGCTGAGGGAAGGAGGTTCTCACCCAAGATTTTATGGTACATGGCCCCGTCCATCGTCCCTTTGATGCGGTGAAGTTGTCCTGTCCCCTTATCAGAAAAACACCCCCAAAGCATAATGTTTCCACCTCCATTTTTGACGGTGGGGATGGTGTTCTTGGGGTCATAGGCAGCATTCCTCCTCCTCCAAACACGGCGAGTTGAGTTGATGCCAAAGAGCTCCATTTTGGTCTCATCTGACCACAACACTTTCACCCAGTTGTCCTCTGAATAATTCAGATGTTCATTGGCAAACTTCAGACGGGCATGTATATGTGCTTTCTTGAGCAGGGGGACCTTGCGGGCGCTGCAGGATTTCAGTCCTTCACGGCGTAGTGTGTTACCAACTGTTTTCTTGGTGACTATGGTCCCAGCTGCCTTGAGATTATTGACAAGATCCTCCCGTGTAGTTCTGGGCTGATTCCTCACCGTTCTCATGATCATTGCAACTCCAGGAGGTGAGATTTTGCATGGAGCCCCAGGCCGAGGGAGATTGACAGTTCTTTTGTGTTTCTTCCATTTGCGAATAATCGCACCAACTGTTGTCACCTTCTCACCAAGCTGCTTGGCGATGGTCTTGTAGCCCATTCCAGCCTTGTGTAGGTCTACAATCTTGTCCCTGACATCCTTGGAGAGCTCTTTGGTCTTGGCCATGGTGGAGAGTTTGGAATCTGATTGATCGATTCCTTCTGTGAACAGGTGTCTTTTATACAGGTACCAAGATGAGATTAGGAGCACTCCCTTTAAGAGTGTGCTCCTAATCTCAGCTCGTTACCTGTTTAAAAGACACCTGGGAGCCAGAAATCTTTCTGATTGAGAGGGGGTCAAATACATATTTCCCTCATTAAAATGCAAATCAATTTATAACATTTTTGAAATGCGTTTTTCTGGATTTTGTTGTTGTTATTCTGTCTCTCACTGTTCAAATTAACCTACCATTAACATTATAGACTGATCATTTCTTTGTCAGTGGGCAAACGTACAAAATCAGCAGGGGATCAAATACTTTTTTCCCTCACTGTACTTAGTCCCATGGGTCCCTCGTTCCCGTATGCATGATTCACGACTAGGAACTATATTTTATCTTACCAGGTAAGGACCAATGAAGCAATCTGGCTATCACAAATGATAGATCAATGAAGTGGCTGGTCACGAGGGAATGTATAGCAGCTAAATAATCTAAATGCTTGTTAATTCTGAATGTAGAGGAAAAAACTGGAGGACCTGGAGACAAATCCATGCGACCACAGAGATAACACACAAACTCCTAATATACAGGCGACAGGATCGAACTAATGACCTTCTGTATACCAGGCAAAGGCGATAAGATCTCGCCACTGCGGTGCCCACACAAACATTCGAAGTGGATCATGGCTCCGAGAGACAACCGTAGTCCCTGTTTCTCTGCAGCAATTGGTGGCTGGGATCAGGGGTCGCATCATAGGCAAGTTCGCTCACCTAAGAAAGGCTCTGGACGAGGACGAGAGGGAAGCTCTACGTCGCGTGGCCATGAAGGAGCGCGAGCTGCTATCCCGGATCGAGGAGAACATCGCTCATCACAAGGGGGAGATCGCCGAGCTCCAGGCAGCGGCCACTCGCCTGCGCACTCTTCAGCTTGAGAAGGACTCGCTCACCTTCCTGCAGGTGGGGAGCGCCTCTGTAGAGATACGGCGCGGGTGTCCAGAATAACAAAGCTGGCAGCAGCAGAGGGACTCGTGGTCCAAGGGTAGAGACTTCACTCATGATCTCTCTCTCTTCTACAGGGGCACCTGGAGGAGACGCACAGGTACAAATATTTAACGTTTTACAGTTAAATACTCAACACGGGGCTGTGAGTGTGTGAGACACTGGCTGTGTGTGAGACACTGACTGTGTGTGAGACACTGACTGTTTGTGAGACACTAGCTGTGTGTGAGATACGGGCTGTGTGTGAGACACGGGCTGTGTGTGAGGCTATGGCTGTGTGTGAGACACTTGCTGTGCGTTAGACACTTGCTGTGTGTGAGACACTTGCTGTGTGTGCTGTCGATGCTGAGTGTTCCAACGCTGTGGTGAAATGAGGCTGCGTGTGATGCTGTTGGTGGTTCTCTCAGGAGAGAGATCCAAAAGGAATCCGCACCTCCACCTCCCACTTCACTGGACGCCACCACGATCCGCTCCCTTGAAAGAGGGATGCGCAGACTCCTGCCTCTCGTCTGTAAGTACCTCAGTTTTGCACCCGAGTGTCCCGCTGTGTTGCACTCCACTTCTGTGCTCACCACCTTCGTCAACTGTGTTTAAACGGCTAAAGTCCACTAAGCGATGTAGTTATTTTCAGAAGCAAAGTGGCTTCACAAATGATAACTCAAATAAGCGGGCTCTGGTGTGGGAATTTATAGCAGCAGCCAAATTCTCTGAACGCGTGATGTTGATTCTAAATGTGGAGGGGAAAACCAGAGGACTCGGGGAAAAATCCACACGACCACGAAAAGAGAGACGAAAACTCCAAATATATAGCAGGCGTCAGCGTCAGGATCGAACCCACAACCTCTGAAGAAAGGCAGTCCAACACGATCTACAGACGGATAGAAAAGGAGACGTACCTACAGAGACAAAGATCCCTCGTGTAGCCTCAGCAGACTGTTGGGGCAAGTGCTGTTAGCTAGCAGCACATATAAAGCCCGGTATGGCACACGAGGGGGTGGGTGGCAAGCACCACGCCTGGCTGCCTTCATCTTCCTCGCAGCAAATGTTCCCACATCACACCAGCAGAGGGTAATGCAGCATACACCATTATACTGTACCTCTACGCTTCTACGTTTATGATCCCCATCCTTCACCAACGTGCAATAACAAGAGTGGTGAAGTATGACCAAATAACCCCCATGACTCACACGGCGTGGGGATGCCCTTATCCAGCATTGGAGAGACAAAATGTCTGTGCGTTGATGTTACTGTGCAAGGCTGCGTGGACAATTTGCACACGTGTTGTGTTTATAGATAAATGCAAACAGTGGCATTAACATCGTGGTGCTGGCATCATCACCAATATTCATTACCACTGCACCCACACCCATGGTGCTATTATAATCCATTAGTACACATACTAGGATTCGTTGGTATTTGTTTACACATACTAGTATGTGTTCGTATGTGTGCATGTATACTCGTATTCGTTAGTATTTGTGTACATATACTAGTATTCACCAGTATTTGTGTACACATACCAGTGCAGTGACTCCGACACACGTTATTGGTTTGTTAAGAGCCTTTAGTTTGGACACGACTCTATTCCTAGGCCTGGACTTTGGCTCTTGATGCTCGAACTTCGTCTTCTCTCCAACCATCCATTCCCCTTGTGCTCTCCCCTGTTATATTCCCCGAGTCCCTTTTCTTGAAGGTTCGCTCACCCCATTTCCCTCAGCCAATCCTCGTCCTCCTCAACTGGTTGGCAACCATTGCTTTGACAGTCCACTCTCATTTTCCCGCCTTTTACGTTCGGATTTCTCAACCAATCAGTTACATTTTCTGTCCGTGACCAATCCTCTTTGAGGCCTTTCCTGCACCAATCAGAGGCCTGTAACGCACTTCTTGATTGTCCGTCTGTGTACTTACCCTGCCAGACAAGTGGTCTATTGTTTCGGTCTTCACATCACTCCCGCACCCCTTAAAAAAAGAGCCATCCTGGCTAACACCAGAGAAGGGAATGACAAAGAGCAACAGACCACGGGAAGCCTAGGAGAATTTCACTCAAAAAATGTATGACATCAAAAGGGCCTCATGTTTCCAGAACCCACGTGAGGCCCTGTGGCATGGCCCAACAATAATGTGCTTATGTGTCCAATTATGGCAATAAACATGTTCATGACCAAAATGAACCTTTTGTCTATGTAGATGTGAATAAATGAGTGTATTTTCGGCACGCAGTTTTTGCAAATCCCACAATTAGTTAACAACAAGACCGTGGGAACAATAAGGTGCAACAATCCCCTGCTCCATCCAGGAACAGTGGTAATGCAATTGTGCACATCTTGCACTGGTCCTCGTTGCTGGACCGGCATACGCTGCAGTGTCCAGCAGTGAGTCGTCCTACATTAGGCTCGGTCCTGTGGGAGGCACAGGAGCATGCACAGGAGACATCGGTCCTCTGGGCGGCTGCTGTGGCTTGTCGAACACCCCAGATTCCGGAGGGAGAGGACATGGAAATGAGGTGCTTTGTTGATGATGAAGGTAGGGTTTCAGGCACGACGGGTGAACATACCAATGGTGACGTCCTGACTGTATATGCACGCATTGTGGCCGATTCACCTCGATAGATTCGACCGGGCCCTGCCATAGCCGATGCAATTTGTGAGAGGTACATAATGGACATTCGGGCAATGTAACCATGCATTGTAGCCTACTGTCTAGGGAAGTGTGTGAACCTGTCGCCTTGTATTTCGCTCGTTAGTGGCCTGTGCTTTTGCCGTGCTCGCCATTGCCGCTGTGTGTGCTTCGAGCAATCAGTTGAACGTGACATGCAGATATGCAAATCGATTGGACGAACCTGTAGAGGTTTTTATCCAACTGTGTTTCTATGGTAGGATCCAGTTCACGGCCGTACATGAGGAAAAAGGGGGGAAATCCCATGGAGGCATGTGGAACATGGAGATCCCAGTCGGTTTGTGCCTCATCTACAGACCATAGATGTTATAGTTCTAGAATTGAAGCTTTCGTGACTGCAGAAATTACTATACTCATTGGTTATTTCGGTAAAGTCATGTATCTGATGATGAGCGCTTGTGTTGCGTTCGAAACGTCGTGATAATTTTTTATTTTATTTGTGATTTATTAAAATTATATTTTATTTCTACATACGTGACTTTACTGAAAGAACCAATGAGTATGTTATCGTTCTGTTGAGCCATTCCACCATACCATCCATCTGAGGGTAGTACGGGGAAGTGTGAATCTTTTTCATGCCCAGTGCTTCACATACCTCCTGCAGGAGTTGATGAAAAATGTCATCCCTGATCAGTGTGGAGCTGTTCTGGGTGGCCATTATCCATCATGTTTCCATTGAGGAGCACATCAGCAATTCATGTGGCTGTTTAATCAGGTAGTGGCCAGGCCATTTGGCAATCTCATAAAGTATTCGACTCCCACAAAGAAAAATAGATTTTTTCTTGGTGGGCATGGGAGGGCCCGATAATAGCAAGGGCTACTAGCTCATTGACCCTGTAGACTGTGATAGACTGCAAGGGAGGCTGTGACCTTTAAGCTGGTGGTATACGACACGCACACTCCATGCAACCCGCAACCAAATGGTACACGTCAGCAGACATATGTGGCCAGTAATAGTCGCATTGTAGAGTTAACAACATATTTTGACACCCCAGATGTAGTAGTTTGCGTGCACCTCCCACAATACCCTGCCCCGCAGGGATGTGGGCACCACCAGACAACGTCATCGAGCGATCCCGTTCCACCACATCAAAAATCCTTCATACAGCACAAACCGGGACCCTACCAGGGAGATTGATGCCGATTGGTCTATTTTTACCCGCCGTTGCAGGGGCAGCAGGCTGGCATCATCAACTTGTAGCTGCCCCCATTCTATATAGGTGAGACCCAATGTATTTTATTTGCGTGGTTTGTCCACCGGTGGCTTTGCAGGCTGTACTGATGCTACCATTGACGGCATTTCCGGAATAGTAGGTTTGCATCAGCCAGCAACCGAAACACATGCACACGGTTCCTCGCAAGGTAACCGAGACCCTTGCGGTGTATGAGTATTCTTCTATTTTTTCTAGCCAATGCGCCAACTGGCCCGACGGCTGATCGATCCACAGGGAGTATTGCAGGGCAGCGTGATCAGTGCGAACCGTGAACTTCCTGCCATATAGGTAGGGTCTATATTGCTGCACGAAGTATACAATAGCCAGCAACTCTCTATGGGTTACACAGTAACACTGCTTCGCTGGAGAAAGGATGCGACTACCATAGGCAATCACGACCTCGACCCCGCCCTTTACCTGAAAAAGGACAGCCCCTATTCGCAAATCACTTGCGTCTGTGTCAAGGATGAAGGGCAGGGAGTAGTTGGGGTATGCCAGAGGTGGAGCATTTGTCAGCCAATATGCGTAGTATGACAAATGAAGTTTCCTTCTCCTTCCCCCAGTGAAACTTTACATTTTTACCTGCCAACGCGTGCAAGGGCTTAGCAATTGTTGCAAATTGTAGAATGAACCGGTGGTGATACGAGGTAAAACCGAAAAAACTCCGCACTTCACCTACAGATTTGGAGGTTGGCCAATTATGCACGCAAGCTGTTTTCTCGGAATCCATGGCAAATTTCGATACGCTCTCTACATGACCAAAATATCGCTTGGACGTTTGAATCAAGTTACATATAGATGGTTTTAATTTAAAGTTGACTGTATATCCTGGGTAATACCGTGCGCAGTCACTGTAAATGTTCTTCAAACGTGCGACCGAAAATGATGACGTCATCCAGATAGATAAGGCATGAGTCCCATTCTAATTCTGCTAAAACCAATCACGTAAACTTTTGAAATGTGGCGGACACTGCTAGAAGGCCCGTCAAAAGACAGTTAAAGTGGGTAGAGCCCTTGAGGTGTACGGGACACTGTTTTAGGATTCGAGGCCTTGCAAAAGGCAGTTGCCAAAATCGAGAGAGCAAGTCTAACATAGAAAGAATTTTGGTCTGAATAATGCGTCTAATGGTTCGTAAATGCACGTGAGCGGATATGCATCATAAGGCAGAAAAATCGATGCAAAAACGCAGTCTGCCATTATGCTTTTTAACAAGCACAACAGGAGCCCCCCAAGGGCTAGTAGATAGATAAATTATCTCCGCCACTAGCATTTCACCCACCACCTGTTGTACATGCACTTTCTCAACCGGGTTCATACAATATTAATTTAACCGAATAGGGGGCAAATTTTCCATGTCAATGTGTTGTATATGTCGGGTCTTGAAAATTTTATAAAAAAAAGTTATATAAAAGAAATGAAAATGAAAAAACGCGCAGTTTTCTGAAATTATGTTAACAAATGTAAGTATGCGTATACATTATGCTAATTAGGAAAATGTTATTGGGTTATGTTATGCAAATGTATGTGATTATGCTAATGTGTGTCGTTATGATAATTAGGCTCTGCCTCGTTGTCCTAGGGTCGTATTATCAATCGGGATAATAAATTATTCTCGCTTTAACCGTTACTGATTATGTCTTAGTGTTTTTATGTCAGGTCTCCAAATTCAAATCTCACCGCAGGATACAGTTCTCATAATTAAGATTATTATGCATGAACTTAGGAAGGCACCACTCAAACACTTCTGGGTTAAGCAATTTAAATTTCTAACCAAAAACATAACACTCTAATATGCGAACTCTTATGCTGGGAATTGTCAACACAGTACTCCAGGAGATGTTCTCCTCATTGATCCGTACATTTTACCCTCGATGATTACGTTTGATAAACTGGGTAACAGAACAATCGTTATTCCTCAGAGTAACGCGAGCGATAGGAAAAAGTCCTTAAAAATTTATGTAACAATATTCATACAAACAGTAATGAAGGATCATGTTCCTAAAGCAAGAGTAGTTATCGATTAATTCATTGGCAAGATTATGCAATTAACGAAAACAAATGACTGAAATACTTCTAAACAATCGTATTCATGTAACTCGACGGGCAGCAATGCTTTTCACGATCAGTTGATATTTAACGCACCACCTTGGAATGTCATCCCTTCATGAAACACAAAGATAACTTTTTGTAACAATTGTATTAGTCCCGATATGCGTGTTGTGTGCGTGTGTCTTCTTTGCCACTTGTTGACTTTGTGGCTTACGCGGTACGGCGTTCCTTGTGCTGAAAATACCTCGGGTTCCCAGCAGGGCCGCTGGGATGGCGTGTGTGTGTAATAGTGTTCCAGGAGACTGGATGCCGGAGTTTGGAGGCACACGTATTTATTCCGTGTCGGTACAGCACAACACTGACATACAACACTGGAGGGGGTATCGGCCCCCTCACCCGTCTAACTGGGGATACACTCTCTAGCTACGCCTAGCCTACCTCTGGGTCCTCCACTAACGGGCTAGGGGAGGCTAGCTAGCCCGACACTGGTAAGTCGGGCTCACGGTACCCGGAGTCCCAGACCAGCTCTTACAAGAGCACCGGCTCTGGCTCTCGGGACCACGCCGCTGGCTCGATCCTGTTCGGCCCTGATAAGGGCGGCGATCCAGGGGAGTCCAGGGCTCTATCTATGACGATCTTCAGCCTTCACTGGTTAGCTTCAACATCTCTCCCTGAGCCCTCCGGCTCATCCCCTTTTATACCAAAACCCCCGCTGAGGGGTGGGGCCCCGGGGGATCCCAGCTCCGAGTCAGCCCCCCAGGCTGCCCGATGCGGACGTCGCTGGGAGCACCTTCCCGTGCACCGACATAGCCACGCCCACTGTGTTCCTTTCCCATCTGATCCCATTCTATAACAGCCCCTTCGTAACACCCCTACATGTGTATTGAACACACGGCGCTCTTGCCTGCGCCAACACTCTTCCTCTTGGCGTTGCAGCTCTCTCCACTGCTGGTTGAGTTGGCGCGATGCTCGCCGTCGGCGGTGCACGATGATTCCGTCGTCAGATAGCGCTCGTAGCTCGTCTGCTGGTCGCCGTTCCTCACTCTTGTCTTGATTCCCAGCTGGTGCTGGTCGGTGTGTGTGGGTCGGACCCACGGCGCTCTCGCCGCCGCTGACACTCTTGCTCACGGGCGGCTGGTCAGGCTCTTTCCCCAGCTCCGTGCTTTCTCCTTTATCGTGCAGCTGCCAGCTTCACACGGACACCCGCCCTTACTTCAGGGCTGTGCTGGTTCCAGCTCTTTCCACTGCTCCGTGCTCTCTGGCGATGCGCGACGGCTCTCGCAGCTCGTCCACTGCTGCTGGTCCTATGCAATGCTCGCTTGGTCAATGCTTTGCGCTTTTTGCCCTTTCTCCAGGTTTATTGCTTGTCGTCGCTCGTCCCTCTTTCTCTCTCTTTTTCTCTTGCTATCTCCTTGATCGTGCAGCTGCCAGCTTCACAAGAACACCCACCCTTACTTCAGAGCTGCGCTGGCTCAGGCTCTTTCCACTGCTCTCTGCCCTTCCTTCAGGGCTTCGCCTTGTTGTTGCTCAACTTTCGTGCTCTCTGCCCTTCGTCCAAGAGTGCTCTTGCTGTGAGCTACTCGTCGCTGGCTGGATCACTCACTCTCAAAACTTGTAAATTGTATTAGTACACCTCTTATACAACTCTGATAGCTAGTACAATGCAACTTATCGCAATCCTCGATTCTGCAAGCGACTCAATACAGCAGGATAAATTCTTGATTTGAAGTTTTCGTGACTGCAAGGATTCATACTCTTTGGTTTTTTCGGTAAAGTCACGTAGGTAAAAAATAAATAAATGAAAAAACAACTAAATTAAATCACGAAGTTTCGGAGGCAACATAAGCTTCCGTTTTCAGGTGGAACCGTTAGAGCCAAATTCACTGTAATAAGTGAAGAGAGCTAATAGAGAAACGCGACTATAGGGTAAGAGGGGGGGAGGAGCCAAGGTAGGGGAGAGGGGGGGGGTTGCTGTTAAGGGGTCGGGAGGGGGCAAGTGCTACGCTGAGTTAAGCCGATTGATAACATCTATTTATCATGCGGGAGTGGGGGGAATGTGAGTATTGGAGAACAAAGGGGGGCGGAAGTTAAGCTGATTAATATGGACGCTAAGTTAAGCTGATAGATAACATCTATTCATTATGCAGGAGAGGGAGGGGGTGAGTTAATACAAAAGCTATTAGATAAATGTAGAATAAACTTTCAGCGATACTCTGTCAGTTCATTCCGAACTCAGCTCTTACCAACACATCGTCCCTTCTCTCTGTGAGACATGACACCCATGGCTGATTTTGAGGCCATGCCCCGGAGCCTGCCCCTTTGCAAAACTGACTTGAATTGATCTGTGTCTCGGTTATATGTGAAATTCTCTCCCCTCTCTGCGCGTCTCTTGCGAGAGAGAATAAAAACAGATGCCCTGTCACCGTCCTCGAGGTTGCAGCCGCCTGGTTGACCCCCCCCCCCCCATTTTGACCTTTGACAGTTTATGTTTTTGTTTGCTTTCCCAACCCCTCTCTTCGTGGTGTCTGCTAAAAGGGAGGGGAGGCACACTTCATACGTATTTTATGGCTACCATGTGTTTGTGTGAAATTGTCGGAAGACAAAACGTGGCCGGGGAGGCTCTGATTCCATGGAATACATATTATCTGGTCTTGTGTGTTTGACCTATTTTTCTGGTATCTATTTTGAGTTACCCCCGGTCTAATATCTCGTGGTTATTATTTGGTTCATGTTTAACCAAGATTCGTAATGCCCCTCGTTCTTACCACCATTATTCCGAGGCTTTTGCCAAGCTTTGTTATAAGTCTGTGTCGCCAGGGATCGGTGTTTTATTCTAGAGTTATATTTTGATATCCCGAGGCTGGAGATATAACCAAGCCCTCACTTTATTGACTGCCAAAATTCACATTCCTTGATTCTCTTGGTGAAGTTACATAGATAGTAAGATACAATACAGAATAAAATAAGTAATACTGCAGTCTAAAATGTCGTCTTATTCTTATAGTCAAGCTTCGAACTTCTACCGCATTAAATATATATATATACATCAGTTATAATGTCCGTTTGCCCCTGCTATGTGCCTGTGTTTTACGGCTCTGGAGATTTGTTTGTGAACTGTCCAAAATGTCCGTGGGGAGGTCATGGCATGTAGTCCTTTGACAATCTGGAGATTTTGCAGATCGTCGTTAACCTCCCTTTGTCCCGGAGTTTATTATGTAATGGCCTTTTACGACCTCCAGATGCTTGGTGCTTGTGGGAGGTAGTGGGGTTGAGGGTGTTTGTTTAATTTTTATTTTTTATCGATTATTATTATTTTAAAAAATATTTTCAGAATAATTTTTAACATCAATTTTTGGAAAAAGGCCCATATATACAACAAATGTGATGTGACTTTAAAGATGTGCAACCTATATCATACTGCCTACTGTTGAATACATCGGAGAACTGCAGAGGTAATGATCTTAGTTGGCACCGTTGCATGTCTGACAGCTCCGCATCCTCTCCACAAAGCTTTTCTAATAAAGTTTTTTTCGGCTGATGGATTATCATTAGCCACTTCTGCAACTACTGTTTCCATCAGGTTCTCTGATTCAAGAGACACGGGCATCAGAAGGTCTAATACAGTCTCTGCCTGAACGGTTATCGGACCCTCCCCAACATTTAGCACCTGCAAGAACGTTTTTTGGTCCACTCTCAAAACTGTGCCCCGGCCAACGTTAACCTGCAGGTCTTTGTGTTTGATGGAGCGACCACAATCAGCAAGTCAGCATACGTCGTCACTATTTGTTTTCGATATCGTAATGGTATAAACATTTGCATGCCAGGAGGTACAATCACAGACTCACTGACCAGTGCCTGCACCGAAACCCCTGTTTCTGTCCATTTTTTCACCGGTTACAAAAAAATGCGGGTTCCCGATGGCATTTATAGGCAATCCTCGTCAGTGAGTATCCAGAGCCATTTTTTAAAGAAACCGGTTCTCGGCAAGCATGGAACTGGAAACGTGCTGGGAACCCATATGGCTCCCGACAAAGTGAGCTCCCAATTTTTACCTGTGTCTCGATTTGCCATTTGATTCCCATTTTACCCCCATTTGCCACTACATACGTACTGGCTACTGGTGCTAAGCAGTGACTACTGAGCAGTAACAAATCGAATATTAATTTGGAGATGATAGTGACAGATGTCCCCGTATCAATCAGAATGCATGCCTCCACTCCTTTTATTGAGGCCACTACCACCGAGGTACCTGCAGCTGCCATTAAGACCCACCAAGCCAGCTTCCTCTACTGGTTCTCTGACTGGAGAAGCAAGTCCCGACCTTCCCCAGACGATTTTACTACTCCGTTATCACCAATGCCCTCCGATACAGATAGTACACGCGGAATGGCAATGGAGGCGGTGAAAGGCAATGAGTCCCTAAATGCGTGAAGTGGACTATCTAGCCGGGTGTCTGGGGTGTCACAACCTGCTTAGTTTTGTAGTGCAGCAGCCACTGATGAATAGATGGATGGTGCCAGCGCTGATGGCAGAAGATCACTCCTGCATTCCAATGCGATGTGCCTGGGCCTGCCGCAGCAATGATAGCTAATAGGTGGGCTACGCAGTGGAGTCACCATCTCCCCTCTTGGCTCCCATCCCCCGAGGTCGCCATGGAATTGTCCTGCTGGAACCTGTCCACCCGCGGACCGCTGCCATCACCTCTTCCCGTGGACCTCCACTGCCTTCCACTGTTGCCGCAATGAGCGAGCCCTCGCCGGCGGCACTCGTCATCCTGCAGTCCAGGCAGGAAGCACAGACAGTGGTCTCTGGTATTTCTTCTACTCGGGCCACAACCTGGGTCCATCGATTCATCTCGTCTTGGGCTCGCAGACACCGGGCTACCCACAAGGTCTGCGCCTCCTCCTCCACTATGGTCAGCACCACGGCCATCTCGTGACGAGCGTCAAATATCTCCTCCATCACCATGGAGTCCAGTGCTGCTTCTGCCAGCCGAAGGAAGAGCACCTGGCTGAACGCCATCAGGGCAATGTGGTAGGCAAGGGGTCACTCAGCTTCTTCTCACTTGCGCTGCTGCAATTTTATCTTTGCATTTGATGGTGGGTCGAAGACCTCCGCCATCTGGTGACAGGCTGTTTTCGGCGTGGTCCTCCGCTCTGCCAGTATAGCGTAGAAGATGTCGATGGCTACATCATTTAAGGCCGTAGGTAATGCCTTTAGTGCTTCCTCCTCTGTCCAATACAAGGCCTGCTATGCGGTCTAGAACTGTCTGGTGAAGGCTCCCCAGTCACCACCGGCCGCCACAAACTCGCTGACCGGCCTCAGCCTGCGAGGTTCACACGGCTCCAGGGCTGGATTTTGCAATGGTGCCCCAGCTGCCGCTGCTGTCGCTGTGGACGCGCTGGACGGCCCTGGCTCCCCGCCTCCCGCCACAGTCGGCCGCACGATTCCAACTGCTGGCTCCCCAGCTACCGCCTCTGCAGCTCACGGCCTCGCCTCTTTTGCCGTGAGCTGCAGTACAAGCCGGGAGACCGTGTCTGTGAGGCGGTCAATCCGGCCCTCTAGCCACTCCCAGCCCTTGGCCACCAGTGGCCCTTTGGTGAGCAGTCTCTCCAGTGGCTGCAACTGTCGTAGTACTTGCCCTGCCGGTGGATCACCACCTCTTCAGCATACCGGAGGTTAGTCTCGGGGTCCTTTTCTCCCGGAATGTTCTGGAAAAAGACTTCTTCATCGTCGGTTGTAATAACGTCTGACACACGTTGTGTCTTCATTATTAAGAGTATTTATTTGTACTCAATATTATCTCTAGGTCCGGACGTCGGTTCTTGATGAACAAACTTCACCTTCTCTCCAATTATCCCCTCCCCTTGTGCTATCCCCTTTTATATCCTCTGAGCCCCCTTTCTGGAAGCTTCGCTCACCAAATTTCCCTCAGCCAATCCTTGTTCTCCTCCAATGGTTGTCAACCGTCACCCCTACAATCATTCCTCGTTTCCCACCTTTTATATTTGAATCTCTCATCCAATCCCTTTCAATCTCTCATGCTAACCAATTGTCTTTGATGCCTCCCGGCACAAATCAGAGGCCTTGATTGACTTTCTGACTGTCCATTTGCACATATGCTCATGTCAGGTAAGTGGTCTGTTGCCTCGGTCATTACACATGTTAAATAAGCAATGCATTTAATGGTTACAATGTTGCACTAATCAACAGGGAATTGAATGTCAAAACCAAATAAATAGCACAAGCGTTGAAACTAACCAAGCAGTTCAAACTCTTAAAATTCTGGACATTGCAGGAGTAACTGATAAACTAGCCAAATTTTTGGAAAAACAAAACATCCGAGTAAAATTTGGCACAGTACATAAAATACTGAAACTAATATCTGGTACTAACGATGTATTACCGAAGCTATCAACAGAAGGTGTGTACTGGATTAATGACTCTTGTGGAAAATTCTATGTTGGTCAGATAGGACGAATGATTAGCATGGCACTAAAATAACCTCATGGGGATATTAAATACTCCCAAATACAATGGTTGGCAGTGGCAGAACACGCGTGCCAAAAAGAACACTCAATTTATTTTTTATAATGTTGAAGTTTCGTGCAAAACTAGTTACTACTGGCCAAGACTAATTAGAGTTTAACACGTAGGCTTTCGCGACAAATATCATCCTTTGGAGGTTTTTTTTGGAGGGGGGGGGTTAGATCGTGTAAATATATGAATGTGTCGTTACAACCCGCCACCACCCGACACTTCCAACTAGTAAGGGTTGTCACGTAAACAGAACATGCCAATTCGCCACTAGTACAGCACACCGGTGTGTTGGAGAGCCAAGCCAAAACATTTACAATCTGAGTACGACATTCCACATATCTAAACCGTAAATGAAACCAAGCACACTAAAACCATCTGCTTGGTTTAGATATGTGGATGACACATTAGTGGTCTGGCCACACGGCAAAGATACACTGAACACATTTCTAAATAATTTCAACTCGCAAAGCCCATCCATCCAGTTGACTATGGAAGTGGAAGCTGACAGAACTCTAACATGTCTGGATATTCTGCTCGGACGGGGTCGAAATGGTAAAATAACACAGTGTTTACCAAAAGAAAACGCATACTGACGCCTATCTGAATGCAGTCACACCATCACCCCACGTAGAAATCTCCTCTTATCAAGACGATCATTCATCGAGCTAATACAATATCAGATGGTGACAGTCTGAGAAGTGAAATTCAACATGTAAAAGAAGCGCTGCAAATTAATGGTTACAATGATGCACAAATCAACAGGGCATTGAATGGTAAAATCAAATAAAATAACACGAACATTGACACTGCCCAAGTAATTAAAACGATCAAAATACCGTACATTGCGGGAGTAACTGATAAACTAGCCAGATGTTTGGTAAAACAAAACATCCGAGTCAGATTTGGCACAGTACATAAAATACTGAAATTTATATTTGGTGCAAAATATGTATTACCGAAGCTATCAACAGAAGGTGTGTACAGGATTAATTGCACGTGTGGTAAATGTTATTTTAACACGTAGGCAAACAGGACACATGATCAGCACGAGACTAAATTAATATCAGAGAAATATTAATGATCCCTAATACAACTGTCAGCAGTAGCAGAACATGCGTGCTAACAAGGACACTCAATTAATTTTGATAAAATTGAAGTTCTGTGCAAAACTAGCTACTACTGGCCAAGACTAATTAGGTAATTTATAGAAATTGAAGAAAAAAATAACTTTAACCGTTCTGATAGCTACTGCCTTAGTGCTGCATGGAAGCAAATAATCAAATAATACATTATTTAAATGTATGCCTACAAAGGGCAGCATACTTCACTAGGGATTACAGTTGGTACAGCTATTTTAATACACACAAAAGACAGGAAGGACAAGTACAAATGGCCCACATAATGCATAATGTACGCTGCCTCAGTAATCCCCTGCCCAACCCCCCCAACCACGTGGCACAAGAGCGCAGAAGCCTGGTCACACATCTACACCTCCATATAAGGAACAAAAGAGTTAGACTTCTCCACAAATCTGGCTGTCGCCTGATGAAGCTAGTTGTAATTACTGGCGAAACGTCATACTCAGATTGTAAAGTTGTGGCTTGACTCTCCAACAAACCGGTGTGCAGTAATTCTAGATTTGAAGTTTTCGTGACTGCAAGGATCCATACTCTTTGTTTTTTTCCGTAAAGTCACGTAGGCGAAAACAAAATAAAAATAAAACAACCAAATTAAATCATGACGTTTCAGAAGCAACACAAGCATCCGTCATCAGATGTGACCGCTCCAGCAAAATTACTGTAGCGTATGAAGAGAGCTATTTAGAGACACGTGTTTATATAGGGTACTAGGGGGGGGGGGAGGAGTCAAGGGGTCGGGGGAGGGGCATGCGGCAGGCCGTGTGGGGTCGCGGGCGGTTGGGCAGGGGATTAGCATGAGTTAAGCCGATAGATAATCATATTTTTTCTTTTTGATGCCAGGGGAGGGGGGTGGTACTGTGACTGTAAGACGAAAGTGGTGGGGTAATGGATATCCATTGTAAATCAACCTGTTTGACTGAGACGTTACTAAATTACATTTTTCCATCTATTTCAGAATCAATCAGGATGATTTATCCACAAATCTGCCTGTCGCCTGATGGTGGTTGTTGTAATTACTGGTGGAAACATTGTACTACAATTGTAAATGTTGTGGCTCTACTCTCCAACACACCGGTGTCCTGTACAAGTCCTGTACAAGTAACGAATTTGAATGTTTTGTTTACGTGACAAACCTTCCAAATGGCTGTGTTGGGTGGTGGCGCTTTTAATTAAAACTAATGTTCGTTAGCATTTGTGTGCACATACTAATTGTGTACACTAGTATGTGTACACAAATACAAGTTTTGTTCTTCCACGCATTTGTCCCATTCATGTGGGTTCTGCTGTCCTTTCCAACCTTCTCCACCTGTACATTCTCACTTTACACTTCTTGGGCCACCATGTCCGATTGCACCACCTTTTATTTTTCCTTCCTCTTGTTCTCTTTGCTTCCACTTGCATCACTTGCACCTTCTTACCCACATAATTTTCCCATTGTCTCTCCACATGACCGAACCATACCAGCCTTTTTATCTTTCATCTTCTCTGTAATTTCTACCACCTTGAGTCTTCTTCTTACTTCTTCATGTATTACCCTATCCTTCCTTGTTACAACATTCACCGCAACATCCTCATCTCTGTGACTGCCATTGCTTGGTCCTCACTCTTTCTTCTGCCTCAGCACTCGGCCCCATACAACAGCACCGGCCTCACTACTGTCTTGTACACTTTTCCCTTCAACCAAACTGGGCGATCCTCTTATCATACACTACACCAGTCATCTATCGCAATTTCAGCCATCCAGCCCTTGCTCCTTCTAGTGATCCATCAGCACACATCGTTGCACCCAGGTGCTTAAACTCATCATTCTTCATTAACTGGTCACTTTATTTTATTATATTATATTATTTTATTATGTTTTATTTTTATTATTTTATTATTTCCCTTCTATGTGACTTTACCGAAAGAACCAAGAAGATGGTCACTTCCAATTTGCAATCCTCCTTCTGCATTATTTTTACTGAAATGTGCCACCATATACTCAGTCTTTGTCCGACTAATCCTCAACCCATTCCTTTCAATCTTTTGCACACAAATCTTTCAATCATCTTCCACTACCCCCCTGCTTCCACCAAATAGCACAACGTTGTCTGCAAACAGCTATACCTGGGGGGGCTTCCTCTCGTAAGTGTGTCCAGCACCAGGATGAAAAGGAAAGGGCTCAGGGCAGAACCTTGCTTCACTCTCGCTTTGACTTGAAAGCACTCCGAGACTCCACAGCTGCTTCGCACATCGACCAGGTTCCTCAGTCTCCTTTCTACGATCCTTTCACAGAGTTTCATGGCGTGAATCATCAATACTATTCATTTGTAGTTCCCACACTCTTGTATATAAGCTTTCCCTTTAAAGATGGGACCCAATGTACTCTCTCTCCACCCATCCGGCATTTTCTTCTCCATACAGATCTTCCCAAACAGCTCCATCAATAGTTCAACACCCTTTTCTCCCATTAATTTAAACATCAATTGGAATCTCAACTGGCCCCACTGCCTTTTGATGTTTCATGCTCCCCAGAGCATCCACCACCTCTTCTCTGGTTATAGTATCTGGTTATAGTCTATGGTTATAGAATCTGGTTATAGTAGCTGGTTATAGTATCTGGTTATAGTCTCTGGTTATAGTATATGGTTATAGTAGCTGGTTATAGTATCTGGTTATAGTCTATGGTTATAGTATCTGGTTATAGTAGCTGGTTATAGTATCTGGTTATAGTATCTGGTTATAGTCTCTGGTTATAGTATCTGGCTATAGTCTCTGCAACTACTTAAAATATTTGATGTTCCTCAACCATTTTTCGTCTTGGGTTTTCCAAATTTAGCAACTTCTCAAAGTACTCTTTCATCTCTCTCTATCTTTTATCTAATCCAAGATTGTTCGTCCTTGACTGTTCTTAACGAGATTTACATGGTTGATGTCCCTGGTCTTCTTCTCTCTGGCTTTTGCCAAACGGTATACCATATGCTCGCCTTCTTTGCTGTCAAGCTTCTGTTAGAGTTGTGTAAATGTATTTTTTTGCCAATACTACCACTCGCTTTGCATCTATTTTCACTGCCAGATATTCATTCAGATGGTCCTTCTCTCTCGTGTTCTGCCAGTTCTTAAACTTTGCCTTTTTCTCTCGTTGCCTTTTACACTTCATCACTCCACCACCATGTTTCCTTCAGTTGCATATCTTCCTTTGCTCACTCCCACTGTAATACCTGCTGCTTCCAGTTTTCCACTTGCTAGTTGTTGCCATATTTCATTCACGCTCCACCTAGGCCTTGTGGTTATTAAGTTCTCTATAGCTTGTCTGCAGACATTTTATCTCATTGTTTAGTCGCCACCACTTCACCCTATTACTTTTCTTTTGTCTCACCTTCCTCTTCCTAACTCCGTTCACCATGCAATCTGCCACAAATAGTCTATGTTGTCCAGTAAAACAATCTCGAGGGATCACTTTGCAGTTCTTCACTCTTTTCTGGTGCTTCCTCCTCACCAAAATAAAATCTATCTGTCTCTTCACCTATCCATCCTGCTAGGTCATCAAATGTCCATCCTGCTTTTGGAAGTAGGTTTTCATGGCTGCAAGATACATTGCTTGGGCGATTCGAAGAATGTCCTCTCCTCCCTCATTTCTACTGCCATATCTGCATCCTCCATGGCTCCTTTCATATCCCACTCTTCTATTTAATACTGTGCCCATTACAACTGCTTCATCTACCGGTAAGCTTATAAACTTCCGGTCTAAGTTCTCACAAAATGTATCATTCTCTTTCCCACTGCTACGCATCTGCGGGACATATGCACACACCACATTTACAACCCCACTGTCCAGTTCTAGTCTGACTATCATCAGTCTGTCAATCACTTGTATGACTTCCACCGCCTCTGTCTTCATCTTCTCACTCAGCACAACACCTTACTGACGTTCCATGATATAACAATTCAAAACTACAGCGACTCTCTTTGCTCTGCTGCCTTTCCACTTTATTTCCTGGATGCACGTGATTTCGACTTTCGTCCTTCTCAAGCAGTCCACTAATTCCTGTACACATACTAATGTTCCTCAGTATTTGTATACACATACTTGCCTTCATGAGTATGTGTGTACCCTTAACTATATGCATTTGTCATACACGTTATAATCATTGTGCGTTTGTTACATATTAATGTATTATGCATTTCTGTATCACTACAATAACATAAATAATAACACAACACACAGCGTGTGTGTGTACACGCGGTGTGCAATTCTCGTGATGTGACTGCTGCGTGAGCGTAATCACTGTCGTCACCACAGATGGACGCTCACCGACTCTGGACACAAACTCAGCCTGCGACTACATCCAAATTTCCTCGGATCTCAGGACGGTGACGTGGAGCGGTGTCTCCCAGGGTCGCCCCCAACACCCACACCGGTTTGATGTGAAGTTACAAGCCCTGTGCTCCGAGAGCTTCTCGTCGGGTCAGCACTACTGGGAGGTGGACGTGGGAGGCAGCACTGGGCAGTGTTGGATTGGAGTCGCGTATGGGACGATCCCACGGAGAGGGCGTGGTGCTGAGTGTGGCCTGGGATGCAGTGACGTCTCCTGGAGCCTAAGGAAAGTTGACGATAGCTTCTCAGTGTGGCATGGCGGAGTAGCAACCTCACTGTCGGTGCCGGAGCCTACACGAAGAGTCGGGGTTCATCTGGACTGGGACGCGGGGCTCCTGTCTTTTTACAGCGCCGACTCCATGGCACTGTTACACTCGGTTCACCAAACCTTCGATCAGCCTCTATATCCAGGGTTGGGAGTGGGGGGATGGTATATCGGTAAATTTGGTGAGTCAGTGACGATTGTGGATCTGAGTCGTGCGTCCTAAGAGAGGTGAAGGTGAACACCATAGAGAGCAGACACTACGACGCATGGCGCTCACTACTGTCATCACTGTTACACGCAGTGCCACACTCTTGACTGGTTGGTGAGTATCAGTGGTTAGGAGTGCGTCGCTCTCCATTAGAATTAGGGGGTTGGGCCTAAATCCTCACGACCTTCTAAGGTAGGGGTCGGCAACCCAAAATAACAAGAAAAGATATTTTTAGTTCGAATTACGTAAAAACAACTCCATTTCAAGAGCCGCTACAATGCATGTGGTGAATATGAGACGGTGGTTCTTTAATAAAACAACGTTACGAAGCAGTTTCTTAAAGAGCCGCATGCGACTCCAGAGCCACAGGCTTTCAACCTCTGGTCTAGGGAGTGATACAATTTCAGTTTCATTTATTTGGTATAGCCCTGTGAGCCATTCAGCTCTTGAATCGGGTGCAACCGCAACAAACAAAACACAAAAACATGAAACAAAAACATGAACAAGAAAACATCTTAAAGTGACTATGTGCAAACAGAAAATCCAGGAAAAGACAGCAAAATATTCCACAAAAAGCAACGTACACCACCGCTGTGTGCAAAAATCCCAGGGGGATGCAAGTCAAACAACAACAACCACAAAACAAACTTACATTCAAGCCATCAGTCTAACTCCGTACTACAACAAACAAACATGGCCAAACCAAAAAGCTTTTCGCAGTCACCAAAATAAAGCCATAAAAGCAATGTAACAGTGATCATAGGAACTGTGACCGAATTTTCACAATAAACGACATAAACAACATATACCACCAGACCCTGCAGCCACTGAATAGCAGTGTCAGCTAGGGGTGTACAACTCCTCAAAGCAGTTTTTAGTGAAGATCTTATAGGTAGTGATTCAAGTTGCAGTTTATTGGCCATAGCATTCAAGACCCTGGGGGCATCAATAGCAAAGGCCCTTCCTCCAGTATTTGTGGACTGAGACACACACACCCACATATGGACTCACACACACAGACACATAGACATGCACTTGAGATACACACACATGGAGTTACACACACATATGGATGTAGACACATACAGCGACTCACACACACACACCGACTCACACCGACTCACACACAGCAATGCATGGACTCACACACACATTGACGTAAACACACATATGTACCTACACACACATATGGACGAAGACACACACACACATGGACTTACACACACACACAGCGACTGACACGCACACTTGGACTGACACACACACATAAACACTTTGACGTACACACACACATGGGGCGTTGTCCGTTCGAAAAAGACAGAAACACACATGGAGTTAAAGACACGCATGGCTCTACACGCACACACATATGGACTCAAAGACACACACATCGACGGGCACAGTAATCCCCGATGATGGCACAGCCATCAGTATGGCAGTACTACGTATGAGGAAATAGCGTGACGTTAGCGATGGAAACAATATAAATGTATTGAAGAAAAAATCAGAAATAACAGACTGGCAGTAGACCGTGGCAGCGTTATAAAAGCGCAGCAAAAAAAGAGAAAATTGAGCAACGTAATAATCCAAAAAGACTTTTGTGCACACAAAAATAATTATTGTAACATCTGTCAACTTGTTTCATAATGGTAAACAATGAACCTGAGTTGTTATCTGCACACAATATCTGGCAACGTATTTGTTTAATAATAATAATAAGCAATGAACGTGATTAATGATCTGCACACAAACATTATTATTGTAATGTTTGTGAACGAATGTGTTTAACAATAGTAAACAATGGACTTGAGTTGTTAGCGTAAGAAGCAAGGAACTTTGTATGTACCATAGCCATGTTGAGGCCTTGTGCCATGCGTAGCCCCCGTCCTGGCCTACATTGGCGAGGCGGTGGAGTTGGCACATTGCCAGGCTAGGGGCTGGGCCGCTACCCCCCCCCCCCCCCCAGCATTCCACACGCGTGCAAGAATAATGCTATGTAAGTGAAGTACCGTTGAGGACGCTTGACACCGAGGTTGAGGCACACGTATATTTATTTGTACAAGTGGTCACAACAGGACAGCACTAGAGGGGGTATCGGCCCCCTCACCCGGATAGCTGGGGATACTCCGCTAGCTACCCCTGACCTGCCTCTGAATCCTCCACTAATGGACTAGGGGAGGCTGTCTGGCCCGACACTGGTTAGTCGGGCTACGGTACCCGGAGTCCCAGAGACTAACTCTGGTTCACGGGACCACGCCGCTGGCTCGGTCCTGCGCGGCCCTGACAAGGGCGGCGTCCCAGGGGAGTCCAGGGCTTCTAGCTAGACGATCTTCAGTCTTCCTCCTTCATCCTAATACTGAGCCCCGATCTCTCCGGCTCATTCCCCTTTATACCCCTCAGAGGATCACAACTCCGGGCAACCCCCCAGGCTGCCCGGTGCGGACGTCGTTGCGGGCACCTCCCCGTTAGCACTCACGGAGCCCCGCCCCCTGTGCTTGTTTCTCGTGTGATCCCATGCATACAGCCCTACACATACAGCCCCTCCGTAACAGCCCTACATAAGCACTAAAATATTATTATCTACGGAGTCTGTACTATAAACTGGACGCATCGTGTTAGGGGGGGCGAAGAGGACATGACACTGTGAATAAATATCCGCAGCGTTATGTGTCTATGTGTTGTCTGTAAAATGCGTAAAAGGAAATGTCCCCCGTGAGGTCGAGCGAACGCGCAGCACTTGGCAGGGTCCGCCCACCCACGCAATTGTCGTCACTTGGTACGGTGGATGTCGCGCAATAAGTAAATAATGAATAATAGAAACGGCACAAATGTGTTAATTAAACTACTTTAACGTTTACGGATGGGAAAACGGAATAGCCTATTCCCACCGCGGGGCTTAGGGCGTGCTGCCTGTCAAATCTTTTTCTACGTAAAGCCCACCGTCCGAGAGCCAAATCCCCCGCAAGCGCGAGCACGCGGAGACTGTTATATATAAGAGAAGAAAAAAGAAAAGAAGAAGAAAGAAATATGTCACAGTAATCAAGTAGAGGCAGTATGGTAGCTTTTATCAATTCCAAACGGAACATAGGGGGGAAGCAGTGTTTGTGTCGATACAGAAAACCAATTTTATTTTTGTCTTTTTACCAATATAATCAATGTGATCTTCAAAATTCAGTTTTGAATGCAGGATGACCCCAAGATACTTATAGATCTTGACTCGCTCTATTTTTTAAAATTATTATTTAAGGAATGTAATTGGGGAAAAATAACTTCCTGCTTTAGTCCTGGTGAGCATTGCACCTTGGTTTTAGAGGTATTCAGGATTAGTTTAAGAGCAACTAGCTGATGTTGTATTTCGTTGAAATCACCCTGAATATAACTACCAGTATGAAAAATAATAATAGGTTTGACTCCTTTCTGGCATTAAAATAGGTTGTTAAGATGTTCAAACATTAAATAAATACCTTTTACAAGGAATGAAGTCAGCATTAACCACACATACTTGTAGCAAAACATGGAAACAGATGTGCTTTGATAATAATGTATGCACTGTCTTTGAAACTAATTGGCCTACACCAGAGACAGCCTTGTGTGTGAAGCCAACATGGATGTATTCACTCTGCCAGAGGAGTGTGATTATAGGAGTAGGAGTGCTATGATTATCAATGGTGAAATGGGATTTGTTTTTCCACTGTTAGTGTAATACATTGTGGGGAAGAGAGCCAATAAAAATATTCAGTTTAAAAAGTAGTAATGTACACTTACAAAAATGTAATTATAACGCTTGTATCGTTGATTCTGCAATAAAAATGATTGAATATAAATGTTAATAACAAGTTTTTTTTATAGCGTCGTTCATGCTAATTGCATTACATAATGATGTACATTAATTAAATATAACGACCAAATACTACATATAGCCAACATCAAGCAAATTAAATACAAAAATGAATAACCATATAAAGAAATGGCACCTAAACAAAAGACATCAGCAACAAAAATCTATTAATGTCCGAGTTTTTTTAATATATTATCTGGTGTTGTATGATAGGCGCGGCGACATCACCACGCAAGCTTCTGCCGCGGTGATATCAACCTTCAACGGCTCGGTCAAGCATTCTCAACCCCCTCACCCAGCCCCCCCTCCGTCTCCACCCGCTCCCTCGCCCAGCCCTCATTTCTTCATTCAGTCATCAAGCAGAATCAGTGACGGACCATTGCGCCAAATGCGTGACCTCTCGCGACATCATTCGCATAAACTGCTCTTGATGCTATACACCAGCGTCTCAAGTCATTTGTTTGATCCACGCAGCATGGCGAGGGGTGGCGGCCACATTACTTTGAGGGTCGCAGTCCACTTGGAACGTCGACTGCCTACTGAGGACATCGGGCAGCAAGCGGTGTCCCTAAAATCTGAGGCGGAAGAAGCCTCTCCCTGGTGTTGTATATATTGTGATAAAAACATAATAAAACACGGAAACATAATTAAATATTGCGAACCTTTTTTTTCATTCGATCCACAGCTGGAGTGTGCTCGAGACTCTCGAGTCAGCACCCTCGTGGTCAGCCGTTAGCTGCTCCCCTGCACGCTCGCTGGTTATCTGCACGCCAGCCTCGACCTGCAGCTGGCGCATACTCGCTGCTTTCGCTGCTCAGTACGTGTCTGTCAGTCGAGGTTCGCGAGCACCCTTGGTGCCCCCCCCCCCCCCCCCGGGGAGGTCTCCCACTGTGCCGCAGCGTGCACGTCTCGATAACTCACTCCCGGACTCTCCAAAACTCATAAAACATCAGTCACTTGACCAACATAACTTTTCCAGCCTATAGCTTGGACAATGTTTCATGCAAACTCGATATGGGTGGAAAACTCAAATTTCCACTTAACTTCTCACACGTCTTAGCTGATCATGATAAGAAAATTCCTTTGCGCACCTCTTTGCTTATCACAACTCATAGCTTAGTACAGTGCAACTTCTCGACGTCCTTGACTCTGTAAATGACTCAAAATATAAGGACAAACGTAGAATAAAACTTGCAGCTATACTTAGAGTTTGCCTTAGAAATAACTCAACACTTGCCAGTGATGGGGGCAACCCCGGAGTCTGTCACCGCAGAACTCAACACGATGGATGATTACTGTGGCCAGACCCAGGAGCTCTCCTCTGCAAGACTGGTTTGTACGATTTCGTGTGGTGTTTATCGATGCATTTCTAGCTTATATGATTAATTACCGAAGACATACTCTTTGTTTTTATCGGTAAAGTCACGTAGGTAGAAATAAAATAAAAAATCACGCCTTTTCGATCACAACACTAGCAATCCTCATCAGGTGGAACACCCACAGCAAGAAAATGCTGAGGTAGGCGGGAGAGCTGCCGTGGCAAGAGGTTATATAGGCAAGGGGGGCGAGAGAAAAAAAGGTGCTAGTAGACCGGCAGGTAGGATGGACATATTAAGGCCCGATGTTCCTCCCACCATTGCACATCCCTGGTTCTGGCTCGTCAGACATCTTGCATCTAATGGCATAACCCCTATCATGCTCCCTCCCTCCGAAGGTCATCCCAATATTTTTGTGAACACAGACCCACTTAATTGCCCCTTCATGTGGTGTGTGTATCTGTACCCCGGTTTGCCAAGTTCGAGTCCCACTCACAATCAACACAGTAGCAGTTATCTGAACTGGTTCCCCCTCCCCCTTAGGTCGACTCAGCCTTAATATGAACAATTGGTGCGGCATGTAAAATAGCCACTGGGAAGACAAAGATGGTGTGGCAGGCTCTGATTATATCCCTGGAATACATATTATATTTGATCGTGGAGAATTAACATAATTCATATTACGTATGTAGTGACATTGCTGGATGTCAACATGCTGTGGTTGCAGTACCGGCCCTAGAGGGGCAGGGTGTGCGCTGAATAATAGCGCTGGATGGCACCACGCTTTAAGTGCAGTGCCGACCCTACAGGACAGGGTGTGTGGGTGCCGACCAAATGTAAGGTTGTATGAGGCCATGGCACTCTGGTTGACCCGGTAGGACACGTGACCGGTTAAGTTGACAGAGGGGCCCCAAGAGGGGATTAGGGGGGGGTCACGTGATTGGGAAGGTGGACGTGGCCAAGCGCGGAGCCGACCACGCCACAGAGAGCGACCAGGGTTGTTGTTCATCCTGGAAGAAACCCTTCGTCTCCATTCTTCGTCCAACACGTGGACCCGGGCCGAAGTCATTGGTCCCGGTCCGCAGTAGCAGTTACGTTGTAACTAGTGTAGTTAGCCTGGTGGTCACCACCTTAGGTTGTTATTCTGTTAAGGAGAAGTTATCCCGTGTGTGGGAAATGAATAAATGTATTGCCTCCAAGTCAACATCAGCGACTTTGTTGAACCCATTACACGTATATTTTTCCGAATTATCAATACTTTAAAACCAAACTTCCATAATTCGTTATCAATATGACATGCTAAAACCATGGCACTTATGTATAAATTAGTGTACTGTATGTTAATTAAACATGCCACTAGTCATATTCAAAACCTTCTAACTAGGTGCTATATTGTCATTTAACAATATATTCTATCCCCCAAGTCAACGTTTAACACCAATATGTTTAAGAATATTTTAATGCAGTGGTTGCCATTTGAACGTTTTAACTTTTCAGGTACCAAGATTTGTTAATTCAGAGAGTGAAACGGCAAGGGACGGGCTTTGTCATTGTGCCCTGTATTTGCCCTCAGGTGGACAGGGAGTTTATTGTGTTTTGCCATGGGTCCTCTCTTGTGTACATTTCTCTCTCACATATTTCCCTGGGTCACTCCTTGCCCATGCAAGAGTTATTCCTCGATGGCCTATCATGAAGTTTTCCTCCATTGCGACATGAGTTAGGTTAATTCCTGGGAAGCAAAATATACTATGGCTTCAAGGCCTTCCTCAGCTCTGGTTATTCTAATCATACCCATCTGATCGATATATCTTGCATTGTTTCCCCACTTCTCATTCTAGTGCTGTTTTGGCTTTGTCATCTGATTGTCCCGACTTTCAGGATGCAGGGAACACATTCGTCTCCAAGGAGTTATGCTATTAAAATTAGAAATTATCTAAATTAATAAACATTTTTTGAAAAGGCATATATACATCAACTTGGATTTAGAGCGGCTGTGAAAACTTGAACGTTAAAACGTACGAATTGCTTTCTCATGAAAAAACAATAAAAGCATACAAATACAATCCGGGTTGGTGAAGTCGAGTCGTGGACCATTTAATAATAAACTCGTCAATGATGTTAGACATGGCCAGATATTGAACTCATATCACCAGATTAGCCTTGAAATCTCTTCACCATCGACACTGTTCGTCACGCTCCTTCTTGCATTGGCCTACAGCAATGTCACTTTATTCGCAGCAGCCTAGCCCTATGGTAGATGACATCTGACTGCTCAGGCAGCTGGAGTTTTTTCGGTCAAAGCGGGGAGTCTTTATCTGCGGAAACTAAGTTCCCATACAAAATCTCTCACGATTCTGACCTCGGCTTCGTGCTATTCACGGCCTACACGTCTCTGATTGGCTGCCTCACTAAGAACATTGGCGTCAAATAACATTGCTCGGCAGACGGCACCAGACTCCTCACCTCAGTTGAATACCGTTGTTTCACACGAAATAATCACGAGATTAGTTGTAGAGAATAAAAGTAACAATTTCGACAAACAGTCACTACGACTCCTTCATATATCTAACATTTAAGTAGCATTGATAATACAAGCAAATTCCGGATTATGTTTGTCATACAGTGTGTCATCAGCAGCCAAGTATACTTCAATCAATATTGGTGAACTATGCATTTGTGGTGGTCAGGATTGACACACACGCGCCACAACCAGGGGGAGGGGTAGAAACCGGTCCGGTCGGGCCAACAGCGGTTGAAACCCCTCTGAAGGGAGGGGGCTGGCAGGAGCTACGATCCCCCAGAACCCTGCCCCTCAGGGAGAAATAGTATATAAGGCGGGTCCCTGAGAGTGCGAGTCAGTCCGTCTCAAGCTGAAGCCAGAAGCCGCCTGAAGAAGAAGAAGACCCTGGACCCCAAGCCGCCGACGTCCTTCTAAGGGCCGGGGCTCAGCGCGGTGCCAGTGGTCGTGGGGTTAAGACCCTGAGGTTCCCTCGGCCTGATGCGCTTGTGAGGGCCAGGTCTGGACGGGCCAGTGGTCAGGGACCCACCGGGCCAGCGGTGGGTCAGCCTTCCCTAGGTTTAATTAGCCTGAGGGCTGAAGAAGGGAGAGTTGTAGGTACGATAGCCCGGAGGCTGTACCTCCCCAGGTTGTGGGTGAAAGGGGCCATTACCCCTTTGTGTTAGGGATTAGTGTAAACTGTTTGGTGAAATAAAGCGTGTTGCCTCTACGAAGACTCCGTCTCCCTCCAAGAACATTACAACTGGTGACAGAAGTGGCCAAGAACTTTGCATACATGGAGACCTGTTGTGTATATACCCCCTTTTTATTTTTTTTTATATTATTTTTTTAAAGAATTATTCTGCAAACATATATAATATCGTTTTTTAATAGACACGGGGCAACGTGGAACGAACACGCCCCCACACTTCCACAGATGCACGCATACCTCACCTCAAAGGGCTAGAGGGCATGAAAGAGGGCAATAAAGGTCATAAAAACTCCCCTAATTTCACACAAGAGGAACAAGGGAGGGGGGAATGGCAGGCGGGGGGTCAGGATGACATCCTTTCGTTAAAAAGCCTTACAAAAAAACCCCTTTGATAAAGACAAAACCAGGCCACGAAATATATAATTATATTCTTAACAAAGGAAACAACATTGACGACAAAAGCACAGACGGGTTTTGAACCATGTTAGATAAACAAGTTACCAACTTAGCCATGAAGATTAAGCAAACATTATCTATCCTCACTCCAATTGGAAACCAGACTACAGTCTGCACCAGAGTCGCGATTCATAAATTGTTAATTAAATACTGACCTTATTCAATTTAAATAATTTATACGCGGCCGGGCCGAAGCATCAAAGAATAATTATGGCATCAGGGTCACTCCAAAACAAAATTCCTAGCCGGGGTACCAAATTAAATAATCACAAGAAGTCAAATAATAAGTACGGAATTAAAGTGGATCTCCTAGGAGAATTAAGGGCGGAGAAGCCTCTCATAATCAACCAAACGCAACACCCCATGAGAAGCGAGCAACTCACGGGCATCTTTGTCTTCCCGAGAGGATCTCCACACTCACACACCAAAAGCCAGGAAATGACACCAATAAAGGTTGGGGCAATGGCTCAAAGGAAATTAACACACGCCTCCGAAATAAATAAATAAATAAACACACGAACAGGGCGCTCCCACCGCAGCACGGACAGCAGGATTTGCACACGCGAGCAAATAACATTTCCATGGGAGATCGGGTCACGATGAAATACCGTGAACACGGTTACGGCATAACTCGGGTCGCTTGCAATCAACTCACAATGGAACCAAGCAGCAAATAAGTCGCATTTCAACTTCCAAACCAAAACAACTTGAGCTGTGCGAGACAAAAGATATGATTCCCGAGCAAGGAAGGGAATCATTAAGCTCGCTTAACGCGTAGGTTTTCGCGACAAATATTATTCAGAAACAAAAACATGGATTAGAATATTTTTTTTTGTTATATAACTCGATGCGAACGCGAATCGTCGGTCTGGTTAATGGATAACTTAGGTGGCGCCGTCAGGAGGCCCCCACCCCTCCTTCCAGAATAATTACACAGCTGTGTCTTCAAAGCTAATAAACATACGGACTAACACACACGGACAAACACACACGGACGCATATGCGTTCACCCCCACAGGAATGTTTTATGACACAGCCTTTTGAACAACTCAAAAAAAACTAGTGGTTTTTCCGATATAAGCAAAGGCAAAATCCATATACCATCTCGTCTCCGGGGCTTCAGCCCCCACCATCTCGTCTCCGGGGCTTCAGCCCCCACCAGATCGTCAAGGGCTCCGGCTCCACCACAGATCTTCACAAGCTTCAGCCTACATCTCATCTTGTCTCCGGGGCTTCAGCCCCCACCATCTCGTCTCCGGGGCTTCAGCCCCCACCAGATCATCAAGGGCTCCGGCTCCACCACAGATCTTCACGAGCTTCAGCCTACATCTCATCTCGTCTCCGGGGCTTCAGCCCCCAGCAGATCGTCAGGGGCTCTGGGCCTCATCTCTCGTCCGGGCCACGGCCCCCACCAGAGATCGTCCGGGCCACGGCCCCCACCAGAGATCGTCCGGGCCACGGCCCCCACCAGAGATCGTCAGGGGCTAAGGCCCCCACCAGAGATCTCCAGGGCTACAGCCCATCTCTCCTCGTCGCCGCCAATGAAGAAGCTCTCGTCATCCAGAAGGACGAGGCTCGTGGGGAGGCGACGTGCATCGCCTTGACGTGCATCGCCGAGGTGCTCGCCTGCCGCACACGAGTGAACGAGCCAGCTTCCTTGCCGCCACCACGCCGAGGTGCTCGCCTGACCACGCAAACGAGCGCGGCCGCGCCGTCAATCTTCGTACGGGCTCAGCCGAGGGAGGAGTCGGAAGCAGCCGATCACCGCAGCCGCGCCAGCCAGAGGGCCCTTCTCCGAAAGTCGTTCGTACCCACAACTTCCCTCACATAGGCTCACACGCGCTCGCGTCGACGCCCACCCCCCTGTGAGACTATCTATTTCGTCCTTACCATCATATCAACCCTACACAATTATCGGAAGACTGATTATCAATTACATGAACCATCAGCTGGCCATGAGGAATCGTGGCCCATCGAGTGATTAAGAGTCCGTCGGTTATAAGAGTGAGGTTATTTTCCGTGCCTTTTCCCTCATTTCGCTCATCACAGAGGCGATCAATAGACTCGTCGAAGCAAACTCAAACTCTCGAAATCCTCATTACGAATCGACCCGTACACAGAGAGAAAATATCTTGTCAAACCGGTTTCTTTGTCAGAGTCTCGCCGAAGAATGAATTAAAACAGAGCCAGATTCGCTCTCACACCACCACACACGCCCTCACCCACCATTATATCAAACATTCCGTTAAAAGGATTTTATACTTGCCGATGAATCTATTGACATAGACTTTCGCCTCTGGGATACAATAAGTGCTTTTATTACCGCCATATGAAGTGTGTCTTGCTGGTTTTCCAACTCGGCCAGTCGCCGATTGTGATCGATACATGGGGGAACTAATGAGATGCCTGGTGAAAGGTAGAGGTTAGAAGTGTTTTTAGTCATTCAATTTCGTAATTGCATAATCTCGCAAAGGCATACGTTTTTGTCATCCATTTTCGTTAATTGCATAATCTTGCTCATGAATTATTGACGCATGTTTGACCTGCATGATAGAATGTCACATGCTTGTTAGAATAAAATTGTTATCACAGAAGCATATCGAGTGTTCCTTCCAAGTCCATGCAAAACTGTCTTATTCTTGAGAACTGTAGCCTGTGATGAGATATGAAACTGGAGACCTAAAATATCATAACACACACTAGGATAATCGGTAAATGTTTAATCAATGATAATCGTGTTATTCCGATTGATATAACTCTGGATAAACGAAACTAAGCCTAATTATCATAACTGCTCACATTAACATAGTCGCAAGCATCCGCATAAATCACTACGATTATCTCCTTGATTATCATAATTTATGCATATAATCACATACATTATCATAATTTATGCATATTAATACAAACATTAACATAATTAATGCTATTTGCGCATTTTTCAGAAAATTATTATTTTTTATTATTTTTATCAAAATTTCATAACCCAACACATACAACATAATGGGGTGGCGTCGTCCGGGATCTCTCGCAGACAGTGTTTTGCATGGATGAAGGAATGAATCACTACATGTGAAGTATTGGAAAATGACGGCAGGAAACTCCTTGACGGGAACACACTTCTTTTATTAAATCTTGACTTGTATCAATACAACGCGTGGCCTCTCTTCTTCACACCGCACTTCTCTTAACTCAGGATTCTGTGCTGCCGGCTCTCTGTGCCTCGTGTAGACTCCGCGCCTCGGCTACACTCCTCTCTCGCCTCGTGTAGACTCTGCGCCTCTGCTACACTCTCCTCTCTCGCCTCGTGTAGACTTTGTCTCTCTCGCGCTGGCTACACCGTATGCATACTCGGCTCGTGCAGACCGTTCTCTCTCGCTGGCTACACCGTATGCATACTCGGCTCGTGCAGACCGTTCTCTCTCGCTGGCTACACACTACACATTACTCAGCTCGTGTAGACCGTTCTATCTCGCTGGCTACACACTATACATTACTCAGCTCGTGTAGACCGTTCTATCTCGCTGGCTACACACTATACATTACTCAGCTCGTGTAGACCTTTCTATCTCGCTGGCTACACACTATACATTACTCAGCTCGTGTAGACCTTTCTCTCTCGCTGGCTACACACTATACCTTACTCAGCTCGTGTAGACCTTTCTCTCTCGCTGGCTACACACTATACCTTACTCACTTCTACTCTCCATTACTCTCCTCTCCGGGCTCTATCTCTACACCTTCGTCTTCATTCTTAGATGGTTCCACTTCTGCCCCTTGCTCCTCTGTGCATCACCTTATATACCCCTTCTTCCCGGGAGACGGAGCGGATGCGGACCTCAACGTCGGCACCGCTCCTCCGTTACCCAATCCCCACGCGCTATCCCCACGATCCGGTTCCGCTCAGCGCGTGTTTCCACTCTCCGACCAATCACACCGCGCTGCTACCCGATCACTCCCTCTGGGCGCGTCACCGGCACACAGCCAATCAGCAGCACTACCCCCACCCGCGCACTGACGCCTGCTCCTCCCCGTCAGCGCGCGTCACCACACACACACCCGTACATACGCGCTGGCACACGACATATACACCCAGCGCGTATCACCACTACATCACCCCCTCCCACATAGCTCGCAGCCGGCCCGGCTGCTAACAACAACCAACCACGACGATAAAACGACAACCAACAAAAAAAACCCCATAACCCCCCGAGTGTGCCCCGTAACATAACACAACAACAACAACAAGAATAACTATGTACAGATTGACAATGAACGCGAAAAGTCAACAATAACACGATACGAGCAAATTCGAAACGAACGCGCCCCACGTCCCTGCGACTACACGCAGTGACGAGGCGCTCCAACCGCCCCGACTCCTCACGAGGCAGGTCATGCAAAGTAGCACGACCTGGCGCGAGTCCGTCTGGCTGGTCCATCGTATGGGGCGGGACACTGACGACCGTCCGGCGGTTCCGGCCGCTCCAGACGGCGCGGAACGGGCCTGAAAGGGCCGGCCCCGCCGCGGAGATCCGGCCGCCGGTGATCGGCAGCTGTCAGTTCCGAGACACCTGGGAGCAGATCAGGCGACAATACGTGTGGATCAGGCAGAGACATTTCCCCCTCTGGGTCGCCGGTCACGTCACACGCCCGGCCATCACGACACAAGGGGAGGCCATATGGAGGCGAGAACGGTTTCAGTCGGGAGGGGTGAACGTACCACCGGCGCTTTCCCCACTTTATCTGAACGCACTGGGGCCGTGCAACGCGCACGACCTCCACGGGTCCCCTCCACGGTCTCAACAATTTAGGCGACGTAGCCAAGGGTGCCTGAGGGCAATGCAGCCAGGCCCTGTCACCTGGTTCCCATTCGTGCATGGACACCTTCCGTGCCCGCAACCGTTCATTAGCAATTTGGCGAGCCCGCGAATTAAGCCGTGCGGCCTCCCTCGCCTCTGTCAGCTTATGAATATTAAACTTAATATGTTCTGCCAAATTAGAATTAGTTCGTGGAGCGGACAGGCCAAGTTGCGTTTCTATTGGCGGGTCAGCTTCCCGACCGTACATCAAATAGAATGGGGAAAACCCCGTAGCTGCATGGGGGGCCATTCTATACGCGGCAAGGACTCCCGGGACCTGCAGGTCCCAATCTACATGTGCCTCGCACACCTGCTGGCACAGCATGGAAGTCAAGGTTTTGTGGAGTCTCTCCACCATCCCGTCAGTCTGCGGGTGGTACGGGGAGGTACGCACCTTCTTGGTACCCAACAGATCGCACACCTCTTGCAACAATTTACTCGAAAAATTTTTACCCTGGTCGGTCAGCAGGCGTTCGGGAGCCCCCTTGTCCAGGACATAGCCCTGGACGAAGGCATCCGTCACAGCCGCTGCCGACTGGTTAGCGAGAGGCCACGCCATAGGCCATCGGGTAAAGTATTCGACCCCCACTAACAAATATTTATTCCCTCTCGGCGTGACTGGGAAGGGCCCCAAAATATCGAGTGCAACGAGCTCGTTGGTACGCGAGACCTGAATAGATTGCAGCGGTGGATTAGCTGCCACGGCCGGTGGTTTACGCCTGGCGCACTCAACGCACCCCTTCAGAATATGCACCACATCACTTCCCATCCCCGGCCAGTAATAGTCACGCTGAAGCAGGGCAAGCGTCTTGTTAACTCCCAAGTGCAAGAGGCGTTCGTGTGCCGCCAAGACAACCCTCCCCCTCACAGCGGAAGGCACCACGAGTGCGTTCCGCCGGGACAAACTGTCCCATTTCAATAACACGCCCCGCTCAAGTACATAGGAGCCGGTACGCTCCTGGTCCCCCTCGGGACCCCCAACCTTGCGGCGGAATGCTAGCAGCGAGCTGTCCGCCATCTGGAGGCGGCCCCATTCGCTGAGCGACAGCGAGAGCAGCGAGTCCCGACCCTGAGAGGCAGTGGAATCCTCCCCACTCGGTGCGCCCGCTGTCGCAGCCAGTGCCCCCATCTCCCCCGCAAGCGTCGGTTTACAGCGCGCCGATCCCGACAAACACGCGCATTCATCACAAGGCAACAACCGCGACAAGCAATCGGCATTCGTGTGTCGCAACCCCTTACGGTACGTAGTCGTAAACTGATAGTCCTGGAGGACTTCCAACCAACGCGACAACTGGCCCGAGGGCTGGGCGACCCTCAATGAATACTGTAGCGCCGCGTGGTCCGTTCGGACTGTAAAGTGACGACCATACAGATATGGCCTAAACTGCTGCACAAAAAAAACAATGGCAAGCAGCTCGCGACGGGTGACACAGTAGCGCTGCTCCGCCGGAGACAACACCCTACTACCGTAGGCGACAACTCTTTCGACACCCCCAACGACTTGGGATAGCACCCCCCCAATGCCCGTGTTGCTAGCATCCGTGTCCAGCAAAAAGGGACTGGCAAAATCGGGATAACACAAGGGTGGGGCACCCACCAAGGCGTCCCGGAGGGAGCGAAACGCGGCCTCCTCCTCCGGTCCCCATTTGAACTTCACTCCCTTCGCCGTTAGAGCGTGCAAGGGTTTTGCAATAGTGGCGAAGTGCTCAACGAACCGCCGATAATAAGAAGCAAACCCGATGAAACTACGCACGTCGGAAACGGACGTAGGTGTCGGCCACGAACCGACACAATCCGTCTTCGCGGGATCGGTGGAGATCCCCGAAGAATCGACAATGTGACCCAAGTATCTAACGGACCTACGAAGGAGGTGACATTTGGCCGGTTTAAATTTCAACTTAGCCGATCGCATTCGCAAGAACACCCCTCTCAATCGCCGGAGGTGTTCCTCAAACGTTTTACTGAAAACAATGACATCGTCCATATAAATCAAGCATGTATCCCACTGCAAGCCCGACAAAACCAGCTCCATAAGTCGCTGAAACGTCGCTGGAGAGGAGTGAAGTCCCATGGGTAACCGGTTAAACTGGAACAGCCCCCCTGGAGTCCGAAATGCTGTCTTAGGTTTCGACTCTTCGTCGAGCGGCAACTGCCAAAACCCCGATAACAAATCAAGAGTCGAAAAATATCGCGCACCAGACAATGCATCGAGGGACTCATCCATCCTGGGGAGCGGATACGCGTCAGCCACAGAGATCTTATTCAGGCGACGGAAATCAACGCAGAATCGCAGGGACCCGTCCTGCTTCTTAACCAGCACAATAGGCGCTCCCCACGGGCTAGAGGAGGGTGAAATAATATCGGCTTCTAGCATATCGTTAACAGCCGACTGAACATGTTCCTTCTCCACGGGACTCAGTCGGAAGGGATTTAGCCTGACCGGCGCCGCATCGCCCGTTTCAATGTGATGGTGCAACAAATCTGTGCACCCAATGTCATACTTATGTTTACTGAATACATCAGAGAATTCAATGAGCAACTCGCGCAGCGCACCCAACTGCGCCGCCGACAAATCGTCCGAGGCGGCACATAACGAATGGACCCACTCAAGGTCTTCCCTTGGCTCAACGTTCCGCGCGGGGCTCGAGCCCACCTGCGCAACCAACCCATCATCCCCAGGAACCTGCGCCGCGTGAGCCAGCACGGTGCCCTGCGGGATGACAGCTGGTCGCGACCCCGCGTTCAAAACCATCACAAACGGATCCCTGTCAGCCCGCACCAAAGTGTGAGCCACCGATAAATCAAGACCCCCGACAGCCTTGTTAGAAGGACCCAAAAGCATACTCTGTCCCGAAGCCTCCCTCACCCATGGTTTTCGCAACCGGAGGGGAATCAACATCTGTGAACCCGGGGGCACTTGCACTGTCTGCGTCGCCACCGCTTGTATCGTAGCGCACGCCGTCCGAATGTCAGTAGGGCCCGTCAAAAATGAAATCCGGCGACCCGATGGCAGTTCAATGCATCGTTGATCGATAAGAATTTTAATGGGCATTTTAGCCAAAAAGTCGGTGCCCAAAAGACACGGAACTGCCAAGGAAGACGAAACGAAAACGGGTCCCGATAATTTGATATCTCCAATGCAAATGGACGCCCTAACCTGACCGATAATGCCCAACGATCCCCCATTAGCGGCGTAAAATGGCACATCCACTGGAAGCAGCGGACGACATTGGACTGGAAGAATATTATAAATGAGGTCCGATATAATAGTTGCCGATGCCCCCGTGTCCACTAACACCCTAATCTCAACCCCATCAATAGATCCCGTAACAACGGACGAACCCGCCGAAGCAGCCACAATTCTATGCCCCAATTCCGCCCATTCAATGTCTCCCTGGTCCCGGCCGAACCCCCCTCGCCGAACCGAATCCCCGAACCTTAACCGGCCCTCCTCCGCCGCAACGCGGCGTCCCATGTGTGCCGAATAAACAGGCCGAGCGTGTGAGGTGCCGCGACTTGCCGGGGATTGTAGAGATGACTTGGGCTCTCGGTCGTCGTCCAGCCGAGCTCCCATGGCGCGCTGCCGCGGAGCGCGGCACCCGGACGCCACGTGGCCCCGGAGGCCGCAGTTATAGCACGTGACGAGGGTCGGAGTAGATCTTGGTTGCTCCGACTTTCGGCCCGATCGCAGAGGCGACCGGGCCCCCGGCCTCCAGTCCCCTGGTCGTCTTGTGGCGAACGCCTCCTCTCGTGGGCTGACGACTTGGGGTTCGGCGACCACCAACCCCGGGGCTGCGACGACAGCAGCGTTGCAACCAACGCCTTGCTTCCGTTGTAGGGCCTCGTGCGCTTGAATACTCGTGGCGACTCTCAAAGAAGAAATATCAATGTCGTCAGCTGTGTTGATAGGGACCCCCAGGTCCTGCGCCAACTTGAGCAGCTGCTCCAAAACCATCGCGTCTTGGCCCTCCTCGTCCATCCGAGGGAACGCAGCATCAGCAAGAGCCAGCAACGCCGTGCGATAGGCCAGCGCGGTCTCCGTGGCCGCTTTCCGTCTTGCGTAGAACTGATGGCGGCATGTAGAGGGAGGCCCGTAGACCCTGGCCAACAAACCCAGCGCATCCTTCAGCGTGGAGCGGTCCGACTTCCGTGCAGCCCTGAAGGCCGCGAGCGCATCGTCGTCCAGCATGGCGGGCAATGCCCGCAGCGCCGTAGCATCGGACCACGCTGACATCTCTTGATGCGCCAAAAACCTTCGCTGAAATTGGCCCCAGTCTCCGCCTTCCGCCTTGAAGGCTGACAACGTGGGCAGGCGCTGCTGAAAAATGAAGTCATCCGCCTCGTGGTTCCTCTCCGCCTGTCCGTCGGTGTCTAAGATGGCGGCTCCAGCAGCAGACGTAAGATGGCGGACCCCCTCGCGCGCTGATGAAGTCGATGCGCGCGCTTGGGAACCCACCACCACGTGGCGCTCGCCGTTCCCGCCAAAAGTAGGCCCAGGCGCAATGGCGGGAATCCCCCATTCGTTTTGGCGGGAATCTGCGGGGCGACCTTGTAAAATGTCCCCCACCGTCCCCGCTCCTCCCGACGAGCTGATCTCCGCCAAGATGGACGCGGCGGCGAGCAGCAGCTCCGCCAGTCGGGAGTGCGCCTCACGAAGCCCGGCGTCTGTCCCCGGTCGCTCGGCCGGCGCCGTCGACGGACCCTGCAGCGTGGGCAAGTCCTCTTCCTCACCCCCCGCCACCAGCGGCTCCGAGTCGTCCAGGTCTTCCTCGCGGTCAATCCCGTGGGTCCTACGGGTCTTCCTCGTCTCCATACTTGGAAGCCCGTTTCACTTCTGACGCCAGATGAAGTATTGGAAAATGACGGCAGGAAACTCCTTGACGGGAACACACTTCTTTTATTAAATCTTGACTTGTATCAATACAACGCGTGGCCTCTCTTCTTCACACCGCACTTCTCTTAACTCAGGATTCTGTGCTGCCGGCTCTCTGTGCCTCGTGTAGACTCCGCGCCTCGGCTACACTCCTCTCTCGCCTCGTGTAGACTCTGCACCTCTGCTACACTCTCCTCTCTCGCCTCGTGTAGACTTTGTCTCTCTCGCGCTGGCTACACCGTATGCATACTCGGCTCGTGCAGACCGTTCTCTCTCGCTGGCTACACCGTATGCATACTCGGCTCGTGCAGACCGTTCTCTCTCGCTGGCTACACACTACACATTACTCAGCTCGTGTAGACCGTTCTATCTCGCTGGCTACACACTATACATTACTCAGCTCGTGTAGACCGTTCTATCTCGCTGGCTACACACTATACATTACTCAGCTCGTGTAGACCTTTCTATCTCGCTGGCTACACACTATACATTACTCAGCTCGTGTAGACCGTTCTATCTCGCTGGCTACACACTATACATTACTCAGCTCGTGTAGACCTTTCTCTCTCGCTGGCTACACACTATACCTTACTCAGCTCGTGTAGACCTTTCTCTCTCGCTGGCTACACACTATACCTTACTCACTTCTACTCTCCATTACTCTCCTCTCCGGGCTCTATCTCTACACCTTCGTCTTCATTCTTAGATGGTTCCACTTCTGCCCCTTGCTCCTCTGTGCATCACCTTATATACCCCTTCTTCCCGGGAGACGGAGCGGATGCGGACCTCAACGTCGGCACCGCTCCTCCGTTACCCAATCCCCACGCGCTATCCCCACGATCCGGTTCCGCTCAGCGCGTGTTTCCACTCTCCGACCAATCACACCGCGCTGCTACCCGATCACTCCCTCTGGGCGCGTCACCGGCACACAGCCAATCAGCAGCACTACCCCCACCCGCGCACTGACGCCTGCTCCTCCCCGTCAGCGCGCGTCACCACACACACACCCGTACATACGCGCTGGCACACGACATATACACCCAGCGCGTATCACCACTACACATGTTAAATAGAATATCGTGATAGAACATTGCATGATGATTGTAAACGGGCGTAAAACAAAAAAAAACGCCCTCTAAGGTTAAAACCCAGAATAGCAGGTTGAAACAGAGACAGTGGAATTAAGATAATATCGTATCGAACCAATTGCATCCTGTGATAAATGGTGTTAGAGGTACGCACACTGAATCGGAAAATAACAGAATAGCTCGAGTCAAACTGACTACACTCTGTGAGATAATTGTTTTATAAGTACTCTGAAAAGGAATGTCAGGGCAGCTGACGCCACACGAGAAATGTTAAGGCTAAGATAAATTCTCGAGTCCACGAAAACGGAATCCGACTCACAAGGTTCTAAGACTGACACCCAAATGAGTGACCCCAATAACGAGGATCAGTCCTCCCGAGGGACGATGGACTCACTAGAGGAAGATTACCGGGAAATTGCGCTGCAACGCACAGGCCGGACTGCCACAGAGCAGGATAGACATAGAGACGTATGGGAAGGGAGCTGTATCGACGACATTAAGATACACCGGGCAACACTTCTGAAGGATTTGATAAAATGTGCCAAAAGCGAATATGATGTGAAAATTACAGAAATAGCGAGATTAGACTCGTATCTCCTCCGACAAACAGACCGAGAAAGAGCCTGGAATGAGGAAAGATATGAAAGGGAAAAAAATGAAAGACGGAGCATGCAAAACGAGGTAGAACGCCTCCAAGCCCTCCTGGAAGAGCAGGAAACGGCACTAGAGACATTGGCAAAACCCACAAATGTTGACACACAGAACACAAGCGGGATCACCAGCCTGTCACACTTCGACTCACGGGGGTGCAATTCCGGGACAGACCGCACAAAAATTATGGATATCGAACAAAATATCCGTCACAAAGAATACCCCTCACAATTCGAGAGAAGGGAGGGAGAGATACAGACAAAACAAATTGAGACTGACGACCCCGAAGCTGGAGGGAGAGGAAAAATAAAAAAAATTGGCAGGATATGCAGTACAAATAAAAACAGAAAAAAAGAACGAGCAACACAAAGACAGAGATCACTCACCACAAAGACGCACACTGCGCAAATATGACCAACCGGGTAGTGCAGACAGCTCGCCAGAAACACACGCGACACGTACACACGACCAACGTAGAACCAACCACAGAGATCACTCACCACAAAGACGCACACTGCGCAAATATGACCAACCGAGTAGCGCAAACAGCTCGCCAGAAACACACGCGACACGTACACACGACCGACATAGAACCAACCACAGAGATCACTCACCACCAAGACGCACACTGCGCAAATATGACCAACCGGGTAGTGCAGACAGCTCGCCAGAAACACACGCGACACGTACACACGACCGACGTAGAACCAACCACAGAGATCACTCACCACCAAGACGCACACTGCGCAAATATGACCAACCGGGTAGTGCAGACAGCTCACCAGAGAAACACTGGCCACGCAAAACCCACAAAAAAAAAACCGACCCGCACCACAGATGACAGCCACAGTGATTACGATAGTCACGACGCACGACACCAACATAAATCAAATACCAGGCTAGGACATCGGAATATAAGCGCCTCGCCGAACAGACACCACACCCATGGTGGAGGGCGTGAAGGCCGAGCTCAAAAACGCTCACCACACAAGCACGAGTCAAGAAGACCACGCACGCCAACACAGAGACACGGGTCACGAGACCAACATAAGAAGCATAAGAACAAGCCAAGAGACAGTCACGACTCGGCAGATAAAGCGAAACCACGACACAGACAAAGGAAACGCGATAGCAGCGATAGCAGAGACGACTCGAGTGAGCACTCCTCGGAAACCGACGCCACCGATGATGACCAACACTCTTTCAACAGTAAAACCCTCAAGCTAATGGACAAAGCGCTCGTGAGGATTCCCTATTTTGATCCACAGAACAAGAATCGAGACATACACATTCACATTGCTATTGTAAGACAGGAGGCCAAGATCCGGGGTCTGGGTAAGTCAGAGGAAAAAGCATGCTTATTGTCAAGAAGCTTGCATGAACATGCCAGACCATGGGTAGCCTCCCTGCCACACAGAGTCAAGAACGATTTCAAACAATTAAGCCAGGCAGTAATTAAAATATTTGGGGAATATTCCACTCTATCTGAAGGGTTGAACGCGGCAAAACTAATGACGCAACGTGCAGACGAAGACCCACGAGATTATCTCCTCCGACTCAAGAGAGCATATTACGCAGGCGATGTAGACAACGCCCAGGAAGAAGGGAAAATATTAAAAGTGATGTTCTTCCAATCACTCAGGCCAGAAATCATGAGAATAGTAGGAATGATGTTAGACCCCGAAACGGCCTCCCTACGCCAGATAGAAAGCAAGGCCCACACGGCATGGGTGAACGGCCGGAGGACAACCAACATAGTCAAAACACATATCGTCACCAAGGATAAAGAACGCCTCGACCTAGAGGGAAGCGAATCCCCTGAAAACAACAACAGCATCACACGGGACAAACATGAAACCCCCCAGGAGAGGGCGCCAAACCGACAAGAACCAACACCCACCGGTCAACCACTGAACAATGGATCTAGGGACGAGGCAAGAGCAAGCTGGCACCCGCGACAACCACCACCGGGGAATGCCGACACAAATGAATCCTGGAACAACCACGGGGGGTGGAGAGCGAACGATGGACCACCCACACTCCGGGGAGGCCGACGCCCACCAAACCAATCACCATACCGCCTCCCACTGCCATCTCCACTAGCCATAGAGCATAGACCATCACCAACCAACTGGAATCGATATGCTCACCACATCCGGATGGAAAGGGAACCCCTAGATAATAGGAAGACTCCCATGCAAACAGCAAAGGCAAGGACATCAACAGAACACACGCAGGAAGAGGACGCATTCAACGCAAATATAGCCCAAGTGAACATCGGAAGCTCAAGAAACCCCGAAGCAGCCACTGAGGTGATACCCGAGGGTAGAGGTCACCATCTGGGAGAACTAATTCCTGTAGGACCGGGCGGACGAGTCCACCTGGAAGTAAGACTGCAAGACACTCTGACCAGCCAGGGCCTGTGTGATACCGGAGCAGAAATATCAATGATTTCCGATCACCTGTTTGGTGAACTCCAGACTGCCCTCCAGCGGAAAAATGAAGCACTACAGATGATGCCAAGTAAACTGACCTACTCAGGATGCGAAGGGACCCACATGCGACCTTTGGGCAAAGTCATGATGAAGCTCACGTTCAACGGGATCAACATGAACCATCCACTATATGTCGTACCATACCCAGGAAAAGAGCTGATCATCGGGATCGAACTACTGAATCGGCTAAAACCCATTGTGAACCTTGGGTCCCGACAAATCTGGGCACAATCAATACCGGAATGGCATAGAGATCCAGAAGACGAAGAAGAAGAACGAAGCCCCACGGGAACCCAAGTGCTAGCACAAGAACTCAACGACCTACCACCGACAATCAAAGACAAAAACAGAATTCCGGCTGAAATACGTACCACTCAACTGATAACCAATGGACGGGGAAAGAACCTTGACGAAGCCAACCTACGGCCGGTTTTTCCGAAGGACCATCACTCCAGAGAATATCGACAGCCCACTAGTGGCCAAACAGGTGAACAGGAAACAAAGGGAGAGCCCAAGGGCAAGAGCTCATCCCCTTCGAGTGAAGCAACGGGGATCCAACCACCACTAACACAAGGAAAACACCAAACTGAGCCGCACGGAACCACAAAGGCCCTAGATCCAAACCAAGAGAAAAGAGTTCTTACTATAGAAGAACAAATAGAACAACAAATTGAAGCAGCAGACGCCCTAGAGAACGACACTCAACGAGACGAGCTACGACAACTGCTCCAAAAATACAACTCCCTGTTCTCCAAAGACTCCTATGATTGTGGCAAAACCGACCTACATGTGGTATCCATTCCCACACTGGAGGGGGCACCAGCGGTATACGTGAAACAATACAAGATTCCACTGGCCGCCTATGAATAGATCCAAGAAACCCTAGAGAACTTACTCAAAAAGAACATAATCCGGGAATGCAACTCGACCTACAACTCGCCCATTTGGCCAGTACTAAAACCCACGGGAAAATGGAGACTCACCATCGACTACCGGCAACTCAATAAAACAGTTCCCCTATCTCGATGGCCAAGGGCAGAAATCGACCACGGTCTCAACCAAATAAAAGGCGCAAAGGTACTCACCACAATGGACCTAGCAAATGGCTTCTGGACCATGCCAGTAAAAGAAACCGATCAATACAAGTTGGCCTTCACCTTCGACGGAATACAGTATACTTGGAATCGCTGCCCGTTCGGATACTCGAACTCACCTGCAGACTTCAACATATTCCTACACAAGGCGATGGGCGACGCAAAAGAGCGAGGCACCATCGTCTACGTCGACGACATACTAGTCAAGGACTCCTCATGGCAAGAACATCTCAAGAGCCTCCAACATACCCTTGAACAATTAAAAGAAGCAGGAGCAAAAATCTCGATACAAAAAGGACAGTGGGCACGGAAAAGGGTTGACTATCTTGGGTTTCAGATTGGCACTGAGGGATTGCTACCCCAAACAAACAGAATTGAAGCCCTCCTCGCACTCAAGTCGCCCAACACAGTCACGACCCTCCGGAGTTTCTTGGGAATCTGCAACTACCTCCGACAGTTCGTGGACGACTATGCAGGGATCACTCGACCCTTAGTCAAACTACTACAAAAGGACGAGCCATGGGAGTGGGGACCAGAACAGGAAGCTGCAGAAAAATAATTGAAACAACAGATCACAAGAGCATCCTGCCTAGCCTTTCCCGAGAAAGGAAAGGAATACTACCTAGAGACTGCCTACTCAGACCACAGTATCAGCTCGGTACTGTACCAGAGACAAGAGACAGAGAAACAAAATATTGCCTATGCCAGTAAAGCACTCCGGGGAGTAGAGACAAAGTTCTCCGAATGTGAGAAGGCAATATTCGGAAACATCTGGGCTATACAACATTTTCGGAACTTGTTGAATGGGGAAAAGATCATCTTGGAAACAAATCATGAATCCTTGGCGTATCTCAACAGCAAGAAGATTCGGGAGGGCCGCGTGACCAGCAGCCGAATAGCCAATTGGGCACTGACCCTCCAAGGTTTACCAATCACAGTAAAATACGCGAAAACTAAGAAAAGCCCAGTAGCCCAAGGACTTGCCGATCTACATGATTGCACCCTAGAGACCGTAGGAGCACATGACGTAGGGGTACCTCCCGAGGACAGCCAGCACCTCCCCTTTGACAAAGAAACATGTGCCAACATACCAAGGGTGTACATCGATGGATGTGCCAAAATGAAAGAAAACAAGCTCCACGCTGGAGCAGGAATCATGTGGGAATCCGGACCACTCACAGGTATCCAAGAGGGGTTCCAGCTGGGACCGAAGTCAAACCAGTATGCAGAGCTGGCTGGGGTACACATTGCCCTCCAAATGGCAGCCGATAACAAGATACAGACCATGGTGGTGTGCACCGATTCTGACTACGTACAATACAGCTTCCTAAACCACCTACCCATATGGAGGAAAAATGGCATGAAGAACCATAGGAATAGACCGTCCACCATCGAGAACTGTTCGAGGCCATAGACACTATGATCCAGCAGAACGACATGAAGATATTTTGGAGGAAAGTAAAAGGGCACTCCAAGATACCAGGACAGGAGAAGGCGGGGAACGACAGAGCAGACGCCCTAGCAAAACTAGGAAGCCTGGAAGGCACCCCATGGAAGCTAGAAGACCAACCCAAACCTAACAGACTAGAAGAGGCGACGAACTCGGACTCTGTCGTTATAGGGTTAGTCACAAGAAGCGGAAATAACTCAGCAGAAACTGGGACCAAAGCTCACTTGAGCAATACACAACCTCCAAAAGACCTGATCAGGATGCAACAAGAGGACGAAACAATAAAGACACTAGCCGACCATATCCAGGATCCGACAGGAAAACCAATCACGACAGACAACCTGGACAACAACAAGGAACTCGAGACCATGCATAACCAAGTCAGAAGATTTTCAATGCGGAAAGGGCTACTGGTATACACAAACGAAAAAGACGGAAACACCAGATGGGTAGTTCCTTCGCAATATCGGGACACAATGCTACAACACGCCCACGATGAACCATGTAGCGGACATCGGTGCGAGATGAACACAGGACAGATGTTGCGACAGGTGGCCTACTGGCCCAAAATGGGTGAAGACGTACACAAGCATGTGTCCAACTGCCTCGTGTGTTGCAAATACCAGCCAACGATCTCACAACACCGAGCACCCCTACAGAAAAGGGGAACAGACTTCCCTTGGTCTAACCTACAAATTGACTGGATAGGACCTGTCAACAGATCAACCAAAGGAAACAAATACATGCTGACTATAACCTGTGCCTTTTCCAAGTGGGTGGAGTGCTTTCCAGCCCCCAACAACACCGCGGAGACGACAGCTACCCTACTGGTCAACCAGATATTCAGTAGATGGGGCCTACCGTCAACCATCGATTCCGACAAAGGAAGCCACTTCACAGCCGATGTAATTGCAGAAGTGTGGAAGACATTGGGAGTAAAAAGACAACTACATGTCGCATACCACCCACAATCCTCAGGACAGGTGGAAAGAGCCAACAGGACCATTGTGAGCCTCCTAAAAAAATATGTGTCCACTACCGGACGCGACTGGGACACAAAACTACCCCTAGTATTGATGGCCATTAGAGCCACCCCCAACCGGGCGACAGGCAGGACACCCTTCGAGATCATGACCGGAAGACAGATGACCCTCTCAGTACACCTGCTATACGTTCCAGCGGAGGACGAGGTCACGACGGCAATGACACCGACAAAATACATAACCGGATTGAACAACCACCTACAGAACACGTTCGCGATGGTCAGAGACAAATTGCAAGCCGAGGCTCAAGGGAGCAAAGCATAATACGACCAAAAAGCTAGCCATGCAGAATATCAGCTAGGAGATCAGGTGTTGTACCTCAATTACGAGAAAAGAAAACAAAAATGCAGGAAATTCCTCCCTTCCTGGACAGGACCATATGAGATTGTTGACAAAATATCCCCAGTCGTGTACCAATTAAAAATTACAAAGACAGGGAGGGAGCAGCAATACAAGTGGGTACACATCAACCAAATCAAGTTGTACCCTGTGCAGATGGAACCAGGGAAGTAAATGTAACGGTACAATAAAGGGGGGGAAGAAACTAAGGAGTGGGGATATCACATTAAAACAACGTATAAATGTTTTCCAGGAAATGGCAGCCCTCCTGCTCACGCTCCTGCTAACGTGCATCGCCAAGCTAGAAGGCAGCCAAGACCTACTCAAGCCAGGACCAGAATCCGGGGTGATGCTGAGAGATTCTTCCAGGTTTCCTAGTAACTGAAACGAAAATAGTAACCCAACAAGCCTATGTTACATTAGACCCTGCCATGGCAGTAGAGAGACATTTCGGGAAGTTACCATCCTCGGCCACCGCAGAAACCCGAATTTGGTACCATGGCTTCCTAAAATACAGCGAACTGAATATCAGAACGATCCTGGAGCAATTACAGAGAACCATGATCCTTCCCCCCGCCACGTTCAACACCACACGGACCAAGAGATCGATCGGCCTGGGAGTGGCCTTCGGAGTCCTGTCCGGCTTTAGCTCCATAATCACATTAGGAGTATCTATATCCAACGCCGTGAAAATTGGACACCTCACGCAAGGCATCGAAAACCTACAACTCGATATGCATCAAATCCGCCGACAAATCCGTCACCAAGAAAAAAACTTAATCGAAATGGGTTCCACCCTTTGAGACACCATAGTTCTGGTCAACCTACATTCAGCCATGTTGAACTTAACCATCCAAGAACTGGGGCGTACACTCCGAGACCTATACGACGACGAAAATCTTCGACAACCAATCCAATGGGTAATCCAAGACTTGTTGCGTAGCATCAGCGGAAGCATCAGTGATCTAATCCAAGGTCAAATCCCCTCGTATCTGGTAACTCCGACACTGATACAAAACGTGCTACAAACAGCCTCCCTAGAAAGAATCAGTTCAACACAAGTACAAATTGCATTTAACATGGGTACAGCCACACCTATATATGTGAACCCCCAAACCAGACAACTGGCGTTCCTGTTAAACTTGCCACTAGTCAAACCCGAACAGGTATACCGATTACGAACAGTATTAAACGTGGGTACATGGAAAAATGACATTTACTCCAAGATGGAGACACCCTCCGTAATAGCCTACCAAGAAGAAAGCCCCCTTAAATACCTAGTACCCGACCTAACCATGTGCCAAATAATGAAAGACGTCCATTGGCTCTGTCCAGGCAAACCCTTCCTAATCAATACAGCTGAAATAATGTGCGGCCTGGCGACCCAAAGCCTCAAAGAGACCTGCAAGTTCAAACTAAGTAAACCTAAAGAAAGAACCGAAACAGTGGCCATGATAGCTGATGCCCAGTGGCTAGTCAGCACGCCTCTGGATACAGCAACCATTTCCACCGATCGACATTCTGTTACCATGAAAGTTCCGATACCAAGCCCTGTCATGCTCGTCACGGTACCAAAAGGAACATTCGTACACATAGGAGATAAAGTACTATATAATCTGGACAAAGGCCTACATCAAGCAGATGTAGAAACAGTAAACATATTCAGGAGCCACAAGTTTGAAATAAGCAACGCCCTGTGGAACCTATTAAACAGTAAAGAATTCCACACCGTGAGACTAGCCATCAGTGATTCAGAAATTAACGTAACTGACCTCACCTGGGCAACCGATGAATCCGGACACCAGCGGAATCAACAGATGGGACTGGGAATCACCGGAGCAACTGGAATGATCATACTAGCCATGGCTATCCTAACCCTAGCATACCACGTGTCCAAGATGAATGCCAAGCTTAAAAGACTAGTCGCAGGCACAAAGCACATACCGTTCGAGCCCAGGAACAAAGGAGGAACCAAGGCCTAAAAACAAGAAAAGGGGGGGGGGGCATGTCAACTGACAGAAGCCACAGTAACCGCAAACCCATACGAAACATAACCAGTAGAATGTACCTTTTTCCTTTTTTTCCTTTTCTTTACTCTTCTCTGCTTATTTTTAATAAAACCAGATAAGACTGTGATACGTGCGCGCGCGTTGTAAGGAAGAACCACCGAAGCCGCTACCGAGCGTTTCCCAGGATTTAACAAAAACTAAAATTTATATTCGCCGTAGTTATGATGGATAAGAACCGATGTAACTTGTTGCCTTGATGTTTAACGTGTTGTTTATTTTCTTTGCTTATTTCAAAGGTAACCATGTTAAGATTATAATACGTACGCGCGCGTGGTAAGAAATAACCGTCGAGAGTGAGGGCGGCTGATGGGATTCATGACGAAAAAAAAGGGGGCATTACTTTGTTTGAAAATTCGCCAGTGACCAAATTGACCCCTGATAATTTTCAAAAGGGCGGATTGTTGTGTATATACCCCCTTTTTATTTTTTTTAATATTATTTTTTTAAAGAATTATTCTGCCAACATATATAATATCGCTTTTTTAATAGACACGGGGCAACGTGGAACGAACACGCCCCCACACTTCCACAGATGCGTGCATACCTCACCTCAAAGGGCTAGAGCGCATGAAAGAGGGCAATAAAGGTCATAAAACTCCACTAATTTGACACAAGAGGAACAAGGGAGGGGGGAATGGCAGGCGGGGGTCAGGATGACATCCTTTCGTTAAAAAGCCTTACAAAAACCCCTTTGATAAAGACAAAACCAGGCCACAAAATATATAATTATATTCTTAACAAAGGAAACAACATTGACGACAAAAAGCACAGACGGGTTTTGAACCATGCTAGATAAACAAGTTACCAACTTAGCCATGAAGATTAAGCAAACATTATCTATCCTCACTCCAATTGGAAACCAGACTACAGTCTGCACCAGAGTCGCGATTCATCAATTGTTAATTAAATACTGACCTTATTCACTTTAAATAATTTCTACGCGGCCGGGCCGAAGCATCAAAGAATAATTATGGCATCAGGGTCACTCCAAAACAAAATTCCTAGCCGGGATACCAAATTAAATAATCACAAGAAGTCAAATAATAAGTACGGAATTAAAGTGGATCTCCTAGGAGAATTAAGGGCGGAGAAGCCTCTCATAATCAACCAAACGCAACACCCCATGAGAAGCGAGCAACTCACGGCCATCTTTGTCTTCCCGAGAGGATCTCCACACTCACACACCAAAAGCCAGGAAATAACACCATTAAAGGTTGGGGCAATGGCTCAAAGGATATTAACACACGCCTCCGAAATAAATAAATAAACACACGAACAGGGCGCTCCCACCGCAGCACGGACAGCAGGATTTGCACACGCGAGCAAATAACCTTTCCATGGGAGATCGGGTCACGATGAAATACCGTGAACACGGTTACGGCATAACTCGGGTCGCTTGCAATCAACTCACAATGGAACCAAGCAGCAAATAAGTTGCATTTCAACCTCCAAACCAAAACAACTTGAGCTGTGCGAGACAAAAGATATGATTCCCGAGCAAGAGAGGGAATCATTAAGCTCGCTTAACGCGTAGGTTTTCGCGACAAATATTATTCAGAAACAAAAACATGGATTAGAATATTTTTTTTTAAATATATAACTCGATGCGAACGCGAATCGTCGGTCTGGTTAATGGATAACTTAGGTGGCGCCGTCACGAGGCCCTCACCCCTCCATCCAGAATAATTACAAAGCTGTGTCTTCAAAGCTAATAAACATACGGACTAACACACACGGACAAACACACACGGACGCATATGCATTCACCCCCACAGGAATGTTTTATGACACAGCCTTTTGAACAACTAAAAAAACTAGTAGATTTTCCCGATATAAGCAAAGGCAAAATCCATACACCATCTCGTCTCCGGGGCTTCAGCCCCCACCATCTCATCTCCGGGGCTTCAGCCCCCACCAGATCGTCAAGGGCTCCGGCTCCACCACAGATCTTCTGCGAGCTTCAGCCTACATCTCATCTCGTCTCCCGGCCTTCAGCCCCCACCATCTCGTCTCCGGGGCTTCTGCCCCCACCAGATCGTCAAGGGCTCCGGCTCCACCACAGATCTTCACGAGCTTCAGCCTACATCTCATCTCGTCTCCGGGGCTTCAGCCCCCAGCAGATCGTCAGGGGCTCTGGGCCTCATCTCTCGTCCGGGCCACGGCCCCCACCAGAGATCGTCCGGGCCACGGCCCCCACCAGAGATCGTCCGGGCCACGGCCCCCACCAGAGATCGTCAGGGGCTAAGGCCCCCACCAGAGATCTCCAGGGCTACAGCCCATCTCTCCTCGTCGCCGCCAACGAAGAAGCTCTCGTCATCCAGAAGGACGAGGCTCGTGGGGAGGCGACGTGCATCGCCTTGACGTGCATCGCCGAGGTGCTCGCCTGCCGCACACGAGTAAACGAGCCAGCTCCCTTGCCGCCACCACGCCGAGGTGCTCGCCTGACCACGCAAACGAGCGCGGCCGCGCCGTCAATCTTCGTACGGGCTCAGCCGAGGGAGGAGTCGGAAGCAGCCGATCACCGCAGCCGCGCCAGCCAGAGGGCCCTTCTCCGAAAGTCGTTCGTACCCACAACTTCCCTCACATAGGCTCACACGCGCTCGCGTCGACGCCCACCCCCCTGTGAGACTATCTATTTCGTCCTTACCATCATATCAACCCTACACAATTATCGGAAGACTGATTATCAATTACATGAACCATCAGCTGGCCATGAGGAATCGTGGCCCATCGAGTGATTAAGAGTCAGTCGGTTATAAGAGTGAGGTTATTTTCCGTGCCTTTTCCCTCGTTTCGCTCATCACAGAGGCGATCAATAGACTCGTCGAAGCAAACTCAAACTCTCGAAATCCTCATTACGAATCGACCCGTACACAGAGAGAAAATATCTTGTCAAACCGGTTTCTTTGTCAGAGTCTCGCCGAAGAATTAATTAAAACAGAGCCAGATTCGCTCTCCCTCCAACACACGCCTCACCCACCACTGTCTCAAACATTCCGTTACCAGATTTAATCTTGTCAACGAATCGATTGAAATATGCTTCGCTTTCGGGGTACAATAAGTGCTTTTATTACCGCCATATGAAGAGTGTCATGCTTATTCTCAAACTCGGCCAGTCGCCGATTGTGATCGATACATGGGGGAACTAATGAAATGCCTGGTGGAAAGTTAGAGGTTACGATTGGGGAAAATGTCAAAACTGGGTGGTTTTTAACTTTTGCCGACAAAACTGGATCCCAAATGTCAAAACTGGGTGGTCTTGGAAAACGACAGGCAAAACAGGGTGGTGCTTTTTGATATGACAAAACTGGGTGATGTTCAATGTGGACAAATGTCAAAACTGGGTGAAGAAGGTGTACGATTTAATGTATCATTTTGTACACGTTTAGGTCCTTGCGTTATTCATCCATATGTCGCCACAGATTTAGAGCGTTCCAAATGATGTTTCTCGTGGCTCATGTTCCATACCTTGCACCACAAACTTCCCGTTTGCATACTGGCACAGTGTGCCAGCTCGCTACTACAGTAACACTTACTTGCCATATGTATACTGGCACAGTGTGCCAGCTCGCTTACTTGCCGTTTGTATACTGGCACAGTGTGCCAGCTCGCTACTACAGTAACACTTACTTGCCATATGTATACTGGCACAGTGTGCCAGCTTGCAACTACAGTAACACTTACAGCTCGCGAACATACCCTAACTTGCCATTTGTATACTGGCACAGTGTGCCAGCTCGCTTACTTGCCGTTTGTATACTGGCACAGTGTGCCAGCTCGCTACTACAGTAACACTTACTTGCCATATGTATACTGGCACAGTGTGCCAGCTTGCAACTACAGTAACACTTTCAGCTCGCGAACATACACGTATTTTCCATTTGTATACTGGCACAGTGTGCCAGCGTACAAATATCAAGTGTGTGTAGTTATATGGTGCTGGCACACTGTGCCAGCATACTAATACCAAGTGTTTAGATGAATGGGGTGCTGGCACAGTGTGCCAGTATACAAATACCAAGTGTTTGGATGAATGGGGTGCTGGCACACTGTGCTAGTATACAATTATCAAGTGTATTTGACAAATGTCAAAACTGGGTGCACCCTGAGTGTCCAAAACTCAAGTTTTTGGCCACCCAGGGTGCACCCAGTTTTGACATTTGGGATCCAGTTTTGTCGGCAAAAGTTAAAAACCACCCAGTTTTGACATTTTCCCGTTACGATTGTTAGAAGTGTTTTTAGTCATTCATTTTGGTTAAAAGCATAATCTCGCAAATGCATACGTTTTTTATTATTCATTTTAGTTAAATGCATAATCTCGCAAATACATAAGAGTTTTTAGTTATTCAGTTTCGTTAAATGCATAATCTCGCAAATGCATAAGTGTTTATTCATTCATATTAGTTAAATGCATAATCTCGCCAATGCATAAGTGTTTTTAGTTATTCATTTTAGTTAAATGCATAATCTCGCAAATGAAGAAGTATTTTTAGTCATCCATTTTCGTTAATTACATAATCTTGCTCATTATCACAGAAGCATATCGAGTGTTCCTTCCAAGTCCATGCAAAACTGTCTTATTCTTGAGAACTGTAGCCTGTGATGAGATATGAAACTGGAGACCTAAAATAACATAACACACACTAGAATAATCGGTATATGTTTAATCAATGATAATCGTGTTATCCTGATTGATACGACATAGTCACAAGCATCCGCATAAATTACTACGATTATCTCAGTGATTATCCTAATTTATGCATATAATTACTCACATTATCATAATTTATGCATATTAATACACACATTAACATAATTAATGCGATTTGAGCATTTTTTGGAAAATTACTAATTTTTATTATTTTTATCAAAATTTCATAACCCAACACATACAACATAATAGACAGAAGGCGCTTACCAGGGCTCCGGACAAGGAGGCCGATGCCGACGCTGCTCTGTAGGCGGGGGCGCCTTTCCCGGGGGACGGGTCCGCAGCGGCGGGCTCACAATCTCTGGGCCCCTCAGGGAGCTCGCCACCGTCGGGATGGGCGATCCGGTCGGTACACGCTCGGCTGGCCGATCTCCTGCTTGCCGCTGCCTCTATCCTCGACGAGCTCACGCTGGGTGGAGCAGTGGCTGCGGGTGGGGGGCCAGGCCGGAGGTCGGGTGCCGTTCCCTCCAAAACGCGAGGGATTCCCGCGCAAATTTTGATGTCTCTACTGGGTACGACGTCATTTCCGCCCGGGGATACGTCACTGCCGCCGGGAACGCCGCAGCCGGGAGCGACGTCACTTCTGCCGGGGGTTTCACCACTTCCTCTGGAAATGACGTCAACTGCCCCGGAAGTCACGTGCCCCAGGGGGCGCGCGTCACTTCCGGCCTTGCCGCCCTCCTACCCGAGGCTGCCGCATCATCGGAGATGCGACTGCCACTTCTGGCGGACATTTTGTCGTCCGACGGCCCTACAAACGCCACGCTTGGTGCGCAGCTCGCTTCGGGGGGGGACTACATCCCTGGCCTGCAACAACGCTTGCCGTCTCTACAAGTCTTCGCGGCTAAGGGCGGAGACTGGGCAGCTTTTGCCCGACGATTTGTGGCAAATCCTGAGACAGCAGGGTGGACTGCGGACATTGCTCTCTGAGCTTTGCCTTCCGCACTGGACGACATCGCTCTGGCTACGTTCCTCCTCATCCCACGGAAGGCTCGCTCCACGCTACAAGATGCCCTCGATCGGATGGCTTTGGTGTACGGGCCCCATCGGAAACCAGGCATCACTTCGCAAGCCGGAGGAGGGAGGCTGACGAGACCCCCCTCGCCTACCAGAGCGCGCTGATGGCGCTGGCTCAAGCGGCCTACCCTGGGATGGACGACGTGGGCCTTGACACCATTGCAATTAGATTTTTTTGGGCCAGGAATGGCGCGCGATGTCGCCGACCTGTTGAACAGTTGCACGCAGTGTGTGCGGCGGAAACACCCAGCTAGGACGGCCTGCCTGCCCCTTCAGTCAATTTGGGTGTCCCGGGTCAACGAGCTGGTGGCACTTGACATCGTGGGTCCCTTCCCTGTCACCGCTCGGTGTAATAAGTACCTACTGGTTGGGGTTGAGTATTTCACCCGCTGGCCCATGGCCTGGCCCCTCCCCAACCAGTCGGCGGCAGCCATTGTGGAGGCATTTCTCAAGGGCTATGTCCTGGATAAGGGTGCCCCGGAACGACTGCTGACCGACCAGGGAAAAAACTTCTCATCTAACCTTCTGCGGGAGGTCTGTGACCTTCTGGGTACGCAGAAGGTGCGAACTTCCCCCTACCACCCGCAAACTGATGGTATGGTCGAGCGCCTGCACCGGACTATTACTTCTATGTTGTGCCATCAGGTGGATGAGGCACAGTTGGATTGGGACCTGCGTATACCTGGAGTTCTGGCCGCATATCGATTGGCACCTCATGGGGCCACAGGTTATTCGCCCTTCTACTTGATGTACGACAGGGACGTTGACTCCCCCATGCATGTGCAATTGCAGGTCAAGGCGGCTGTGTCACGCTCGAAGCTGTCCGACCACATTCAATGTAACATTCAGAAGTTGGTCGAGGCGCGGGTGGCCGCGAAGGAAAATTCCGGGGCGAGGCAATGGGCGAAAGAGCGTCTGTATGATCGCCGGGTTTCGGTACACAAATGGTCCATAGGGGATAGGGCATGGCTGCACTGTCCCCAGGTACCGCTGGCAACATCATCTAAATTGCTCAGGCCAGGGCGGGGTCCGGTGGACATTGTTCGGGTCGTTCGGGACCAGTGTGTTCGGGTCGCGTGCGGACGGCGCTGGTGGTACGTTCACCCATCGCGCCTGAAACCCTATGTCGCACCGCGCACTCACACATCATCTTCATCTCGCAGGGGCCGTTCGCGTGATGTGTCCGACATGCCGGGGGAGGGTTCTCCTGATCCTTGTGTTGCTCCGCACCCTCCTGCTACTCCTTCGGATGTTGCAGGTGTGAGTCCACCAAGGGTGGCCACACCGAAGGATCGGGGAGCTGCCCGACCGCCCGGCCTGCAGGAAGACGGCTCACAGGCACTGTCCCCTGCCTCCAGTGACGTGCCGGACGCCCGTCGTCAGGCCCCTCCCGACCCTCCAACGGGGACGCTGAACTCTTACGATGGACCCGCCACACGGACTCGCTCGAAGCGTCCCCGGTTTTCCTGAGACCTGATCTGACACACACACACCACCCCTTCTCCCTGGGCTCCTTGCGTTCAGTCGGTGGTGTGGGTGCGAGGTTGACCCCAGGTCCTTCGTGTGGTATGTCCACAGTGTTGATATGTACAGGTGGGTTGGGGTAAATTATTGCGGGTGTTGTTGGCTTATTGTAGTTGTGCTGTTGTTGTTACTGTTGCGTTGAGGCTCACGGATTTTTTTTTCTTCCTGGTTCTTGTTGTTTGTATTATTGTCGGGGTTGTGGATTGTGTTGCAGCCGGGACAGCTGCGTGCTGTACAGGGGGGAGGTGATGTCATGATTGACACACACGCGCCACAACCAGGGGGAGGGGTAGAAACCGGTCCGGACCGGTCTGGCCAACGGCGGTTGGAACCCCTCTGAGGGGAGAGGGCTGGCAGGAGCTACGATCCCCCAGAACCCCGTCCCTCAGGGAGAAAGAGTATATAAGGCGGGTCCCTGAGAGCGCGAGTCAGTCCGTCTCAAGCTGAAGCCAGAAGCCGCCTGAAGCAGAAGAAGACCCAGGACCCCAAGCTGCCGACGTCCTTCTAAGGGCCGGGGCTCAGTGCGGTGCCCGTGGTCGTGGGGTTAGGACCCTGAGGTTCCCTCGGCCTGATGCCCTTGCGAGGGCCAGGTCCGGACGGGCCAGTGGTCAAGGACTCACCGGGCCAGCGGTGGGTCAGCCTCCCCTAGGTTTAATTATCCGGAGGGCTGAAGTAGGGAGAGTTGTAGGTACGATAGCCCGGAGGCTGTACCTCCCCAGGTTGTGGGTGAAAGGGGCCATTACCCCTTTGTGTTAGGGATTTGTGTAAACTGTTTGGTGAAATAAAGCGTGTTGCCTCTACGAAGACTCCGTCTCCCTCCAAGAACATTACACATTTATTCATCAATAATTCTTGCATGAGTAAATATATTGTACTTATATAAAATATCTAAACATTTTAATAACACCAAAACAACCGACAATTTCTGTTTTTACGGTATTATTTTAAATGTATGGATCCTATTTCAAGTCAATATATAACGTGCAGTACAAATACTAGTTAACATTAGTCACGTATTATAGCAGTTAACACTAAATATTATTTTCAGTTATATGTAATATAAGTTTGCATCGAACTAGGACCCATATCTTAAAGATAAGTACATGCCTATTACATCTGAAAGTTCAACAGCATCGATTCGGGTAAGATTGACTCTGCTGATGAGACACTGTTATGTCAAAAGCTTTATAAAATGTGCTTGTACTGAATCATACTTCTGAAATGATGCACTCTCAGGAGTCCGTTGGATTGATCAGTGTTAAAAAATAACAGTATTTTTGTCTGCTTGTTTTTTTTTCTTTCACAAAGTTGTTTGGCCAAATGAAAATCCCTCCAACCGGTTCGGTTTCAAAATTTTTTTCTCTGCGTGGAAACAAATCTCACCTTAGAGCAGTGGTTCTCAACCGGGGATACGCGGACCACTGGGGGTACGTGGTAATATTCTGGGGGGTACGTGTGAAATTATATCATACATGCAAATCATTGGCGAATAATCATGGATTAATCTGACAATATAAAATAACTACAATACAATTTACCATATAGTAACCAGGAACGATAAAACAACCTTAATAAACTCATTGATCGTCAACAATGTGGTTTCCAAGAGTAACCAGCGAGCGTGAACAAATTATGTTCTGCATGCAGAGCGTCTGTTGCATTTTTGTTCATTCGCTTGCAGTTTCTATCTAGTTAGGATACCTTACAAAATTTACAATTGGTTAAAGTATTGATGTTCATTATTCATACATTAATGTTTCAGAACGCTTTTGGGCCAGGCAAAATTCAACAAGGGGTACAGTAGCCAAAAAAGGTGGAGAACCACTGCTCTAAGCTGTGATAACAAGAGTGTATCACTCAAAACTCAGGTTATAAATTAGCCATCAGAGCTAAGTCTGACTCGTATATATGAAAATAAGATGTTATTTTTCGTGCAGTGGTGGTGAGATGTCATCTCCCTTGCCTTGTATGTGTAATGCGAGCAAGGATTGAAGGGGGGCGGAGTCTGGGTCACGTGGGGAGAGGGAGGAGTCAGGGTCACGTGGGAGAGAGGATTTAGGGAGAGAACCGGAAGGGGAACGGGGAGTGGAGACGGAGTGAAACGGGAGGAGGCCACGCTGGGCAGTACGGGGAGAGTGGCGCGGTTGCCACGCGGTGGGAGACGTCGACACCGTCAGCCATTGGTGTCAGACGCAGAGAGCTAGCGGGCTGTGGGAGGCTAGCTGTATACGGGGCAGCAGTGAAGCTGGAGAGCGGAGCAGCGGTGTGGCTGCAAGGCGGAGCAGCAGGGAGACTGCATATCGGAGCAGTAGAGTGGCTGTGGAGTGATCGTCGGGAGAGACGCGGGCCTGAGCGAGGACGCCGTGGTAACGAGATTCTACGAACCCAATAAAGGACAACGGAGATCGACATATGAGAAAGAGTCCTTTATTACATTAGCACGAGTTCGTGGGTTCGATCACTACCCTAACGCCTGTATATTTGGAATTTGCACGTTCTCCCTCCTCGTGGTCACGTGGTGTTTTCTCTTGGTCCTCCGGTTTTTCGCTCCAGATTTAGAATAAACATGCAATCAAACTATTTGAATGCTATACATTTCCACATTATGATAAGCCACTTTGTTGAGCTATCAAATGTGACCTTACCTCGTAAGATAAATATAGTAAATCATTCGTGATACAATTTTTCATTTGGAAAACTGCACTCTCGCACAATAAGCTTACTTTTATTAATGATGTCTGAAGATGGTGAACGTCGACTGTGCAGGACACTGAGCAGTATGGTTGCAGCACCCACAGTCAGGGAACCTCTGAATCAAGTGTAAAGCACTGCCGCAAGGCAAATTCGCTGCTCAAAACGTGGGTCAATCTTTATTTTACCTGGCAATATCGCCCTCACTAAAGTAGACATTGGTGCATGTAACAGTAGGACAGAAACGATACCGGGGCACAGAACAACAATAATGGAAAAACCCGTCACAACCTCAGCAGCTAACACCGACTGGGCAAAATACAGTGCAAACGCGTGCAATTAATATATAGCGTAAAAAATCTACGTCATAAATAAAATAAATAATACGTAGAGAAAGCATTAAACAAATTGCGTGCAGGTGGTGGGAAAGTTCTCTTTGTTGGAATATTTTCTCCCATTGCGAAATTCTGTCCTCCTTATGGTTGTAATTTGATTTGGCACAAGCTGAGCCAACTTCTTTTTGGCTCCTTTGCAGGTTACCCGCATATTGTATGACCGCCGTTTCCAATCCAGTGAGGATGGCCCGTGTTAAAAGAGTGCTAATCGATGCACGACAAACAAAAAAAGAATGAGCATCATAGAGAGTCTTAAAAAATCCTTTAAAATGCAATCCATCAACCTGAGTGCAAAAAAAAAACCCATACAAAAAGACACATCTTGCTGGTTCTGCCGCTCGTACAAGTCACGCACAATGCACCCCACCCACTGTCACCTGAGCGCAAGACTGATCCGGTTCGATGAGGAAGCCACTGGAGCTATGCACTTTTAAAAACTCTCGATTGACAATTCATTTCTTTAGGACTGCTGGTTGTTGTGTTTCATTTGTTACCCTTCCCCCGCACCTGCGTTTAGCACGGTTTGCTATGTACGGTGCCAAACAAGTTCAACATACTACCACACACTAAACTACTATACACTACACCTCTATATTAAATTGAAAACGATTTTTTTGGAAGTTATTATTGTGTTTAGTTTGTTGTCATTCCTCCGTACCTCCAATTTGCATGGTTTGCTACGTATGCTACCATAAAGTTCAACACTTCCACGCTGACAAACCCTACCACCCAACTCGGGGGCCAGAAAACTGCAGCTCTGGAGCCGTATGCAGCTCTTTAAAGACCGGTTCATGACGTTGTTTATTAAGGACCAACGTCAAGTCTCCACCATCAAGGAGCATAAACCATCACGCAAACTACAGGACTTTTGGCTGGCAAACAAACATAATCGCGCGGCACTTTGAGATGTGCATCTGTCGCCATCTGGAACGGTTTTCCTTCCGATATTAGGAAGCCACTGGAGTTATGCACTTTTAAATTATCTAGGTTGAAAATGCATTTCTTTAGAGCTGTTTGTTGTTGTGTTTTGTTTGTTGTCCCTCGCACCTCGAATTAGCATTGTTGGCTATGTACGATGTGAAAGAATTCTAACATACATACGTCTCGTATTCACATGCATTGTGGCTCTTGAAATATTGATTTTTTTTCTCTCCAGAATTAGAAAAATTCAATTCTTCTTGTTAATTTGGTTGCCGACCCCTGGCCCAACTGGAGGTAGAAAAAAACCTAAGAGTATGGAGGTAGATGCAATGCCCGGGTTTCTCGTGGCAGACAGCGTGTTTGGAGGGCCAAGCCACCAATGACAAAACTTCCCAAAATCTGCCGGCTGGTCGCCCTTGTAATATAGCTTCTTAGCTCAATGGGCTCTAATCGGAAAATATACTTAAGGTTTTATGATGATGTTGTACATGGGTGAGTGGGCAAGTGAGTGGGTGGATGGGTGAGTATATGAGATGGTGGGTGAGTGAGCGAGTGATTGGCCGAGTGAGTGTGTGGGTGAGCAAGTGAGTGCGTAAGTGGGCCAGTGAGTGTAGTGTGAGTGTAATTGTGCAATGATTTTATCTTGTCTTCCGGCTGAAATGCGTTTGAAAAATATATTCTTATTTCAATGGACTTTACTCGGGGAAACAAACTTCTGGTTGTGAAGTGCATGAGTGGGAGGGTGGGTGTGTGAGTGGGTCGGTGTTGGTGTATGAGTGAGTGGGTTAGTAAGTGTGTCAGTGAGTGCGAGTGTAATTGTGGAACGCATTAATATCTGCGGGCCAAGTCTTTCTTGAACAATAGCTTCTTAGCTCTACGGCTTCACTCGGGGAAAAATGCTCCTGATTCTTCTGAAAACCTTGAGCTGACAGGATGCCTGTGCATTGTACAACGCTGTCACTCAACAAGTTGAGGATCAGCGTGGTGTGATGCACAAAGCCGGACCACTTGGGGAGGGGAGGGGGATTTGAAAAGATGGATGGAGGATGCGTGCACAATAGATGTACATATGTAGGGTTGTTACGGGAGGGCTGTAGGTGCATGGGATCCAACGGGGAATAAACACAGTGGGCGGAGCTCCGGGAGTACACGGGGGTGGGGTGCCCGCAGCGACGTCCGCATCAGGCAGCCTGGGGGGTTGTGATCCTGACGGGGGGTATAAAGGGGGAGGACAGAGAGAGCTCGTGGCTCAGTCTGGGAACGAAGGAGGAAGAAGGAAGATCTTCTAGTTAGAAGCCCTGGACTCCCCTCGACGCCGCCCTTGTAAGGGCTGCGGAGGATCGAGCCAGAGGCGTGGTTCCGTGAACCAGGGTCAGTACCCTGGGACTCCGGAGACCGTAGCCCGACTCACCAGTGTCGGGCCAGTTAGCCTCCCCTAGCCCGTTAGTGGAGGACTTGGGAGTAGGTCAGGACTAGCTAGGGTGTATCCCCAGTTATCCGGGTGAGGGGGCCGCTACCCCCTCTAGTGCTGTCCTGTACCGACAAGCTTGAATAAACATACGTGTGCCTCAACCTGGGTGTCCAGCGTAATTACCGGTACTTCATCTGGTGTCAGAAGAACTACGGACATGGAAACACGCCAGACAGCTCGAGCCAGAGTACCGGAGGAGGACACTGCTGAAGTCATTGAGCCCGAGACGGCTCACCAAGACATGGCGCAGCCGGGGGCCGACGCGTTCCTACCGGGGCATCGGCATGAGGAGGGGCCGCAGCCAGACGCGCTACGGCTGGCTCACGAGAGGCTGGCGGAGCTACTGTACGCCGCTGCCGCCACGCTGGAAAACATCACGCGGCTGGGGGCTGGTGGTCCACCACGGGGCGAGGGGAGTCGTCGACCTGAGCGCCTTCCCGCCATTTCTGAAGACTCCAACTTTGAATTTCCCGCCATCGTTACGGCAGCTGCAGAGGGCGTGGCCGGGCTCAACCTTGGGTCCGACACCGCTCTCGCTGGGACAGCTGCGTCATCACCAGCGGAGGGAGCGTCATCACATCGGCGACAGGCGATTCCATCTGCCATTCGCGCCGACGCACAGCCGAGTCCCGGGAATAAGAGCCTGCAGACTTCCAAGGCGATCGCTGCGCTGCAACAACGGCTGCCTCCGCTGAAAGAATTTGTTGGTGCAGAGGGCGACTGGGGCGGCTTCCAGCGACGCTTCATCGCCCACCAAGAAATGGCAAGGTGGTCCGACGATGAAGCCCTCTGCGCGCTGCCGGCGCTCCTCGACGCAGACGCGCTCGCCGCCCTCACATCGGCGCCGAAAGAGAAGCGGTCTACTCTGCCGAAGGCGCTACAACTGCTGGCCGGGGTCTATGGACCTTCAGCAGAATGCAGAGAGCAGTTCTACGAGCGCAAGCGGGGTGAAAAGGAGTCGCCCCTGGCATACAGGACGAGCCTCCTAGCGCTGGCTAAGACGGCTTTTCCCCGTATGGACGATGACGGCGTGGACGCGATGGTCACGGAGAAAATACTCCTCCTGGCAGACGACCTGGACATCGCTGTCGTCGCACAGGAGGACGCTGAGATGACCTCTCTTCAGGCGGCGCGCCTCCTTCACGCCAACCTTCTGTCCCTGCGGCGGAAAGCCAGCAGGGCATCGGCAGGGCGTGCGGTGGCTGCAGCCACCCTTCCGACGGAGGAGCTCTTCGCCGTCGACCATCGACGGCAACAGGCGCAAGAAGTACGGTCGGCCCGGGACGGGTCAAGCCGTTTCAACCGCCCATCGTCTCCACCGGGGCTCCCGCGGTGTTTCAACTGCGGCGTCCGGGGCCACGTCGCCTCGGGGTGCCGCTCTCCGCGACAGCGCGGGACGACGCCTCGACGGGACGCCGGCCCTCCTCTTCCCAAGCTCCAGCAACATGATCCGGCGAGTCGCGGCACCACACATGCTTGGCCAAAGCACCCACCCGTTGCACACTCTCGCACCACAACAAACGGGGGGCCGATGTCGCGTTGCAAGGGGCCAACGCGGATCACTGCGGGGACTCAAATCGAGCCCAAACAGTGGTCCGTGTTGGCCCATCGCGTGGTAGCCGCGTCGTCAGGGTCGTCGGCCGTGGTCGGACACATTGACGGGGTAGAAGTACGCATCTTGGTCGATACGGGGGCATCGGCGACAATCATTTCGGAATTAATTTACAATATTCTGCCCGTACAAAGCCGGCCTTTAATGCCGGTTAACGTCCCATTCTATGCCGCTAACGGGGGCTCTCTCGGCATCATGGGACAGATTCGAGCGCAAATTTCTATTGGGGACATCAAATTGTCGGGGCCGATTTTCGTTTCCTCCTCGCTGGCGGTTCCGTGCCTGCTGGGGACGGATTTCTTAGGCAAAATGCCCATTCGTATTTTGATCGACCAAGGATGCATTGAGCTTCCGTCGGGGCGGCGCATGGCGTTCCTGCCATCCCCTGCGGCGGCTCCGACGGCGTTCGCGACGGTACCGGCGTTCGTTGTTAAGACTGTTCGTGTGCCGCCGGGAGCTCAAATGCTAGTGCCTCTGAAACTTCGTAAGCCCTTCGCTAAGGGCATAGGGGATCAGGGTGTTTTGCTGGGACCGTCTAGGGCCGGGGTTAATGGACCTCATTTGATTCCGGCCCAGACCGTTGTAAGAGGGGACGGGGACCCTTTCATCGCGGTCCTCAATGTGGGATCGCAGACGGTGGTGGTTCCTCAAGGGACGGTGCTCGCGCATGCGACGCCGATGCCCTGCGAGGTACCTGTCGCGAACCACGTTGGCTCTGCTTCCCGGATGCTCCCACATTCGGACAGCGATGAAGGGTGGCTCGACGCGCTTTGTGCGGAATCGACGGACCTGACAAATTCAGAGCGCCAACAGCTTAGAAGGCTACTGAGGGAATTTTCCGACGTTTTCAGTCGTGATAAATATGATTTGGGTTGCACTCACCTGCTGCGTCACCATATTGACACGGGTGACAGCGCGCCAATTCGCCAAAATCCGTTTCGGTTAAGTCCCGCCGAAAAGGACCATGTCAAATCGGCTGTTGATGACATGTTAGCCGCCGACATCATTTCTCCCTCCACCAGCCCGTGGGGAGCGCCGATCGTCCTGGTTAAAAAGCAGGACGGCTCGTTGCGGTTTTGCGTGGATTTTCGGCGCCTTAATAAAATTTCGGTTGCCGACGCATACCCGCTCCCACGGATGGACGAATCGCTGGACGCTTTGGCGGGAGCGCGATTCTTCTCCACACTAGATTTACTTTCGGGATTCTGGCAGCTTCCTCTGGACGATGATTCTAAGCCTAAAACTGCTTTCCGTACACCGCACGGCCTGTTCCAATTCAACCGGTTGCCGATGGGCTTACACTCAGCGCCGGCAACTTTCCAGCGATTGATGGAATTGGTTTTGGCTGGGTTGCAATGGGAGTCGTGCCTGATTTATTTGGATGACGTTATTGTCTTTGGTAAAACTTTTGACGAACATCTCCAGAGGTTGCGGGCGGTTTTCCTAAAGATGCGGGCTGCTAATTTGAAATTTAAGCCCCAGAAATGCCATTTGTTACGCGAGTCGGTGCGTTATTTGGGGCACATCGTAGGGCGCTCGGGTATTGCTACCGATCCCGCCAAAACGCAGTGTGTCAGCTCCTGGCCGACTCCAACCACGGTGGGAGAGGTCAGGAGTTTTATTGGCTTCGCATCATATTACCGACGCTTCGTCGCTAATTTTGCAACAATTGCAAAACCCCTACACGCGTTAACATCTAAAGGGGTCCGGTTCCACTGGGGTCAGGATGAGGAAGCTGCTTTCTGCTCCCTTCGGGACGCGCTGGTGAAGGCTCCTCCCTTGATTTACCCAGATTTTTCGAGGCCGTTTTTGCTCGACACCGACGCGAGCAACACGGGTATTGGAGGCGTGCTTTCCCAGGTGGTTGACGGCGTGGAACGGGTGGTCGCGTACGGCAGTCGGGTGTTGTCTCCAACGGAGCAAAGATATTGTGTCACCCGTAGGGAACTGTTGGCAATTGTCTATTTCATCCAACAGTATCGCCCATATCTGTACGGTCGGCATTTCACCGTCCGCACAGATCATGCGGCACTGCAGTACGCCCTGAAGGTTCAACAGCCATCGGGACAATTGTCCCGATGGCTGGAGGTCCTCCAGGATTTCAGTTTTGAAACCACTTATCGTAAGGGCGTTCGCCACACCAACGCTGACGCTCTGTCACGGATGCCAACCGCCTCCGAATGCGCATGCCTCCTGGGGTCGGGGCGTTGCAAGCCAGTAGGGGACATGATGGTTCCGGTCCTGGCGGCGGCCGCCGACGATGAAACGGTAGTCCCCATTGATATCGCCGAACAGGGGAGAGATTCCCTGCTTGGATTGCCCGTTGATGAATGGGGGCGCCTCCAGTTGGAGGATGCCTCCCTCCTCGCGTTGCGTCGTCGCGCCGGGGAGAGGGGGCGTTTGACGGGTCATGCCGACGCATGGGAAACCCATGCGGGCTTGCTTATGCATTGGGACGGGAAATCCCAGCGTCACCGGCTGGTGGTCCCTTCTGGCCTACGGGGTAAGGTGGTGTGGGCTGCTCATGAGCGCCTCCTCCACCTAGGTACCCAGAAAACACTCGCCTTGCTCCAGCTGAATTATTTTTGGCCGGGCATGACTAGGGATGTCGCTGATCTGTTGGCGGCATGCCCTCAGTGTGCGCAGCGCAAACCACCAGCACGGGAGTCGAACCCGCCCTTGCAGTCCATCCAGGTCTCCAGAATAAATGAACTGGTCGCACTGGACATTCTGGGGCCATTCCCCGCCACCCCCAGGGGAAATAAATATTTGCTTACTGGGGTCGAATATTTTACGCGCTGGCCTATGGCCTGGCCCCTGGCGAATCAGTCGGCAGCAGCCATCGTCGACGCCTTTGTCCAAGGTTATGTCATGGACAAAGGTGCCCCGGAGCGGTTGTTGACCGACCAGGGTAGAAATTTTTCCGGGAAACTCCTAAAACAAGTCTGTGATCTCCTAGGAACGAAAAAAATTTGAACCTCTCCTTATCACCCGCAAACGGACGGGATGGTCGAGCGTCTGCATCGCACCATCTCGTCTATGTTGTCGCAGCAAGTCTCGGACTCACAGACTGATTGGGACTTACAAATTCAAGGGGTTCTAGCGGCATACAGATTGGCTCCCCATGCTGCGACGGGATTTTCACCATTCTTTCTTATGTATGGCCGCGAACCCGACCCACCTGTTCCGGCACAGCTGCAGATCCCCGCGCCGCTGGGTAAAATTAAATTGGATGAACACGTTAAATTTAACCTTGACAAACTGACTGAGGCGCGGGATGCTGCGAGGCTAAATTCTGACAGGCGTCAAAAGGTGAACGAGCGCCTCAGGCTGGCTCGCGCGCACGTGCTGCAGTGGAAGCCGGGGGACAGGGCATGGCTGCACTGTCCCCAGGTACCGCTCGCGACCTCCTCTAAACTCGTGCGCCCGTGGCGGGGCCCCGTCGAGGTTGTCGAGGTTTTGAGGCCTCAGTGCGTTCGAATCAAATGGGGCAGGCGCCGGTGGTTTGTACACCCCTCTAGGCTAAAACCGTTTGTTGCGGTGCGAGGGCCCACTCCACACGCGCGGGGCCAAGCATGTGGGGGGTCGACCGACTCGGAGGGTCCGTCGCTGCTCTCGCCTGATGTGTTGCCGGCTGTCCCACCCACAGGTGCACCGGGAATGACGGGCTCATGCCCTACAACCCACACGGGTGATGCCGACGGTCGCGCCACTTCAATCGCGACCTCATCTCGAAAGGGACAGCCGCCACCGGATGGTCCGCCGTCCGGGGTTGCCCCGTGTGACGGGCCTGCGGCAAGGACGCGCGCTAAGATGCGCAGACTCTTATAATATACAGAAAGAAGAATTTTTTTTTTTTTATTTCACGTGTCATGGTTACTGTATGCTGCGTCGGTGGTGCGCTCCTGCCACATTGTGTGTGTTGTGTTGTGTGTGTGGGCGGGGTGTGTGTGTTGTGGGTGCGTTGTGTGTCGTGGGTGTGCTGTGTGTGCTGGGGGAGTTCCTGGCTAGTTGTATATACGCGCTTTTACGGATTTCGTATTTATACGGGGGGGGGGGTGCGTCGGACATTCCCTTCGGGGGTGTGCTTGTTCTTCTTGTTGTTCTTGTTGTTGTTGTTCAATTTGCATTTTGTTGAAAAAATGAGGCACACACGGGGTTGAGGGGTAAATGTTCCTTTATTGGAATTGTTGCAGCCGGGACGGCTGCGAGCTGTAATGGGGGGAGTGATGTAGGGTTGTTACGGGAGGGCTGTAGGTGCATGGGATCCAACGGGGAATAAACACAGTGGGCGGAGCTCCGGGAGTACACGGGGGTGGGGTGCCCGCAGCGACGTCCGCATCAGGCAGCCTGGGGGGTTGTGATCCTGACGGGGGGTATAAAGGGGGAGGACAGAGAGAGCTCGTGGCTCAGTCTGGGAACGAAGGAGGAAGAAGGAAGATCTTCTAGTTAGAAGCCCTGGACTCCCCTCGACGCCGCCCTTGTAAGGGCTGCGGAGGATCGAGCCAGAGGCGTGGTTCCGTGAACCAGGGTCAGTACCCTGGGACTCCGGAGACCGTAGCCCGACTCACCAGTGTCGGGCCAGTTAGCCTCCCCTAGCCCGTTAGTGGAGGACTTGGGAGTAGGTCAGGACTAGCTAGGGTGTATCCCCAGTTATCCGGGTGAGGGGGCCGCTACCCCCTCTAGTGCTGTCCTGTACCGACAAGCTTGAATAAACATACGTGTGCCTCAACCTGGGTGTCCAGCGTAATTACCGGTACTTCACATACATGTAAATATGAAACAACGCAGGTGAAATAGGCAGTGGATGCAGCTGTGAATGGTTGACAAGGAAACTCCAGTCTCGGACCACGACAGGGTGAGAAACAGTGACATCGCTAACAGTGGGTGATACATTCACACTGCAAGCAAAGGCTCAAGATTCCAGAATGGGTCATGGGAGTCTAAAGGCAAATTCCATATAAGATTCCACAATGGCATTCAAGCAACTTATCACATTTGGGTAATTATACGTAAATTGAATAACAGGACATCATCAAATATCAATAACTATACGAACTATATATTTTTTAACCAGGTAATGCCCACTGAGCTTTTAAGCTATTTTTCAGAAGTGACCTGGCCACAAATGATAGCTCAACGAAGTGGCTTATGTGGAGATTTCTTGCAGGCAAAGTACTCTAAACGCGTGCTGTTGATTCTAAATATGGAGAGAAAACCAGAAGACCTGGAGAAAAACCCACGATATCCATGTAGAGAGAGATATGCAAACGTCAAATATACAGGCGTCAGGGTTGGGATCGAACCCACAACCTCCTGTATATCTGGTGAGGGAGTTAACATCTCGCCTCCGTGGCACCCAATCCATTGCTCTGCCGACCATATACATTAACTTGTGCACTGAGCTGTGGAAGGATGAGTTTATCTCTCGATACCACTGCATCTCAGCCTCACCGATTTATATAAATAATAAGAACTAATTTTTTTAAATGTTTTTTTTTAAAGAGTAGGTTCCTTTGATACATTTTGTTCATTTAAAGGTGTGTACAGTTTTGATTTGAAGCTTTCGTGACTGCAGGAATCCATACTCTTTGGTTCTTTCGGTAAAGTCACGGAGGTAGAAAAATAATAGATCACGATGTTTCGATCACAACACAAGCAATCGTCATCAGGTGGGACAACCACAACAAGAAAAAACTGCTGAATTAGGCAAGAGATCTGCCGTGGCACGATGTTATATAGGCCTTAGCAGTAGGGGGGGAGAGAGAAGGGGGGAGGCGGGGCAGAAAGTGGACCCCGCAGCAGCACCCGGGTCACTGGAGTAAAGTGGACCACAGCGGCAGTACTGGAGTCAGGGGTCACGGTGCTTGGAGAGTGGCTTCGAGGCCGTTGCACCACAGTAACACATGTAAGCATATACTGTACAGTACTATATACAGTTTAAGGAACCCTGTTTTTGATGAAAAAATAAGAATAGTCTTAACTCTTTCTGGCAATAAAACAGTTGTTAAAATCTTCAAACACCAAATAGATAAATTTCGATTTAAAGCTTTCGGTGACTGCAGGGATTCATCTTCTTGGTTCTTTCGGTAAAGTCACATAGAAGGGAAGTAATAAAATAATAAAAATGAAACATAATAAAATAATTCTCACGACGTTTCGACCACAACACAAGCAGCCGTCCGCAGGTGAAGACCAGGTCTGTCGAGGCGACAGCGTCTAAATGAAACACCACCACGCTTGGAGCGTCTATTTAAGCTGGGTTGGAAGGGGGGGGGGGAAATGCGCCTTGACAAAGGAATCTGCATATCAAGAGGAATTTAGCATATTTATGGGAAATGCAGGAATGCGAATAGTGCTAATTTGTGAAATGCGTAGGAGGTGGGCGGGGGGTTTTCAAAGTCATATTATGCCTATGCATAATGCAGGCTTAGCAGCATCAAAGGGAGGGGGTAGGGGTAGCATTAATAAAGGGAAGGAATGTTAATAGTATGTAGCTGCAGTAACTAAACAACCACGTAAAAAGCTAAAATATAAACTACATAGTATCATCAGTATGCTAAATATGCTCTCAATAAGCTGAGCTGCCAACCGTAAGCAATACATTACAATTCTAAATTTCGATTTAAAGCTTTCGTGACTGCAGGGATTCATCTTCTTGGTTCTTTCGGTAAAGTCACGTAGAAGGGAAGTAATAAAATAATAAAAATAAAACATAATAAAACAATTCTCACGACGTTTCGGCCACAACGCAAGCAGCCGTCCTCAGGCGAAGAATGAGAACATTATCAAGCTAGGAGCTTATATAGGTGTAGCGAGGAGGAGCGCCTTAACAAAAGAATGTGCATATGAAGAGGAATTTAGCATACCAATGGACAATGCGTAGGAGGTGAACGGAGGGGTTTCAAAGTCCCATTATGCCCATGCATTATGCATGGGCATAAGCACCACGGGGGGGCGCAAGGAACAGCGTTAATAAAGGAAAGGAATGTTAGTAATATGTAGCTGCATTTACCAAACAACCACGTAGAAAACCGAAGTGAAAACTACATAAAACACTAAAATATAAAATGATGCTTACTATACTCTACAATAAGCTGAGTTACTAACAACAAATAATAAATTACAATTCTACGTCGTAAGAAGTATATAATATACTTCCATCTAAACTTTATTCTCTTAGCATATACAGTACTATATACTGCCATAGATAAACCCAACATTAAATTATATACTGTATTGCTGTAAACCACCCTATACTTTATACATTTTAATATAACACTATGTATTATTCAACTCACCCTAATGTGTATCGAAATGGTTTATTACGTCCTTCCAATGATTGCTAAGCCTGAATCCATCTTCTCGGTTAAAATTGTCTCTGTGTTTGTATATGTGGATCGCCTCATGAACGAATCTCTCATGATAGCCAGATGGCTTGCAGAGAACCTCCGTCTTGGAGAAGTCAATGTCATGTGAGCCCACTGAGTTGTAACAGTGGTCTGCCACGGCTGAGGTGTTTGTCCTACCGTGTTTTAGATCAGCTTTATGTTCACGAATGCGGTCTGAGACGTGTCGTTTGGTTTCCCCAATGTAACTGCTACCACAGAGGCAACTTAGTTTGTAGACGCCAGGGTACTGTATGTCTGGAATCACATCTTTTACAGACGGTACCAGATCACGGATTTTATGTACTGTGTTGAATCGGACCTGGATCTTGTGTTTAATCAGGATTTTGGAGATCTTTTTTGTGACCCCAGCAATGTAGGGTAAGGTGATGGTCTTGAAAGGCTCCTCAACAGGATCTTTCTTGATGGTTGGAGTGATGGCTTTGCGGATTGTGTAGTCGGAGTAACCATTAGCCTTAAGAGCTTGGCGTACGTGTTTGAGTTCACTGGAAATGTGTTCATGGTCGGAGATGCATTGGGCTCTATGATATAGAGTCTTGATGAGGGAATTCTTCTGGGATGGATGGTGGTGGGAATCCGGTTTTAGATAAGCATCCGTGTGGGTGGCTTTCCTGTAGACAGAGTGGCTCATTGAACCATCAGGTCTCCTTTTGATTAGGACATCCAAAAAGGGTAGCTTGCCATCATTTTCGACTTCCATGGTGAATCTGATGGCTGGGTGTATGGAATTGATGTGGCCGAGAAATTGGTCTAGAGCAGGCCGGCCATGTGGCCAGATGACAAAAGTATCGTCTACGTACCTCTTCCATAAGGTCGGGCGTAGAGTGGCAGTCTGGATGGCGTCCGTCTCAAATTTTTCCATGAAGATGTTGGCTACAACCGGAGATAGGGGGGAGCCCATTGGGGTGCCCTCAATTTGCTTGTAGAAGGTTCCATTCCAGGTGAAGTATGTATTGGTTAAGCAGTGTCTCACCAGGGGGGGTACCCCAGCATTTAGTCCTTGATGAACCAAGTCTTCAATGATTGCGATGGTGTCAGGCACAGGCACCTTGGTGAACAAGGAAACCACATCAAAACTGACAAGCAGGTCGTCTGGGGACAGGGCAATCCCCTTGATTGTCGATACCAGGTCAGTAGAGTTTAGTACTGCAGAGGTGGTTTTTCCAGTGAAAGGCCGTAGGATTTCGGACAAAAAACGAGCCAGTTTGTAAGTGGGGGAGTTGATAGTAGAGACAATGGGACGAAGATGTGTATCTTCTTTATGTATCTTTGGCAAGCCGTACAATCTTGGTGGCCTGGCTGCAGAAGGTTTCAACGAGAACTGTTTGGTCTGATCAATTAATGCGGTTGAAGCAGAAATGATGTTGTTGGTTTTGGAGACAAGGCTGTTGGTGGGGTCTCTTTTTATTTTTGTATAGCTGCCATCGTTGAGTAGTTCTTGAATTTTGTTGTTGTATTCTATTTTGTCCATGATGACAGTGGCATTGCCTTTGTCGGCTGAGAGGATGACAATGTCCTCCCTCTTTTTTAATTGAGCTAATTCAAAACGCTCATCTTTGCTGATGTTGCTAGCTGGCATCTTAGCGTTTTTGAGGGTTACAGAGATTTCAGATCTTGCTACGTCTGCAGCGATGTGACTCAAGCCCTTGAGAGCTACATCTACTCGAGCAATTATATCATTAACTGGTATGTGTCTAGGCGCTCCTCCTCGCTACACCTATATAAGCTCCTAGCTTGATAATGTTCTCATTCTTCGCCTGAGGACGGCTGCTTGCGTTGTGGCCGAAACGTCGTGAGAATTGTTTTATTATGTTTTATTTTTATTATTTTATTACTTCCCTTCTACGTGACTTTACCGAAAGAACCAAGAAGATGAATCCCTGCAGTCACGAAAGCTTTAAATCGAAATTTAACCGCCTCTACGGGGAGGGTTTCCACATAACTTTGAGATCCTTCAACAAGCTCCGGGATAAGAAGGCTCAGCTAATCGAGTCTCTCACCTTTCTGAAGAGATGCCGCGACTCTAAGGTAATACCAAACGCATTTACACTAACATCTGCTGCTGTAACTTCTTCTAATGCGAAACGAATTCTGTCTAGAACTAGCTTAGCTCTTATCTCAGAGAAAATCAGACTTACGCGCACCGAACTAGATCAGTTAGACAAGATACTCTACAAATCACACTTATCTTTGAGTGCAACAATGTCCACATCGGATTGGGAACACGTGGAAAAAATGACTGCCTCTTCAGCTGCCGCTATGTCGACTAAATGTAAGGACAACTTGATTTCCAAATTCAACCGCCTCTCAAACAAGAAACCGGACCCACACATTGAAAAGCTAGATGTTAACAAAGTCGTAATTAATCGCAGTAACAGTCCTATTTCTGAAGGTTTGAAATCCGTTTTAGCTAAAGGACTAAACTTTGCAGTCACACCTAGACACATACCAGTTAATGATATAATTGCTCGAGTAGATGTAGCTCTCAAGGGCTTGAGTCACATCGCTGCAGACGTAGCAAGATCTGAAATCTCTGTAACCCTCAAAAACGCTAAGATGCCAGCTAGCAACATCAGCAAAGATGAGCGTTTTGAATTAGCTCAATTAAAAAAGAGGGAGGACATTGTCATCCTCTCAGCCGACAAAGGCAATGCCACTGTCATCATGGACAAAATAGAATACAACAACAAAATTCAAGAACTACTCAACGATGGCAGCTATACAAAAATAAAAAGAGACCCCACCAACAGCCTTGTCTCCAAAACCAACAACATCATTTCTGCTTCAACCGCATTAATTGATCAGACCAAACAGTTCTCGTTGAAACCTTCTGCAGCCAGGCCACCAAGATTGTACGGCTTGCCAAAGATACATAAAGAAGATACACCTCTTCGTCCCATTGTCTCTACTATCAACTCCCCCACTTACAAACTGGCTCGTTTTTTGTCCGAAATCCTACGGCCTTTCACTGGAAAAACCACCTCTGCAGTACTAAACTCTACTGACCTGGTATCGACAATCAAGGGGATTGCCCTGTCCCCAGACGACCTGCTTGTCAGTTTTGATGTGGTTTCCTTGTTCACCAAGGTGCCTGTGCCTGACACCATCGCAATCATTGAAGACTTGGTTCATCAAGGACTAAATGCTGGGGTACCCCCCCCTGGTGAGACACTGCTTAACCAATACATACTTCACCTGGAATGGAACCTTCTACAAGCAAATTGAGGGCACCCCAATGGGCTCCCCCCTATCTCCGGTTGTAGCCAACATCTTCATGGAAAAATTTGAGACGGACGCCATCCAGACTGCCACTCTACGCCCGACCTTATGGAAGAGGTACGTAGACGATACTTTTGTCATCTGGCCACATGGCCGGCCTGCTCTAGACCAATTTCTCGGCCACATCAATTCCATACACCCAGCCATCAGATTCACCATGGAAGTCGAAAATGATGGCAAGCTACCCTTTTTGGATGTCCTAATCAAAAGGAGACCTGATGGTTCAATGAGCCACTCTGTCTACAGGAAAGCCACCCACACGGATGCTTATCTAAAACCGGATTCCCACCACCATCCATCCCAGAAGAATTCCCTCATCAAGACTCTATATCATAGAGCCCAATGCATCTCCGACCATGAACACATTTCCAGTGAACTCAAACACGTACGCCAAGCTCTTAAGGCTAATGGTTACTCCGACTACACAATCCGCAAAGCCATCACTCCAACCATCAAGAAAGATCCTGTTGAGGAGCCTTTCAAGACCATCACCTTACCCTACATTGCTGGGGTCACAAAAAAGATCTCCAAAATCCTGATTAAACACAAGATCCAGGTCCGATTCAACACAGTACATAAAATCCGTGATCTGGTACCGTCTGTAAAAGATGTGATTCCAGACATACAGTACCCTGGCGTCTACAAACTAAGTTGCCTCTGTGGTAGCAGTTACATTGGGGAAACCAAACGACACGTCTCAGACCGCATTCGTGAACATAAAGCTGATCTAAAACACGGTAGGACAAACACCTCAGCCGTGGCAGACCACTGTTACAACTCAGTGGGCTCACATGACATTGACTTCTCCAAGACGGAGGTTCTCTGCAAGCCATCTGGCTATCATGAGAGATTCGTTCATGAGGCGATCCACATATACAAACACAGAGACAATTTTAACCGAGAAGATGGATTCAGGCTTAGCAATCATTGGAAGGACGTAATAAACCATTTCGATACACATTAGGGTGAGTTGAATAATACATAGTGTTATATTAAAATGTATAAAGTATAGGGTGGTTTACAGCAATACAGTATATAATTTAATGTTGGGTTTATCTATGGCAGTATATAGTACTGTATATGCTAAGAGAATAAAGTTTAGATGGAAGTATATTATATACTTCTTACGACGTAGAATTGTAATTTATTATTTGTTGTTAGTAACTCAGCTTATTGTAGAGTATAGTAAGTATCAGTTTATATTTTAGTTTTTTATGTAGTTTTTACTTTGGTTTTCTACGTGGTTGTTTGGTAAATGCAGCTACATATCATTAACATTCCTTTCCTTTATTAACGCTGTTCCTTGCGCCCCCCCCCCGTGGTGCTGTTGATCCTGCATAATGCATGGGCATAATGGGACTTTGAAACCCCTCCGCCCACCTCCTACTCATTGCCCATTGGTATGCTAAATTCCTCTTCATATGCACATTCTTTTGTTAAGGCGCTCCTCCTCGCTACACCTATATAAGCTCCTAGCTTGATAATGTTCTCATTCTTCGCCTGAGGACGGCTGCTTGCGTTGTGGCCGAAACGTCGTGAGAATTGTTTTATTATGTTTTATTTTTATTATTTTATTACTTCCCTTCTACGTGACTTTACCGAAAGAACCAAGAAGATTACAATTCTAGGTCGCAAAAAATATAATGTGCTTCCAGCTAAACTTTTTAAACTTTTTCCCTACATCAAGTTTAGCTGGGGGACGGCTGCTTGTGTTGTGGCCGAAACGTCGTGAGAATTATTTTATTATGTTTTATTTTTATTATTTTATTACTTCCCTTCTAAGTGACTTTACCGAAAGAACCAAGAAGACCAAATAGATACCTATTTCAGAGTATCAAGTCTGCACTAGCCACACGTTCTCGTGTCAAAACATGCAGACAAACATGCTCTGATAATATATGCATTGTCTCTGATGATGATTGGTCTGCACAGGAGAAAGCCTTCTTTATGACCTTGTCTGCACCAGTTTTAGACCAGAGAATGCCAAAAGGTTAACAGTGCAAAGGCAATGCAAGCATAATGGAGTAACGTGCGTGGGGTTTTTCATACAGTGTGCATGTACGTGTGAGCCGCGAACAGTGAGGTCACATCAGGGCGAACAGGTGCTGCGGGAGGAAGCAACGCGGGAGAGATGGCCAATTAAATGCATAGCAGTGATTGGCTGGCTGCAAATCCACAAAAATGTCACTTGCTACAGACATCGGTTAAGTATTTTGGTCATGTGGTTAGTACGTCGGGAGTTGCTACTAACCCGGAGAAGACAAGCTGCGTGCGCACGTGGCCGACCAAGAAATCAATGTCGGAGGTCCGCAGCTTTGTGGGATTTGCCTCGTACTACCGCAGGTTTGTTAAGAATTTCGCAATGATCGTAAAACCACTCCAGGCTTTAACAGCTAAAGGACACATGTTCCATTAGAGCAAAGCGTAGGAGGATTCCTTTGAAGCGCTTCGTGACGCGCTGGCAGATGCACCGCTGCTTGTTTACCCAGATTTCTCTAATACGTTTATTCTCGAGACTGACGCTAGTGATACGAACATAGGTGCCGTCTTGTCCCAGGTGGTCGACAGAGTGGAGAGAGTGGTGGCGTACGGCAGCCGCGTTTTGTCCCCTGCTGAGCAGAGGTATTGTGTTACATGCAGGGAGCTGCTTGCCATGGTCCACTTTATGCAGTTGTATCGTCCATATTTGTCCACTTTATGCAGTTGTATCGTCCATATTTGTAAGGCAGGGATTTCCTTGTCTGGTCCAACCATGCTGCGCTTCAGTACTCTCTGCGTGTAGACCAACCCTCCGGCTAAATGGCACGTTGGATGGAAATTTAGCAAGGGTACTCCTTTACTGTGCAATATAGGAAGGGGACCCGCCATGTTAACGCGGATGCGCTGTCGCGCCTGCCACCACCGCCCGACTCATGCAAGTGCATGGCGGGCTCATCGTGGTGCAGGCTGCCATTGCGGATGGCCCCCGATACGGTCGCCACAGCCATTACGGGCCCGACAGGCGAGACGATCGCATTTTGGGGCTCGACCTCAGTGAGTAGGGACGCCTACAGGTAGAGGATGCCTCCCTGTTGAGTTTGCGGTGCCAGGCTGCCCGGACGCCGAGGTCAGTTGAGCGTCCCTTTTTATGGCTCATGGATGGACTCCTCTTGCGATTGGATGTTGTTATTGTTGTGGCCATGAGCTTACGAGGCAGACTTGTGCACAAGGTGCACGATGATTTGATGCATTTGGGAGCAAAGAAAACGTCGTTGACTTTAAAGAGAGATTTCTATTGGCCGGATATAGACAATGATGTGCACTTGTTTGTTAAAGCTTGCCCTGAATGTGCACGTCGGAAGGCGCCCGCGCAACCATACAAGTTACCGCTGCAGTCCATAAAAGTTTATCGGGTCAATGAATTGGTGGCATTGGACATTTTGGGTCCATTTCCTGTTACCCAGAGGGGGCACAGATATTTGCTGGTAGGGGTTGAGTATCTCACCCGGTGGCCGATGGCATGGCCATTGATCGACCAATCGGCGGCGTCCATAACCGAAGCCTTTCTGCAGGGGTACGTGTTGGACAAGGGGGCACCAGAGTAGTTGCTTACTGACCAGGGTAAAAACATTTTTCAAAGCTGTTGAAGGAGGTGTTTGATTCCCTCGGCACTAAAAAGATTCGGACTTCCCCATACCATCCACAAACAGACGGGATGGTTGAGTGTTTACATTGAACCTTGACATCCATGTTGTGTCAACAAGTTAATGCAGCACAAACCGACTGGGATTTGTACATCCCGAGCATTCTGGCCGCCTACAGATTGGCCCCACACACCTCGATGGGGTATTCACCCTTCTATTTGATGTATGGGCGGGAGCCTGAGGCTCCCGTGTTGGTGAAATTGGACGTGTGTCCGCCGGGTTGGGCGTCGGCTGTGCTGGTTCCCATGCAGGTGACCCTTGAGCGATTGAGGATGACTCGTGAAGCCTCCATAAGTAATTTGGCATGGCGTCAGCTGGCAATCGAGCACTTGTGGGGTACGCAACCTCGACGCGAACCATAGCGAGAAGGTTACAATGCATGGCTCCACTGCCCCACGGTGCTGTTGGGCACGTCACCATAAACTACATCACCCGTGGCAAGGGCAGGTGGAGATTGTTGATGTTCGTCGACCCCAGTGCGTTTGTATTCAATTCGGGCAACGCCGGTGGTATGTGCACCCATCACGGCTGAAGAAGTTTGAGGCCGCCGGTTTACGATGCGTCATCTCCCATCCCGAAACGGCCTGTGTCAGATGCGTCCGACGAGCCTGTCACGTCGGTCCGAGCGGACGCGCCTCAGGAGTCATGTTCTGTCACACCCACAAGATCGCGATCATCGGAGTCCGAGTTGGAGGACCAGCCATAACCAGGTTGCTCGTTTTGGCAGGAACATGAGCGCACGGACGGTTTCGTGACGGGAACCCGGAGGGTTTCTTTCAAACCAACGGTTGATATTCACACGTTTGAATGGGACGATTCATTGGGGAAGAGACGAACCGGCGGCGGGAACCCGCTCTTGGAGGACTGTTGTTCATTGAGGAATGCGAGAGCGTTCAAAGAGACTGACTGCATTGTACACACCTGTATATACATGCATATTTATTGTTGTTCTTGTTGCTGTTGTGTTTGTTGTTATATCCTGTGTCACAGATTCGCGCGTTACTTAGTTGAAAAAAAGTTATCTGGGACGGCTAGATTTTTCATCACGGGGGGGGTGGTGATGTATTGGAGGAACGCGAATGGGGTTTTGCAAACAGTGTGCATGCACGTGTAAGCCGCGGACAGTGAGGTCACATCAGGGTGCTGCGGGAGGAAGCAACGCGAGAGAGATGGCCAATTAAGATGCATAGCAGTGATTGGCTGGCTGCAAATGCAGGTGCGGAACAGGCGCCAGGTTTACGGGAGATTGAAGTGATAACGGAAGAAGCCACGGGCATGAGGCGACGGCAGGTCGCCAGCTTAATTAGAGAGGAGTTAATGAGGAGGAGGATAAATATGGGAGCGTGTGAGGGGAGAGTTGATTTGGTTGGAGTGAAGACAAGAGGAAAGACAAGAGAAGTCCGGTGCCTGCTCTCGACACCTCGTCCTCTCCAGCGGTGATAGCTGTTCCCCCACTGGAGGCAAGGGCGAGGTTGGAGAAGCGAGGGCAGAGAAGCTAGCAGTGGAGAAGCTAGCAGAGTATAGCGGAAGGCTAGCAGTGGAGAAGCTAGCAGAGTATAGCAGAAGGCTAGCAGTGGTGAAGCTAGCAGAGTATATAGCGGTAAGTTAGCAGTAGAGAAGCTAGCAGAATATATAGTGAGAGGCTAGCAGTGGAGAAGCAAGCATAGTGTATATTAATAGGTTAGCAGTGGAGAGGCTAGCAGAGTGTACGGTGGGAAGCTATCAGTGTGTAGTGGTAGGCCAGCAGCGGAGAGAGCAAAGCGATCGGAGCGTGGCAGGCAGGCTAGCAGTAGAGAGGCTAGGAGGGTGAGAGAGCAGGCTAGCAGTAGAGAGGAGTTACGTTGTGTTCGGTTCGAATAAAAGTGACACAGAAGAAAAAGAAGAAGTTGTCCGTGTAAAATAAAATACTACACAAGTATCAAAGTATGAATAGCTCGGGTTGAGCAGTGATGCCTTGCAAGAGGTATATATTAATACCTGTTAAATTGCTAGAAAGGGTAAAGCCTATTTTAATTTTTTCATCATTTGGATAGTGGCATAAATGCCTCAGAGATAACCCTAGTTTTCACCATTCTATGCTTGCAGGCATTTGCTAATTTCCTGATATAACATTCCACTGTAAGAAGCACGTGGCTGTGGGGAGGTGGGGTATCTGTTTCGGATGCCAATGTTATTAATGTGTAAATGTGGGTTTGTGTTTTTTAGGATCCCGTGCATGAGAAGCACAGGTCAGTACCAACCCAGACTCAAACTGGAGCTCTGTCTGCCACCTGGTGGACAAATCATTGCACGGTCACGATGTGCTTCCTAATAAACGCCATTGTATGCAGTTGTTTCCCATATTGTTTGTGTATAGAGAGACATGGACCCGCATTAGACTCCGTGTCTCGTGCTGTGTGTAGAGAGACATGGACCCACATTAGACTCTGTGTGTCCGATGCTGTGTGTAGACAGCAAAAAACAACCCGCGACCTCCTCGTTGGTGCCGGACGGCAACATTTTGGTGACCAGTGCCGTGGGGGTAGGGCCAATTTAGATTGGCCATTCCCCTCATGGCATTTGTAGCCACCACAGCAGCCAAATGGGGGCTCCGAATGGGTTCGACGGGCTGGTAACCCCTCCACCTTCAAATAAAGTACCACGATACCACAGAATAAAAATCTAGTTGAGTTGTGCCGGAGGCCCCAGGGGGATAGGCGTCTGTGACGTTTCCTGGCCCAACCCCATTTGGCGGAGCAAGAAGATTGAATCCTTACCCTCGGGGTTCCTCCAGAAAGAGCAAAAAAACACTGCGGGTGGCCACGTGGAATGTTCGAATGCTAACTGTCAGGAGCTGGACCGGTACTGCCGAGATTTCTGTGGTATTCCGGAGGGCCAGTGGACCGGCTGTGGCTCCAACCACCATGAGCGGTGTACAGTCTACTCGGGGCAAGAGACTGCCAAACAACAGGGAGTGGCTGTTCTTCTGAACAAAATAATGAAGGGTGCGTGGGAGCGTGGCGGTGAGGTGTGGAACGTTGTAAGCCCCAGGCTACTTTGGGCTTGCCTTCCCAACAACCAGAGGCGAGGAGTGGTGGTCATGGTTACTTATGCCCCCACCAAAGACGAACATCCGTGTAGGGATGCAGGCAAGGCCGATGAGTCAGATGCCTTCTATGATCTCCTGTCAAAGGTGCTAGCTAAAGTGGTCCCTCGGGATAGAGTCATACTGTTGGGTGACTTTAATGCCCGAGTTGGTCATGATACTGGCACCTGGTCTGGAGTGATTGGAGGGCATGGGCCAGATCAGCTCAATAACAATGATAGGAGGCTGCTAGATTTTTGTGCAGCCCATGAGCTTGTAATTACCAACACACTATTCCAGCATCGGCACATCTACACAACATCAAGGATGCATGCCGGGTCCAAGCAAGAACATCTACTGGACTACATAGTGATAGAACAGCGGATGCAGGCCCATGTCCTTGACACCAGGACCTACCGTGGAGCTGATCTGCCCACTGACCATCGACTTGTCATCTGTAAAATGCGCTTGCCATTCTTCCACTCCGGTGGTGGGTGTACAGCCAAGACTCGATTCAAACCCATTGTGACCTGGTCTCAGCTAGGTGATGAAAGTTGCAAGCGAGAATTTCATCATCACTTGCGGCTGGGGTGGGCATCATCCCCCACTCCCCCTGATGTCGAGGGGAAATGGGTGAGGTTTAGGACTGTGGCTCATACAGCTGCAATGGCTGCATTGGGTACACGGTCCAGACCTCCCCAGAGACCCTGGCTGACAGAGGAGGTGTTCAGGCTAGATGAGAAAAGCAATCGGCCCACTCTCATTGTCTATAGCATCCCACGTCAGAGAATGAGGAGGTTTACCGCAGCCTTCGCTCGGAGGTTCGGAGAGCCGTGAGGCACTGCAAGGATGGGTGGTGGTCGCGGGTTGCCGAAGAGATGGAATTTGAACCAGTGGCCGCGTTGACAAATCTATATTTCATTCCATCAAAAAAGTAAATTGCAGTGCCACGCTTATTACCATCATTAGGGGAAAGAACAGTGATCCAATCTCTGAGCCCCAGGAACAGGTCTGCAGATTTTCTGAGCATTTATGTGAGGTCCCTCAGTCTGGAAAACATCATGGGGAAAAGTGGGGATGACCTTACTGAGGCTGCAGTGGCTCAAATATTGGAGGAAGAAGTCACCCCCTGTGAGTGGCTGGCTGAGGTGCCCTCTGTTGAGGAAGTACTGAAGGCGATCCAGAGACTGAGACCAGGAAAGGCACCGGGCAGAGATGATCTCCCAAGTGAAATGCTGAGCTAGGGTGGTGTCTGTGCACACACTGCCCTATATTCTAGATTTGAAGCTTTCGTGACTGCAAGGATTCATATTCTTAGTTCTTTCGGTAAAGTCACATAGGTAAAAAATGAAATTAAAATTAATAAAAATAAAATAAAAATCACGACGTTTCGGAGGCAACACAAGTCTCTGTCATCAGGTGGGACCGTCACAGCCAGATTTGCTGTATCAAGTGAGGCAGGAATTCAAGATGTAAGCCCTTAAATACAAGTTGAGGGGGGAGGAGAGGGGGAGGGAGCTTATCAGAATGTGGTAGCCAATGAATGGAACGTATCGGGACGGGGGGGGGGGGCGGGGCTAAAAGAAGGCACGGAGTGATCGTAGGCGACGTGGACGTGTTTGTGTAAAAGTAACTATTGTTGCATATGCTAACGTATTGGAAGAGGAAGGGAGGGGGTAGACCTGTTTGATGTAAGGGAAAAAAAGTTTAGCTGGAAGCATATAATATTTTTTGCGACGTAGAATTGTAATGTATTACTTACTGTTAGTAGCTCAGCTTATTGGCGAGTATATTTAGTATACTGATGATACTATGAAGTTTATACTTTAGTTTTTTACGTGGTTGTTTGGTTGCTGCAGCTGCATACTATTCACATTCCTTCCCTTTGTTGGTGCTGCCCCTGCCCCTGCCCCCTCCCTTTGATGCTGCTAATCCTGCATAATGCATGGGCATAATATGACTTTGAAAACCCCCCGCCCACCTCCCACGCATTTCACAATTAGCACTATTCGCATTCCTGCATTTCCCATAAATATGCTAAATTCCTCTTCAAATGCAAATTCTTTTGTCAAGGCTCTCTTCCTCCTCCCTCACAGCTTAAATAGACACTCCAAGCCTAAGACGTGTCATTTAGACTCTGTCTTATCGACAGACATGTTCTTCACCTGAGGACGGCTGCTTGCGTTGTGGCCGAATCGTCGTGAGAATTATTTAATTATGTTTTATTTTTATTATTTTATTACTTCCCTTCTACGTGACTTTACCGAAAGAACCAAGAAGACTGGGGATGTTAACACTTGGTAAAGTAAAATAGTGCCTGTAAGATAAGATGGTCCAAAAATGTGTAGTTAAATCTTTTTTATATGGTTAATAACATCTTTCCAATGATTACTAAGTTTGTACCCATCATCACGGTTGAAATTATGTCGGTGTTTGTATATCTGAATGGCTTTGTGTACAAACATTTGATGGTAGCCAGAGGGTTTGCAGAGCACCTTAGTCTCGGAAAAAACAATATCATGAGAGCCCACCGCGTTGTAGCAATGATCGGCAACGGCGGAAAACTCAATTTTGCCGTGTATCAAATCCGACTTGTGCTCGCGGACACGATCAGAGACATGACGTTTTGTTTCCCCTATATGACATCATAACAACAGTCTGGACCACTGGAAGGGTTCCGCAGGATTGGAAGGATAGCCTGGTGGTCCCCCTCTTTAAGAAGGGGAACCGCAAAGATTGTAACAACTACAGGGGCATCTCACTCCTCAGTGTGCCAGGAAAGGATAATTCAACATCGCCTTTACAGGCATGCTGAGTAGAAACTTGCCGAGCCCCAATGTGGTTTCAGGAAAGGGCGGTCCTGCACAGATGCCATATTTTCAGTCTGTCTGCTACAGCAGAGGTGTAGGGATTCCCACAAGACCTATATCTCTGCTTTATTGACCTGGTCAAGGCCTATGATACCATCAGTAGGCCTGGGCTCTGGGTTGTTCTTCGTGCTTTCAGAGTCCCTGACCCTCTGCATGATCATTAAGGTGAGTGGGCCAGGGTAAAACTACGTGGCCGGAAGTCGGAGCCATTCCCTGTTCACCTTGGGGTGCGACAGGGATGTCCTCTGGCTCCCACATTATTGAGCATCTATTTCGGCCACGCAGTTTGTGAAGCCTTCGATTGCTGTACCGGAGAAATTTCCATCTGGTGCAGATACAATGGGAGGCTGATCGATTTCTGGGTGTGGTCAATGGATGGCTCCCTATTGGTCAACCATGATATGTATACCAATTATCTGGTAATTGCTGCTCACTCAGAGGAGAAGTTGGAGATGCTGCTGCTGAACCTGGACCGTGCCACTAAGAAGTGGGGCCTTTCCATCAGCCCCACCAAAACTAAGCACCTGCCTGGGTATTTTGTACCATCGGACACTCCACCCCCACAACTCCCAGTTGGTGATGAGGCAGTTGTGGAGAGAGTGGAGAGTTTCCCATACATGGGCAGTTTGCTCATGACCAGCTCCGGTTTGACAGCAGAGGTATCACTCCGAATCAGTCGAGCAGCATTACCATTTAATTGGTTGCATAACACTGTGTGGAAGCTGCCTGGTCTCTAGCTCCACACGAAGCTTTAGGTCTTCTCGGCCACAGTCATGCCCTCCCTTCTCTATGCTTACGAAACGTGGACCCCCCTTATGGAACGTATTCACCAGTTACAAACATTTAGGCTGGCCTGCCTAAGATCCATCTTGGAATTAACCAGGCTGGATTGTGTGAGGAGCTCACAAATCCTTGAAAGATCTGGACAAAGTCCCATCAGTGAGCTCCTCCCGCAGCCGTTGGCTGGGTCATGTAGCCTGCATGCCCAGCCACCACATGCCTAAACAGCTTTTGTTCAGCCGGATAGAGGTGGATAAACGGGCGCGGCATGGGCTGGAGAAGAGATGGAGTGATGTGGTACAGGAGGATGTGGAGCTAAGTGAACTTGCCAATGACTGGTATCAACGGTGTCAAGATCGGCCTCTGTGGAGGAGGCTCGTGAAGGATGCTACCGGGCAGAGTGGAGCGCCGGGTGGCTAAAGCACAGCAAGCTGGCACAGTAGGGAGCACAGGTGGCGCATAGTCTAGTCATCTCAGTCAGTCGACCCATGACACCTGTGTCTGTCCCGTGACCGCCTGCCAGCGGGCGTTCGACACTTCACGTGGCCTCAATGTGCACATAGCCTGGCACAAGCACCGTGGTGACATCACCGCCACTTAGTGGCGAATGGCAGTTGTTGTTGTTGTAGATATACATGGACTGTCATTGGAATTTGTTTGTAGAGAGACATAGACCCTCATTACACTTTGTAGGTCCCATGCTGTATGTAGAGAGATATGGATCATCATAAGACTTTGTGTGTCCCATACTGTGTATAGAGAGATATGGGTTGCCTTCAGACTCTGTGTGTCCCATGCTGTGTGTAAAGAGACATAGACCCTCACTAGACTCTGTGTGTGTCTCGGGCTGTGAATGCAGGAGGAGCTCGTTCTCTCAGGAGACTCAAAATGACCTTGCCCCCGTCTCCAGCCACCCGGACTTCCCAAATTTAATCTCAGTGAGCGGCCTCCAAACAAATCTCCTGGCTGTTGTGTTGAGGTCTCTCTTCTTCACTGATAGCTGTAGCCCCATTCGCTAAAAACACAACATCAGCACCACGAGTCAGGCCTTTGTCGTGTATTTAAGCCAGGTGAGAGTGCACATGCACTTACCATCTTGGAAGGGCAGACCTGAGGTGGATTCAGTGAAAAACGCTTTCACTCAGGTGACGGATGAAAACTCAGAGAAAACATAAAGAGGTACATCAAGCAGCAGGAAAAGTGTTTCTTGCGAGCAAAATGGTGACTGTCTAAAGCAGGGGTCTATCGCCAAAATAATGATGCATTTTTTTTATTTGGTTAAAAAAAATTAAGAACTGCCACAATGCACGTGATGAATACGAGACGGTGGTACTTGATAGAAGATGTCACGGAGCAGTCCTTAAAGAGCAACATATGGTTCCGGAGCCGCAGTGTCGACCCCTGTTCTAGGGAGATCAATCACCGTGTATTAATGTCGACGCACTGGTGACCCTAAAGCACCCTTTAGCGAGCATCTCTGACGTAGGGTGGAGTGGGGTGCAGAGGAGGGTGACGGTGCTGGCCACTAAATTGGACTCGGGATTAATGTGAGCCAAACACGTCGCGTACTGCAGAACAAGTTACAGTTATTATTGTCGGGGCACAACTCTCACATGGCAGAGTGTGTGATGATAGAGAAGCCTGGGATTAAACAACTGACATTTAAGAAGAGTGGGATGGAGACTGAATGTGATATAATAATTTCATCATCACTAAGGCAGCCTTCACAACCAGGACTCATTATAACTTTGCCGACGTCAACACATGCGTTAATTATCTATTATAACTTTAATTGGGATATTTGTTGCTGGATTCTGGACTTTATTTGGGGGTGCCATAGTGGCGAGATGTTAACTGCTTCGCCTGGTATACAGGAGGGCGTGGGTTCGATCCCAACCCTGAAGCCTGCTGTATATTTGCAAGCTGCGTATCTCGCTCTCTCTCCTTGTGGTCGCATGTATTTTTCTCTGGGTCCTCCGGATTTTCTCTCAACATTTATAATCAGCATCACACTTCATTGAGCGATCATTCGTGGCCAGGTCGCTTCTGAAAAGACCTAAATTACTCAGCGGGCATTATTTGGTAAAATAAAACCTGTTTATATTTTTTTATTTAATTCAGAACAAATTATGCCAAAAGCTTACAGCCACACTAAAGCATAGCTGTGCGTTATCAGCTGTGTGACTACGCATGCAATGATATCATGACTAGACTGAGTGTACTCGTACACCCAGAGGGAAATATATAAGCCATAGTACAAGCATTGTTGTATACACACTGGAAGAGCAGCGGCATATTGGATGGTGCACTGCACAAAGTGGGGTCGATTACTGGCTCAGCAGTGTTGAGCCTGGCTCGTGCTGGAATGGATGACGACCATGCATAGCAGGTGCTAGAGGCTGCGGGGCTACGGGATGGGCAGCAGACGGCAGTGCAGTGTGAACCATTGCTGTACTGCACCTCTGCACTTCTACGGTTACGATCCCCACCTTCACCAACGCGCACTCACAAGAGTGATGAAGTATGGTCAAATAACCCCCATGACCTGCACGGCGTGGGGAGGCCCTCATTCAGCAGTGGAGTGACACAATGTTTGTGCGTGGATGTTATTATGTGAGGCTGTGGTGACTATTGTATACGTGTCGTGTTTATAGAGAGATGCTACGAGAATGGCATTAACATCGTGGTGCTGGCAGAATCACCAATATTCATGACCACTGCACACTAATTTATGGTGATATTAGTAGCATTATTCATCAGTACATATGTAGGACTTGAGAAAACACGCGTCACGCGTTGGCTTGTGATACGGACATGCGGCGGACAGTGAGGGTAGACGGGGACACGGGGAATGGGGCGCCACACTGTTGTTATTGCGCCAATTAAGGGAGTGAGGTAATTAAGGGAGGCCGCAGGTGTTGGGGGTAACTGAGGACGCTGGCTGGTGATTGGTCGAGAGGTGTGAGTGTCTGAGATTGGAGCCGCGGTGTCTACAACAACAACATCACGTGAGGCTGGGGGCTGGGGGCGAATGGAGGAGCGGGGGATGATCTAATTGATTGGAGCAAATTGGTTCGGGGATAAAGGCAAAGGGCGTGGGGAGAAACGGGAATTGTTGTTGGAGTCGGAGTTGGTTGGTGCCTGGGACAAGAGTCAGATAGAGGAAGAGACAGAGCAGCAGACAAGAGAGATAGTATACGATAGCAGCAGACAAGAGAGTATAGTATGCGATAGCAGTAGACCAGAGAGTATAGTATGGTAGCAGTGGACAAGAGGAGATAGAGTAGGGTAGCAGCGGATAAAGAGAATACAGTACAGGACAGCAGCGGAGTAACGGACCTTGATAGAGAAGCTACGACGGAGTGAGACGGCAGGGAGAACAAAGAGCGACCGCGCTAGAGAGAGAGAGAGGAGAGAGGGAGGTCGCTGGAGGAGAGGACGAGAGAGAGCGTGCGGAGCCAGCGGAGCGAGCGAACGGAGAGACATGGAGTGATGTTGATGGGGAGTTGTGCGTTGGAGAGAATGTAGGTACATTGTGCGATGCCGATGGAGGAGATGTGAACTATACGCGTTAATAAAGAACCGAGAAAGACAAAGCTGTTGCATCAGTACGAGTCCTACACGTACACTAGTATTCGTTAGTATTTGTGTACACATGTGTAGGGACTAGCTCGTAGACTATAAGACTTGGAGGCACTTCTTTAATTAACGAGCACCATCGGTATAATACACACCCTATGTGGGTACACACTCCACAGTCACTCGCCTATACACAACTCTACGTGGTGCACACTATTACTGTTGCTAGCTTATACACAACACTACGTAGGTACACACTATTACTTTTGCTAGCCTATCCATAACACTCACTGTATAACACTGACGGCGCTGAACCGAGACGGCCAACAACTCTAGCAGCGCAATATCGAGTGAAGACGACAGCGACGATGGCGATGATCTTGAGCAGCACGACGGGGATCCCACTTCAACAAAAGCCAAGAGGTCCCTCACAAGGACCCTTCATATACTCTCAGCGTGGCCTCGCTCTGTCCCGGCCTCGCCCCCTATCTGGAACCAACTAGCAGGTTTCCGAGGATTCCGGATGGACCCCCCTCCGTGACCTTTCCCCTAGATGTCCTCCTCTCGTGTCTATCATGGGCTGCTGACTTCAATACTGCCGTACACCACAATTCCCCTTTTTCGCCAGCAGCCAGCACTATGCCACTACACATGTGTAGTGGTGATACGCGCTGGGGTAGCGATCGGGTGCCAGCGCGTCGTGATTGGCTGTGTGTGTGGTGACGCGCGCTGACGGTGAGGGATCAGGGGTCAGCGCGGGGTCGTGGGTTGTGTGGTGCTGATTGGCTGTGTGCCGGTGACGCGCTGGAGAGGGAGTGATCGGGTGGCAGCGCGGCGTGATTGGTTGGGGAGTGGAAACACGCGCTGGGGGAAAACGGATCGTAGAGATAGCGCGTCGTGATTGGTTCACTAAGGAGCGATGCTCACGTCGAGGTCCGCATCCGCTCCGTCTCCCGGGAGGAGGGACTATATAAGGTGATGCACACAGGCGTACAGAGAGAGTGTAACCAGCGAAGACTGAAGACGGAGAGGAAGAGATAGGGCCCTGCGGTACCCAGTCCCGCTGTCCTGTGGGGACCGGGACTCTGTGTAACCCAGAGGCGGAGTATAGGGTGAGCATGCAGTGTCAGCATGCAGAGTGTGTAGCCGGAGGCATAGAGTCTACACGAGACGAGTGATGTGTGTGTAGCCAGAGGCATAGGGTCTACACGAGACGAGTGAAGAGTGTAGCCAGAGGCAGAGAGTCTACACGAGCTAAGTGAAGAGTGTAGCCAGATGCAGAGAGACTACACGAGCTAAGTGAAGTGTGCAGTCGGAAGAATAGAGACCACACGTTGTATTGTGACAAGTCAAGATTCAATAAAAAGTGTGTTACCCGTCAAGGAGTTTCCTGCCGTCATTTCCAATACTTCAACTGGCGTCAGAAGTGAAACTGTCTTCCAAGCATGGATACAAGGAAGACCAGTCGGACCCACGGGATTGACCGCGAGGACGAAGAATGGCCCACGCTGCAAGATCCGCCGACGGCGCCGGATGAGCGACTGGGGACCGAGGCCGTGCTCCGCGAGGCGCACTCTCGTCTGGCGGAGCTGCTGCTCGCCGCCGCGTCCATCCTGGCGGAAATCAGCTCGTCGGCTGGAGCGGGGACGGCGGCGGACATTCTACAGGGTCGCCCCGCAGATTCCCGCCAAAATGACTTGGCGATTCCCGCCATTTCATCTGCGTCGACTTTTGGCGGGAACGGCGACCGCCACGTGGCGGCGGTTCTCCAAGCGCGCCCTCTTACGTCATCAACGCGCGCGGCGGACCGCCATCAGACATCCGCCACTGGGGCCGCCATCTTACACACCGACGGGGCGGCGGGAAGGAACCACGAGGCAGAGGACGACTTCATTTTTCAACAGCGCCTTCCTGCATTGTCAGCCTTCAAGGCGGAAGGCGGGGACTGGGGCCAATTTCAGCGCAGGTTTTTGGCGCATCAGGAGATGTCTGCCTGGTCCGATGCTACGGCGCTGCGGGCACTGCCTGCCATGTTGGACGACAACGCGCTCGCGGCCTTCATGTCAGTATGGAGGTCGGACCGCTCCACGCTTAAGGCAGCGCTGGGTCTCATGGCCAAGGTCTACGGACCTCCCTCGGCGTGTCGCCATCATTTTTATGCAAGGCGGAAGGCGGACACGGAGACCGCGCTCGCCTATCGCACGGCGTTGCTGGCTCTCGCCGATGCTGCATTCCCTCGTATGGACGAGGAGGGCCAGGATGCGATGGTTTTGGAGCAGCTGCTTAAGTTGGCGCAGGACCTGGGGGTCCCCATCAACACGGCCGACGAGATCGATATTTCTTCCTTGCGGGTCGCTACGAGTATACAAGCGCACGAGGTCCTTCAACGCAAACAGGGGGTCGTTTGCAACGCTGCCGTGGCCTCAGCTCCGGGTCCGGTGATCACCGAACCCCAAGTCGTCAGTCCACGCGAGGAGGCGTTCACCGCGGGACGACCAGGGGACTGGAGGTCGGGGGGTCGGTCGCCTCTACGATCGGCCCGCAAGCTGGAGCAACCGAGATCACCAACGACCCTCATCACGTGTTATAACTGCGGCCTCCAGGACCACGTGGCGTCCAGTTGCCGCGCTCCACGTCAGCGCGCCATGGGATCTCGGCTGGACGACGACCAAGGCCCCAAGTCATCCCTACAAACCCCGGCAAGTCGCGGCACCTCACATGCTCGGCCCACACACTCGACACGCATGGGCCGTCGCGGGGCGACGGAGGAGGGCCGGTTAGGGTTCGGGGATTCGGTTCGGCGAGGGGGGTTCGGCCGGGACCGGGGAGACATTGAATGGTTGGAGTTGGGGCACAGAATTGTAGCTGCTTCAGCGGGTTCATCCGTCGTTACGGGATCTATTGATGGGGTCGAGGTCAGGGTATTGGTGGACACGGGGGCGTCAGCGACTATTATATCGGACCTCATTTACAACATTCTCCCCGTCCAATGCCGTCCGCTGCTCCCAGTGGATGTGCCATTTTACGCCGCTAATGGGGGATCGTTGGGCATTATCGGTCAGATTAGGGCGTCCATTTGCATTGGAGATATCAAATTGTCGGGACCCGTTTTCGTTTCGTCTTCTTTGGCGGTTCCTTGTCTATTGTTGTGTTACGGGGCACACTGGGGGGTGGGGGTTTTGTTGTGTTAACGTTGTGTGATGTTGTTGGTTAGCAGCCGGGCCGGCTGCGAGCTATGTGGGAGGGGGTGATGTAGTGGTGATACGGGCTGGGGTAGCGATCGGGTGCCAGCGCGTCGTGATTGGCTGTGTGTGTGGTGACGCGCGCTGACGGTGAGGGATCAGGGGTCAGCGCGGGGTCGTGGGTTGTGTGGTGCTGATTGGCTGTGTGCCGGTGACGCGCTGGAGAGGGAGTGATCGGGTGGCAGCGCGGCGTGATTGGTTGGGGAGTGGAAACACGCGCTGGGGGAAAACGGATCGTAGAGATAGCGCGTCGTGATTGGTTCACTAAGGAGCGATGCTCACGTCGAGGTCCGCATCCGCTCCGTCTCCCGGGAGGAGGGACTATATAAGGTGATGCACACATGCGTACAGAGAGAGTGTAACCAGCGAAGACTGAAGACGGAGAGGAAGAGATAGGGCCCTGCGGTACCCAGTCCCGCTGTCCTGTGGGGACCGGGACTCTGTGTAACCCAGAGGCGGAGTATAGGGTGAGCATGCAGTGTCAGCATGCAGAGTGTGTAGCCGGAGGCATAGGGTCTACACGAGACGAGTGATGTGTGTGTAGCCAGAGGCATAGGGTCTACACGAGACGAGTGAAGAGTGTAGCCAGAGGCAGAGAGTCTACACGAGCTAAGTGAAGAGTGTAGCCAGAGGCAGAGAGTCTACACGAGCTAAGTGAAGTGTGCAGTCGGAAGAATAGAGACCACACGTTGTATTGTGACAAGTCAAGATTTAATAAAAAGTGTGTTACCCGTCAAGGAGTTTCCTGCCGTCATTTCCAATACTTCACATGTATGCATTCGTATTTGCGTACATATACTAGTGTAGTAGGTTCAAATTAGGTGCACACACACGCAACTTGGAGGCAACACTATTTATTAAACGGTAAATAATATAACACTCTACATGAGGTGGTGACCACCTTCCTCAACTCACTAACACTCTGGAACACGACACAGACTGGACCAGGCAGGCAACGGCCTGCCTGGCCCAGGACGAAGACTCGGGACTTGACGACCGAAGATGTCTTCACCTTGGAGTACAGTACAACAGCCGCAGCCTCGCTCTGCGTTCACACCACGCTTATATTTGGTTTGGCGTGGCTGGCTCCGCCCCGGCGTGGCTGGCTCTCTTCAGGCCACGCCTCCCTTCCCAGGACACGCCTCACTTCCCCCACCTCTGGGAGGGTCCGGATCCCTCCACCACGTGACCCCCCAGGCACCCCCTTGGGGCCCCCAGCCTTCGTACGGGCCGACACAGTAGTGACCTTTCTCTGTCACTACATCACCCCCCCCTGTATAAACACACAGCCGTCCCCGGCTGTAACACAACTGTGAAACATCGAAAAGGTGTGCCTCCGAACCAACAACATCAATAAATGACCGGCGACCGATAAGAAATACAATCACGTAATATATACAGAATCGACGAGGGTAAAAGGGAACCGCATAGAAAACGGGGAATTAACAACAATTATACATGAAAACTGGCTAACCCACTTACGCTCCAGCACAGCCCCCCCACCCGTTAGAATCACGCATGCAATGACAGTCACCCGTTAGCACCCCCCCGCCTTTCCAACGTGGCGTCACAACTAGTAGCACGCGTTGGCCATATCGGGGGGGGGAATTTCCATGTTACCACCCCACCGCCTTTCCGACGCGGCGTCACAACCAGTAGCACGCGTCGGCCATATCGGGGGGGGGGGAATTTCCATGTTACCACCCCACCGCCTTTCCGACGCGGCGTCACAACCAGTAGCACACGTCGGCCATATCGGTGGGATTTTAACCCAGTCTCTCTCCAAGACTCGCATCGCAGCATATAGCTGTACCGACCGAGCTGAGACCCAGTCTCTCTCCAAGACTCGCATCGCAGCATATAGCTGTACCGACCGAGCTGAGACGACCCAGTCTCTCTCCAAGACTCGCATCGCAGCATATAGCTGTACCGACCGAGCTGAGACGACCCAGTCTCTCTCCAAGACTCGCATCGCAGCATATAGCTGTACCGACCGAGCTGAGACGAGCCGGTCTCTCTCGAAGACTCGCATCGCAGCATATAACTGTACCGACCGAGCTGAGATGACCCATCGTTCACTCATTGCACAACATGCACCCTAACAACTGAGGGATACAGTCCCAACGTAACAGGACAACTCCACCTGAACCTTACGAATCTCCAGCCCACTGTTTCAACGCACCTCCGAGTGTCTCACTCTCCGGGCCGTCAGGTCAAGCCATCAGACACAGCATGATGGGACCACACTCTCTGAGCCATGTGAGCACACAGCCCACTTGGCTAGACAAGCCACGGAGTGTCTCGATCTCCGGGCTGTCAGGTCAAGCTGTCAGACAGCATGACGGGACCACACTCTCTGAGCCATGTGAGCGCACAGCCCACTAGGCTAGACAAGCCACGGAGTGTCTCGATCTCCGGGCTGTCAGGTCAAGCCGTCAGACACAGCATGACGGGACCACACTCTCAGAGCCCTGTGAGCGCACAGCCCACTAGGCTAGACATACCACGGAGTGTTTCAATCTCCGGGCTGTCAGGTCAAGCCGTCAGCCATTGCATGACGGGACCACAACGTTCATGTTAGACACGCAACACTCACTGGGCCATCCTGGTCAGGACCTGCGCCCCAAGATAGGTGACAGCCAGCAGCACAATTACAAATCCCTGGCAGCATGTCACCATCGCAATTTAACACCATCACAACACATACAATTTGAATTATGATCCCCCACTGAACTGATCCAATGCCGAACAGGTACGCACAATTTGTGACGATCCCGAATATTCAATGGTCACAACAATACACCTCACATCCCGTATCCGTACACATCATCTCCGAGACTCGCATTGCAGCATGCAGCTGTACCAACCGAGTGGAGAGAGCAACGCAATTTGACGGCAATTAACGGAAACGCACCCCCGATCCATGTAGAACACAAGGGGCATTCCCGCACAAAAGACATCATCTGTGCAACAACGGACAGGAACCAACCAGCGAGTTTGAAACAAACCGAAGCTGTCATTTCTAAATCCCCTTCAACATTAACCATGGGACTCAGGGCATTCGAATTTTGAGAGCAAAAAAACTAGACACAAACCCCAAGAATCGCCGAATTGATTAATACAGTATATGCAGTATACGAAGTTCGTACAGTAAATCGTTTGGCGCAATGCTCCATCCAGTCCCCACATGGCAACACACACAATCAATACTCCAGACAATCCGTACATAGTAAACAATCACAAGCAAGTACCCAACATTCCATACACTGTTAACAATTCCAAGCAAAGCTCCATACGGTCTGTACCTTGGCAACAATGACGATCAAAGTTTCTTACAGTTACACGTGACAATCACGAGCGAACCTCCATACAGTATACACAATAACAATGGCGATTTCGCAACAAAACGATGTAACACGAGTCATTAACACGGCAACCTACAGGATATCAACGGAGCTCGGGACACCAACACGAATTAATCATTAACTACACCCAGAAGATACCGATCTCGACGCCGTAATTAACAGCAACACTTGTTACAAGCAGAAACCTGCATGGTCGCCGCGTCAATTTATCACGCACACAACTGGACGAACACGCTCCGCAACCCAGCGAGTTAAAAAAAACACACGCGATCGCAACCCGGCGCACGTAAGATGGGTGAAGTTATTATTATTCTTGGGGACGGGTGCTTGTCATGTGACGACTCGCCTGGCAACCTTTAAATAGCGGAGCGCGGCAAGGTGGAGCACGGGGACGCCCCAAAGAATCTTGCATGATGAATACGGCCTGCTCTTGCGAACCCATCCACCCTCTCGTGCTCGAGCAGAAGACGGGGGCGCCACCCGAACGTGTGGAACTCCCCCTTCGCAGGCGTTGATGTCGGCGGGAGCGGCATTTCAGCAGCAGGAGCGGCGTTCCCGCCGCCGAAATGGCGGGAGCGGCGCTTTGACGGGAACCGCGCCCCGACCAGCCGCCGAAATGGCGGGAACCGCGTGGCCCGCATGGCCGGGCCTCCCCTGCCAGCCCCCGCAGCGACGATGGTGTCCTCTCCCCGCGGCTCCGTTGCTCCATTCCCGATGGCGGCGAAGCAGCAGTGTGGTGCCAGTCCCGCCGCTCCGCGTGCAGCGCCATCTCTCTCTCTCTCTCTGTCACCGGGGCTGCCATCCCCGGGGCTGTCCGAAGGATGGTCGTCACACCGTCCCCGTTGTACGAAGGCGTCCAGGTGAGTTGTATATTTGTTTTTCGTGTGCCCATTTTACTTCCCTAGGATAACACCTAGCAATATTTATTTTTCCAACTTCTGACGCCAAATGTAGTAGGTTCAAATTAGGTGCACACACACGCAACTTGGAGGCAACACTATTTATTAAACGGTAAATAATATAACACTCTACATGAGGTGGTGACCACCTTCCTCAACTCACTAACACTCTGGAACACGACACAGACTGGACCAGGCAGGCAACGGCCTGCCTGGCCCAGGACGACGACTCGGGACTTGACGACCGAAGATGTCTTCACCTTGGAGTACAGTACAACAGCCGCAGCCTCGCTCTGCGTTCACACCACGCTTATATTTGGTTTGGCGTGGCTGGCTCCGCCCCGGCGTGGCTGGCTCTCTTCAGGCCACGCCTCCCTTCCCAGGACACGCCTCACTTCCCCCACCTCTGGGAGGGTCCGGATCCCTCCACCACGTGACCCCCCAGGCACCCCCTTGGGGCCCCCAGCCTTCGTACGGGCCGACACAGCAGTGACCTTTCTCTGTCACTACACTAGTATTCATTAGTATGTGTATACAAACAAGTACAGTATTCGTTAGTATTTGTGTACACAATATTATGCATTTCTCATACATGTTATAATCATTGTGCATTTGTGATTTGTTTTTGTTATTTATTGGATTATTACAATAACTTAAATGATAATAGAACGTACAATGTGTATTTGTATATGGTATGCTCGTGTTGCTACTGGGCACGCGTGGCTGTGATCACTATGCGAACTTCATCACTGTTGCCACCACAGATGGACGCTCACCGACTTTGGACACAAACTCAGCCCATGACCTCCTCCAGATTTCCTCGATCTCAGGACGGTGACATGAGCGATGTCTCCCTGGGTTGTCCCCATCACCCACACTGGTTTGATGTCTAGTCACAAGCCCTGTGCTCTGAGAGCTTCTCATCGGGTCAGCACTACTGGGAGCTGGACGTGGGGAGCGCGGGGCGGTCGTGGTATCGGATTGGAGTCGCGTATGGGATGATCGCACGGAGTCCCGACTGGGAGGGAGTGACATCTCCTGGAGTCTAAGGAAAGTTGTCGGCTTCTCAGTGGTGCATGGCGAAGTAGAGACCTCATTGTCAGTGCCGGAACCTCCACGGAGAGTAAGGGTTCATCCGGACTGGGACGCGGGGCTCCTGCCATTTTACAGCGCCGATTCCATGGAGTTGTTGCACTCGTTTCACCAAACCTTTGCTCAACCCCTACATCCTGGACTGTACGTGTATGGTGAAGTTAGTTGCTCATTGACGATTGTGGATCTGAGTCGTGTGTCCTGAGAGAGGTGGGATGTGTTGATACACTGGTGGTGTAATGGATAGGAGTGCAATGATTAGCAATGGTGAAATGGAATGCGTTTATACACTGGTGGTGTAATGGACTGTGGGAGAAATAAAATAATAATTAAAACATAAAAAATATATAAACATACAAAACGAAAATATGCATAATAACGCTTATATCAATGATTATACAAAAAATATATAGAATACAAGTAATAATAATCCCATTTTATAGAGGTTAATTCATTTTCATTGCATCCCGCAATGCTGTACATTCATTACATGTGTAATGCGGGCGTAAACGGCCTCGCGGATATGACGTCACGGGGGGAGGGGTTAGGTCACGTGAGAGAGAGGGGTAAGGTCTTAAGGGAGAGAACCGGAAGAGACGGGAGGAGAGTTTGGGAATAGAGACAGAGTGAGGCCACGCAGGGCGGAGAGTGGAGAGTGTTGAGATCGCCACACGGTGAGACTCTGCACCGTCGGCCAGCGGTGACCGAGCACGGAGGAACGGGGAGCAGCGGTGGAGCTGCAGTGAGAGCAGCCGGAGGACTGCACAAAGGGAACCTGCAGCGGAGCTGCATCAGAGTGGAGAAAGACTACGGGAGCGACGGCAGCTGTCGAGCTGCCAAGCGGGGAGGCTCTGAGCGAGGGCCGTGTGGGACAAGTGTAAAGAACCCAATAAAGGACAACGGAGACAGACCCAGTGAAAGAGTCCTTTATTACATATGTAGTGAGTTCAACTGAGTCGCAGACGTACTCTTTGGAGGCAACACATTTATTAACACCAACACAAAGGGGTAACTTTCCCTTTACCAGATAACAACCCATGGTGGTGGACCACCAGGCTAACTATGCTAATCACACTGGGAGTAGCTGCAATGGACAGGACCCTGGCTTGGGTCCAGGTCAACGTGTTGGTGACTCTCCTCGGACATAGAACGTAGAACGTCGATCTTCAAGATAATAACAGCAACGCTCTCCCCCGGTCCCTGCCATGGCCAATGCAATTTTAGAGAGGTACATAATGGGACTTGTGGGCAATGCAACCACGCTTTGTCGCCTACTGCCCAGGGAAGTGTGTGAACCCATCGCAGTATATTTCGCTCAGTTTAACACACAGGTTTTCGCGATTAATATCATCAATAAATCTGGCTGTCGCCTGATGAAGCTAATAGTAATTACTGGCGAAACGTTACACTCAGATTGTAAATGTTGTGGCGTTACTCTCCAACACACCGGTGTGCTGTAGTAGTAACTAATTGTCATGTTTTGTTTACGTGACAACCCTTACTAAATGGCTGTGTCGGGTAGTGGCGGGTTTAAAGACATTACGCGAGCTAACCCCCAAAAAACTATATAACAGATTATTTCACTCATTATCGGCCTGTGCATTCACCTTTTTCGCCATTGCTACTGTCCATGCTTCGAGAAATCAATTGAGTGCGACCTGCAGAGACGCTGGTCGATCGCAAGCACCCGGCTGGGTTTCTATGGGAGGTTCAGGCTCACGGCTGTACATAAGGTAGAAGGCATGTGGGGCCAGCCTATATGCTGCCAAGACCCCCGGAACAAGGAGATCCCAGTCGGTTTGTGGAGCATCTACAGACTGGCAGAGCATGGCTGCTATTGTTCTGTTCAGCCGTTCCACCATACCATCAATTTGAGGGTGGGATGTGGAAGTGTGAACATTCTTTATGCCGAGTGCCTCGCACACCTCCCGCAGGAGATTTGATGAACAATTTCATCCCTGTATGGTGAGAAGGTGCTTTGGAGGGCCTTTGTCCATTACCTATCCGTGAAGGAATGCATCCTCAATTGATGCGGCCGTCTGATCAGGTAGAGGCCAGGCCATCGCCCACCTCATAAAGTCTTCATCCCCCACCAGGAGAAATGTATTTCCCCTAGGTGAGCATGGGAAGGTTCCGAGTACATCGAGGGCGACTAATTCGTTTACCCTGTAGACCATAATGGACTGCAAAGGAGGCTGTGACCTGTGTGCTGACGGTTTTTGTGCACACAGTCCGTGCAACCCGCGATCAAATCATATATATTGGCAGACATATGCAGCCAGTAGTAATCACGTTGCAACGGTAACAGCGTCTTTCGGCACCCTAGATGCAGTAGTTTGTTTCGTTGGACCTCCCACGTCAATCTGCCTCACACGGATGTGGGCACCACTAGACATTGCCGGCGAGCGATCCCATCCCATCACATCAACAAACTCTCGTGCAGCACAAACTGAGACCCTATTGGGGAGTTTGACACAGATTGGTCCGCATTTATCCAGTGGCACAAGAGTAGCAGGCTGGCATAATCGACCTGCAGCTGTCCACACTCTGTGTACGAGCAGTCCCTGCACGGTTCCTCTGCCAGTGGCTGCGCAGGCTGAACCATTGTTATCGTTGAGCTATCTGACTCTAAAGATAAAGGTACCACATTAGTAAGCACCGTCCCCATCTAAACAGTGGTCAGACCCTCAACATTGAGCACTTGCAGGAACAGTCTGTGGTCCGCATTCAAGACTGTCTCTGTGCCTATCATCATTTACCTGCAGGTCATTGCATTCGACGGGGAGACCACAGTTGGCGAGTCAACCTGCATCGTCACTCGTGGTTTGTGGTATCGGGAGGGTACCATCATCTGCATGCCTGGAGGTACAGTCATGGACTCACTCACTAGCACCTGCACAGACAGCCCTGGTTGCAAACACTGGCCCATCGGTAGCGGGAAAAAAAATGCGAGCTCCCAATGGCATTTCTATGCAACCCTGGTCAGTGAGTATCTGGAGGGCATCCTAATGAAGAAATTGTTTCCCAGCAGGCATGGAACCACCGACATGCTGGAGACCAGTTTCGGTCCCGACAATGTAAGCTCCCCTATTTGCACCCACACGTCAATCTGCCCTACAACCCCCATGTTACCACAATTAGCTGCCACATATGTGCTGGTGACCGGCGCCAAGCGATCGTAACTGGACGGCAACAAGTCATATACATGTTTTCATTATAGTGGCCGATGCCCGTGTCAATTAAAATGCGGACCTCTACTCCTCCGACTGAACCCACCACGGCCGTGATTACCGTGGCTGCCGCGACGACCCGTCGAGCCAGCTTCTTGTCCTGGTTGCCCCATTCGGACCACCAGTGCAGGAGCGAGTTCACCAACTGGTGACGTCACCACCCGCGCGTTCCATGTGTGCGGTGATGTCACCATGCGCGCTGCCATCCACAGAAATTTTTACGTGTCTCCAAAGCAAACAGCATTTAACACGGTAAAACATACCTTACATTTATATATATATATATATTTTAACACTAGATAGCAGCACAGCCCTGACGAGCAGAGACAGCGACAAAGATCCAGACTGTTGGGGGTAAGTGCGAGCACCTGTGAAGCCTGGCGATGTGGTACACGAGGGGGTGGGTGGCCAGCACAACGCCCGCCCAACCGCTTTTGTCTCGCCAGTGGGGATGTTTACTACACAGCACACCAGGTACACATTTGAGACTGGGTCGACCTAGTGGAGACCCAGGACCGGTTGTTCAGATAATCATCAACGGTGTTGGAGGCCGTGAGCCGGAATCGAACTCGGTTGGCCCGGGTTCATAGCGCAGCGCGCTGCTAACTGCTGCGCCACCGCTCCCCACGCCAGGTGGCAGCATAACCCTGACCAGCAGAGACACAGACACTGGCATTGCCATTACGAGGAGATCCCACGTGGAGATGTTTCAACGTAAACACGCACCATTGACATTACTCCTTCAAACCATTACTGTAGTCTAGAATGTATCACATATTAATAAAAAAAAATCAAAAAGTCCTTTACCTCTTGGTCTGTAGGGGTCACGGGGACCTTCTTTCCCCACACATCTGATTAGCACGGTTGGCTAAGTACGGTACAAAAGAAGTTCAGCATGCATCAGAATCAAAATCTGTATTTATACTGCAGGAGGAATCTGATGAGCTATAAAGCTCTTTTTCACAGATGGCACAGGGTCAGAACGTTACAATAATACTCAAACACAATAGAAGTGCACATCATATAAATAAATAAAAATTGCATAAAAAATACAAATAAAACTAAACAATTTTTCATATTACCAGATAATATCCCACTGCGCTATTAGCTCTTTTTTCAGAAATGACCTGGCCACAAATGATAGCTCAACCAAGTGGTGGCAGAGGTCCGCAGCTTCATCGGATTTGCCTCTTACTATCGTCCGTTCATCGCTGACTTCGCGTCGATCGCAAAGCCCCTCCATGCCCTGACGGCGAAGGGCTTGGAATTCCACTGGGGGGAGGCTGAGCAGTCCGCATTCGACACACTGCGTGATGCCCTGGTAAGAGCACCACCATTGAGCTACCCCGATTTTTCCAGGCCGTTCCTTCTGGACACTGATGCCCGCAATACCGGTATAGGTAGAGTGCTCTCCCAGGTTGTCGATGGCATCGAACGAGTCATTGCATACGGCAGCAGGGTGTTGTCCTCTGTGGAACAACGCTACTGCGTGAATCATCGTGAATTGTTAGCAATTGTGTTTTTCGTTCAGCAATATCGGCCGTATGTATATGGCCGGCACTTCACCGTACGATCCGATCACTCGGCGTTACAGTATGCCTTGCGTGTTGATCAGCCATCGGATCAACTGTCACGATGGCTCGAGGTCCTCCAGGATTTTGATTTCACCATCACTTACCGCAAGGGTACCCACCATACCAACGCCGATGCGCTGTCACATCTCCCTCCTGCCGACAACTGCGCGTGTTTTCTTGGGTCGGGTCGCTGCAAACCCCCTGCCGCTGCCCCAGCTCCACCTCTGGTGGCGGCTGCGGTCGTGTCTGCTCCTGCACAAAACCCTCGGGTTGCTCTAACTTCATTTCTTCTGGCCCAGAATGCTGCATGATGTGTCCGACCTCCTTAAGGGCTGCACACAGTGTGCACGGCGGAAACCACCGGCTAAGCCATCCTGCCCGCTGTTACAATCCATCACGGTGCCTCGCTTCAACGAGTTGGTGGCTTTAGATATTTTGGGGCCCTTTCCTACCACTCCTAGGGTTAACAAGTACCTGCTGGTTCGGGGTAGAATACCTCACGCGTTGGCCCATGGCCTGGCCACTTCCCAACCAGTTGGCGGCAGCCGTCGCTGAGGCCTTTGTCCACGGCTACGGCATGGACAAGGGCGCTCCTGAACGGCTCCTAGGAGATGTGACAGGGAAATATTTTTCCGGCACCTTGTTGTGTGATGTCTGCACGCTGTTGGGAACAGAAAAAGTCCATACTTCACCATACCACCCACAAACTGATGGTATGGTAGAGCGTCTCCACAGGACGCTGACGTCAATGTTGTGCCACCAGGTTAGCAACTCCCAGCTCGATTGGGACCTCCAGATTCCCGGGGTCCTGGCCGCATATCGATTGGATCCTCATGCTGCATTCTTCTTGATGTATGGTAGGGACGCCGACCCCCCCTGTGGATGTTCGGCTGCACGTTGACTCGCCCACACCGAAATCCAAAATCTCAGTCCACTTGCGTTTCAACATCAGGAGATTGGCTGAGGCGCGTGAGGCCTCCATCGTCAATTCAGGTTTCTAGCAGAGAGCTAATGAGCGGCTGCGTAACCCCAAGTCATCCACACACGCGTGGTCCAAAGGGGACAAAGCGTGGCTACACTATCCCCAGGTGCCTTTGTCCACATCACCTAAATTGCTTAAGCCCTGGAGAGGCCCCGTCGACATCGTCCAGGTTGTCCATCCCTAATGCATCAAGGTTAAATGGGGTAGACGATACTGGTTCGTTCACCCCTCACGTCTGAAGCCTTTTGTCGCACCGCACCCTCCCATGCCACTTACACACTGCGGGGGCCGGACTTGTGATGTATCAGATGAGCCGGGTGATGCGGCCGTGATTCCTAACCCTCAGATAGATCGCGCCATTGCCCTACCAGATGACGCAGGATTGACGGGCCCGGCCCCTCCACGCTGGCCGCACCTGCCAACGGACAGCCACACGTCCTGCCGAACGTGCCCTCCGGAGAGCCCGTCTTGCCTGCGCCACCTACGACGGGCCAGCTACGCGCACACGCGCAAAGACTTTGCGGTTCTCTTGAGATCGCTCCGTGTTCTCCGCTCACAAACACCGTTCGACTCACCTTCTTCGGGACCACAGGGTCGCCTTGAACTATGCCCATTGCCGTGCCATGTCGAGGGACGGTTGTTTTCCTCGCGGGTCTTGTGTGTGCTAGTGCGCAATCCATTGTATACATGTATATAGTGTGTATTTGTACGGGGGTTAGGGTATTTATGTCGGTTTTTGTTATTGTTGTGTTGTTTCCATACGAGGCACACACGTTATGTTTGTTAATTCCGCCTTTTATTGGGAATTTGTTACAGCCGGGATGGCTGGGTGCTACGAGGGGGGGGGGGGGTGATGGAGAGGTGTTATTCCGCACTCCCCATATTGTCAGTGGGTAGCATCACTATTGGTTCAACAGGGGGCGGAATAGTGACTACGCCAATGTTAAAGGACTATGTCAAAAGGGGCCAACGGTGATCTCTGGGATAACGGATCCTGGGACACAATCCCCAAACCCCGGGAGGGGGGACTGGGGGATGATGTCACCCTTCCAGGACCTGGTGGAAGGTTCTGGAAGGAAGGCGTGGCCGGGGCGGAGCAAGCCCCAGACCTGTATATAAGTCGGACCTCTGAACGATAGTCAGTTACTTCCCAGCTGAAGACCAAAGACCTGGGCTGAGGATAGGACCCTGGACCCAAGCTCCGCCGTCCTTCTAAGGGCCGGAGCTGAGTCAGGCCAGTGGTCATGACCCGAAGACCCTGGCATGGTCGGGTCAGCATAGCCTCCTCTTGGGCCCCAAGCCGGAGGACTGGGAATTAGCGTGGTCCCAATATTAGGGCCCGTGTAGTCCGGAGGCCATACCTCCCCATGTATCGGGTGGAAGGGGCCGCTACTCGTTTGTGTTAGGGACCCTGTACGATGATGGTGTTAATTAAATATCGTGTTGCCTCAACTGGTGTCTCCTCTGGGTTCTGACCCACTACACATGTAGAGGCGTGGCCAGCTGCAGACTGGGTGAATGCAAGCCAAAAGCGGCGAGAGACTGCTGCCTTAACCTCACCTGTGTGAAGGTGACAGATTTCGTCTAATTATAACATCACTTAATCACATCACTAACAAGTATAACCCGTAAAAACAAAGTTTTTCACTATAAATCCTGTATATGCGTGGCAGCTAGAGTCCTCTCGTCCTCTGGCTTGAGATGGCTGCCACCTATGGGTCAGATGATTGCATTGCACCATTAAGCAATTGGTAATTGAATATAATTATTTTGTCCTAAAAAGTGTAACATTTTTGAAAAAAAAAATTTCACGAACATTAATTGTCACGCACAACGAGTCTGTGTGGAAAATGTCAGCTCGATTGGATCACGGGAAGTGGGTTACAAAACGACCGAAAGATTTGCACGGTCGTAAGCAAGCAAGCACGCAAGCAAGCAAGCGAACTTAATATAAAGGATTTAAAAATGGGCAGAGTACACTTTAGAGGGCTCATACGTTCGTTGATTGTACACCTAGACATTCATATTTTTCTTCATCATACTAGCCTTTTCCCCATCCTAGGACGGAAGCTGTAATATTTACAAAAAAATTGAGCAGAGAATAATTGTATCTTTTGTCAATGTAATGGCAGTGAATCTTGCACGAAAAAATGTCATCAAACACTACACTGCATTTCACTGTAGCACTGTATTAATGGCAGTGATGCTTGCACAAACTATGTCATAAAACACGCCACTTCATGTCACTGTAGCACTGCATTTAACTCACCTTCAATTAGTTCGAAATCACTGCTCTGATACTTTATTTTCTTCTGCTTTCGCTCGCTGGGGTTGTAATCAATTTGAATTAGACACAATGTCTGTAAAACCACGGAGAAATGTTTATAATTTATCATAATTTAGAAGCAAAAATTAAACTTACCTTTTGTTCGAAGTGCTGAAGAAATAAAGACACCAAATACACTTCGCTGCTGCGTATAATTATTTATTTGATTAACTTTCAATAAAGAAACATCAAATTTAAAGCGAATTTGCGTAAAAAATTGTATTTCCGCTCGACCTGTGGAAGTGTAAAAATCAAACTGCTCATGATTATTAATAAGGGGGGGGGCGGCTCTTTTGCAGTGACGTCACGTACTGTGCTGCGTATATTTATTTTTAACCGTCACTTTCTGTAAAGAAACGTCTGCGTATAATTATTTATTTGATTAACTTTTAAAGCGAATTTTCGTAATTTTTTTAATTTCTGCTCGACCTGCGAAAGTGTAAATATCCACCCCCTCATGATTATTAATGAGGGGGGGAGCTCTTTTGCTGTGACGTCACGTGCGGATGTAGCACTGTGCTGCGTAGATTTATTTTTGACCGTCACTTTTTGTAAAGAAACGTCATATTTGAAGCGACTTTGCGAAAATAATCTTTCCACTCGACCTTCTTCCGTGTGAGTGTAAAAATCCACCCGCTCATGATTATTTTATTGTTAATGACGGGGAATGGGTGCGGCATGTGGAGTGACGTCACGCGCATTACACACATTTCTGGGCTATTATAGTAGTAATATTGGTTTGTATTATTGCGTCGGTCGCGTGTTTTTCATATAAATCGTATAAGAATAACGATGCAAACTTGACGTCATTATGACACTGCTTGATGCTTTTATTGATTAAATGCTCAGCTATGTAGCGTATTGCGTGTCCAAGTGGTTTATTTCTGTTTTCTTAGTCGTATTGCTTGAACAAACCTGTACTGATGGACGGATCTGTGAACCCGGTGACTATTGTGGAAGTCTTATAATTGAGGTAAGAAAACCCCTTGACACAAGCTTACGAGAATCAATTAAATTAAATATTAAATATATTAAGACCCTCCACATACAAACACCCCACGACCCGCACGGCCTGTGGATGCTGTAAATTATTTATTATTAATATATATTGCTGAATAACTGCATACCTTGACATGGGTGGCTCTTAAATGAAAATATTCATCCAAAGCAGAAATACCCGACTTTAAAGATATATCTCGACATCGTACCCCTTTTTATTCCAGCAGCTAAAGTCTTTGGGTTTTTTTGTCATTCACAAATATCTCCGCAGAATTTCCAACCACACTTTTTTGCCCTCCAACAACCTACTCCACCCTCATAGCACGTGCCTAAAATCCAGCGCTGGATTCCATTGGGGAGGGAGGGATCCCCTGTAATCCAGGTGGATCACTCTCTTTCCATGGGCATTGAGTTCACCATACCCTGACTTGCAAGCAGATGGCAGTATAGCAAGTGGATTCATCTCCACCTGCTCCATCGCGTGTGTCTGGTACTCGGGTTCCCTCCTGCATGTACAATCACTCATTAATGGAGTAGACACGTCGCATTAATTACTGGTTTAAAATATAGTTACCACTGCTGTTAATGAACAATGCCACACCTCCACCCACCAACCCATACTAACAGTCAGACAAGACTAAGACAAAAATCCCCCTTTTAGATGTAAAAGTATGTTTGGGCAAATAGTGGCGAGCACACCAGGGGTTGAGTGGTCAGCTGACCAGCACCACGCCCAGCTGCCTTTGTTTCCCAATGATAATGTTTACAAATCACAACAGGTAGTCATTTGAGGCCGAGTTGACCAAGAGGAATCCCAGCGGCGGTTTAGATATTCCTCACTGTTATTTGGCCATGAACGGGAATCGAACTGGGGACACTGGGTTGGTAGCATTACCCAATGTGTACTGTGCCACCGCTCCACACACGGAGTCGTACACAGGCGCACGTGCACGTACATGCTGAGGGGAATCTGCGCTGTGTGATCAGCGCCCTTCTGCCCCCACAGCCACCCAATCCTGATCCCCTCAACGCTTCCTCGGAGCTGCCCCTCCCACTCACGCAGCAACAGCAGCAGCCAGGAATGTGCCGATATCGTCAGATCTCAGCTGATCAGCGCGTCTGGATGGTGCTTGGATGGGTTACCGTGCATACAGCACGCGGTGTCGACTCGTGGGGCTACACTGCCAAGCGTGGTGAAGCATGGCCATATAGTAGCTCTCAGATGTGTTCGCAGGTTGTACCTTGTGCTGTGGAGATGCATAACTAGATTCCTTTCATCTTCTTGGTTCTTTCGGTAAAGTCACGTAGAAGGGAAGTAATAAAATAATAAAAATTAAACATAATAAAATAAAATAATTCTCACGACGTTTCGGCTACAACGCAAGCAGCCGTCTTCAGGTGAAGAATGAGACACTGCCAAGCTAGGAGCTTCTTCTTGGTTCTTTCGGTAAAGTCACGTAGAAGGGAAGTAATAAAATAATAAAAATAAAACATAATAAAATGAAATAATTTCATTTTATAAAATAATTTTTATTATTTTATTACTTCCCTTCTACGTGACTTTACCGAAAGAACCAAGAAGATGAATCCCTGCAGTCACGAAAGCTTTAAATCGAAAAAAGCTAGGAGCTTATATATAAGCTGAGTTGGAGGTGGAAGAAGAAGAGAGCCTTAACAAAAGAATGTGCATATCAAGAGGAATTTAGCATATTCATGGCAAATGCGTAGGAGGTGGGCGGGGGGGTTTCAAAGTCATATTATGCCCATGCATTATGCAGGATCAGCAGCACCAAGGGAGGGTGCAGGGAGTAGCATTAACAAAGGAAAGGAATGCTAATAGTATGTAGCTGCAGTTACTAAACAACCACGTAGAAAACTAAAGTATAAACTACATAAAAAGAACTAAAGTATAAACTGCATAGTACCATCAGTATATTTACTATACTCTACAATAAGCTGAGTTACTAACAGCAAGTAATACATTACAATTCTACTGGGCGTGGTGCTGGCTGCTAGCGACGGGGGATCATCGTCTTTCCAGGTATTGTATATAGAGTGTTTCAATCTGTGCCTATTTTTCTCACTGGGTTTACTCTAGATCCGCCTGATCTTATCTCCTTCGCCTAGTATGCAGGAAGTCGCAGGTTCGATCCCGACACCTGTATATTTGAAGTGCATGTCCTCCTCCTGGTCATGTGGATATTTCTCCAGGTCTTCCGGTTTGTCGCTCCGCAGTTAGAAACATGCTGCTACTATAAATTTCCGCGTGATAATCCACTTCCTTGAGATACAATTTGTAACAAAGGCGCTTCTGGAAAAGCGATAAATAGCTCCGTGGGCTTAGCCTGACAAAAAATATGTTTAGTGCTTTTTTTTTAAGCCATACGTCTCTATGCAATGTCATCTGGCACAACCAAAGGGCATTCGCCTACTGAGCAGTGCTGGTCTGGATCATTGTGTTTGTAATGAACGATGTTGACAGAGATCAGTGTCGAGCACAAAGAGAGACTCACACACGAGAGCCATGAGCTTCATCTTCACTCCTCCTAGTGAGATGTACTCTGTGAGCTCTTGGTGACTGAATGTGGGAGGAGGGGCATCCTGAATGCCCTGCAAGTCCGAGCTCCTGCACTCACAGAGCACAGGACATGGAGTCCATGAAGGGTGCAGTCCCTCTACATCCTTATGTCGGAGCTCAATATTTAAATGTACATACGATCAGTGTTATTATATGTGTGATGGTTCAACCAAAAAGGGAAGCATTGTTACACTCATAAATAAGAATTAATATTCTACTTCTCTAAATAATACCGTTATACTCTATAGTAAATAAAACATTAAATAAAGTAAAGTGAAAAATGTCAGTTTTAATTTCACTTACCTTGAGTCCTCATACTGGCTTTCTTGTCAGAAGGGGGCGAAATTAGTCTCATCGGAATAGATGGCTCCACCGAATAAAATTGTTTTGCGGTTCAGTTCATAAGCTTCATAAGTCGGATGGTTAAAAATAATGTCTTATGGCAGTTCGTCATAAGTGTGGAAGTTTGTAAGTCGGTTCACATCTCGGTCACTGCCTGTGAGTAACATTAGACTTAACGCTGGGGTTAAGGAGGAATGTGGTCATTCACTATTAGTAAAGGTTAATATGCTCATTAAGGAATTTAGTTAAATAATGGTAATGTACACAATGTATATATGGTATAAATTATATCTGGATGATTGATAGTGATTTTAGAGAGATTCGTGAATCACTTTGTTTGAAAATGAAACAAACCAAATATACTGCCATAATCCATATGAAATGTATTTTGGGTTAGATCACGTAAATATAAATGTGGCGTTAAAACCGCCACTACCCGACACAGTCAATTCGTAAGTTTTGTCACGTAAACAAAATATTCTAGATTTGAAGTTTTCGTGACTGCAAGGTCACGTATGTAAACAAAATATGCCAATTCGTTACTAGTTCAGCACACCGGTGTGTTGGAGAGTAAACCGACAACATTTAGAGTACAACATTTTGCTGGTGAATACAACTAGCTTCATCAGGCAATATCCAAAACTGTCAGGAATTCCTTCTGCTTCGGTCTTAAATACAGGGAGTAAAGGTGATGTCATCAATGTGGGCCTATCAGGTGTGAAGATGGGAGAGGTTAATGTAGTTATATAAATTACAATGGTTTATGTTAATCTGAGAATATCCTGTACCTATTAGTTGGGTTATTCACAATTAATGAAAATCCATAATTGATAGTGTTTGTACATTATGTTGATCTAAGAGAAAACGCAGTGTAGATTATTGGCTCCTCACAGTTATTCAACGTACAATGAAATGCTTATTTTTAAGTTAGTTTTTAATTCATGTCTTGTACCTCCAACCAGTACAGTTGACAGTAGCTATATACACATTCAGTCACAGTTAATCGACGTACGGAGACCTGCATAGGCATGCAATTAAACAGGGAGTTTACTTGATGATACGCTTCTAAGCAGCATTAAGCTTGTAACAATCAGAATGGTTAAATTGTGTTTCATTCATATCAATTTCAATACATTATATAATTAGTCTTGGCCAATCGTAACTAGTTATACAGAAAACCTCACCATTATCAAAATCAATTGAATGTCCTTGTTGGCATAACTGCCGACATACAATATCGTGTATTACAAAGCACATCACGACCGTTCACTGATTAGCCCACTAGGTGGCAGAGAGAGCTCGGGTTTGAGTCTGGGTTGGTACTGACCTGAGTTTCTCATGCACGGAATCCTGAAAAATACAAACCCACATTCCACACAAAGTCACCTGCTGTTTACAGTGTAATGCAACATCGTGGAATAAACAAACACCTGAAAATTGAAAATAGTGAAAAACAGGGTTATCTATGGAACCTTCATGCAAGTATCAAAATTATTAAGGTAAAAATAAGCATTACATTTCTGGCAATAAAGGCATCACTGCTCAACATGAGCTATTACAACTTTCATACTTGCATTGCCTTTGTACTTTTAACTTTTTGGCGTTCTCTGTTCTAACATTGGTGCAGGGACAAGGCCATGATTAAGGCTTTCTCTGGTGTAGGCCAAACAGTATCAAAGACAATGCATATATTATCAGAACATGTTTGTTTGCATGTTTTAGCCACAATTATGTGTGTTTAGTGCAGACTTTATACCTTACGATACATATAGATATGGTGTTTGAACATCTTACCACCTATAACAATAGGTTTTTCCCCTTTTTTCTGGCACAAAAAACTGAAACCTTTGTACGAGGAATCATGTCTGCATTAACCACAATACTTGTGGTCAGAATGCAAACAAAAACACATACTTTGATAATATATGCATTGTTCATGAAACGGATTGGTCCACACCAGAGATAGCTTTCTTTGAGCCTCATCTCAAACGGTGTTAGTTCTGAGGATGCCAAAAGGCGTACAGCTCAAATACAATGCACTATCAGAGTAATGAGAGACCCGGGTGAGCATCTACAGTACCAAAATATAAGAATAGGTTTTTCTCCTTTTTCTGGCAACAAAACTGAAGCATTTTACGAAGAATCATGTCTGCGTCAACCACAATACTTGTGGTCATTACTCTGATAGTGCATTGTCTTTGTAAGCCTTCTGGCATCCTCTGGTCTAACACCGTTCAAAAGAAAGCAGTCTCTGGTGTGGACCAATCAGTTTAAAGGACAATGCATATATTATCAGAGTATGTTTTTTGTTTGCATTCTGACCACAAGTATTGTGGTTAATGCAGACATGATTCCTTGTTAAAAGGGTTCAGTTTTGTTTCCAGAAAGAAGGGGAAAACCCTATTCTTATCTTACCACCTGTTTTCTTTCCAGAAAACGTAAAGCCTATTCTTATTTTTTCATCAAAAACAGGATTTGTTTAACTGAACACCAACAGACCTCTACAGATGACAAAACCACTCTTTACAGATCTACCGTATTTTCCCGCAAAAACCCGCGGGGTATACCACTTTCTACAAACAAAACAAGACCCTGCGGGGTATATGGAGGTGCGGGATATCCCAAAAATATTTTACACGTGTGACATGGTAGGACTATCCACTATGCAACACTTACCTTTGACTAAAGCACTGCTGAATAAACCACTCACACTAAAATTGCACATGTTATCACGTTATAAATGAATTGTTTATACAATTAAACGACAATGTTTGAAGTGCACGCACTGTTTACCGGCGACGGGAGAGCTGAGAGAGGTGGGGGTTGGGGGGTGGGGCAGCTGGGGGGAGAGAGAGGTGGGGGGGGCGAGGCGACGGCGTACCATAGTTCTGCGCAGTGCGCAATCTACCAGTGCTAAACTATACTTACTTATCTACCAGTTATGTGTATTTATTGCATATGTTACTTATTTACTATTTTTAGGTTTTTTCGGTAAAGTCACGTAGGTAAAAACATTAAAAAGTAAAATAAAATAAAAAATAAAAATCACGACGTTTCGGAGGCAACACAAGCTTCCGTCTTCAGGTGGTACCGTCACAGCCACGACAGCTGTATCAAGTAAATTAGAGATTGCAGGAGTTACCACTGCGTTTATATAATGGTTGGAGAAGGTGGTGGGGCAAGGGCCGCATACTTATTATTAATATGGTAAGGTGAGGTTTGAGACTAAGAATAGACTGCATAACAAAGGCTGAGCCTTTGTTATGGAGAGGTGCGGTTTGTGACTCAACCTGTAACAAGAAGACCACCACTAAACATGGTCAAACAGTAATGGTTGTCTGTCAAATAAGATTGGCAAATAAGTGTAGTTAAATCTTTTTTGCATGGTTAATCACATCTTTCCAATGATTACTCATTTTGTAACCGTCATCACGGTGGAAATTATGTCTGTGTTTGTATATTTGTATGGCTTCGTGTACAAACCTTTGATGGTAGCCAGGCGGTTTGCAGAGAACCTTGGTCTCGGAAAATACAATTTCATGAGAGCACACCGAGTTGTAGCAATGATCGGCAACGGCCGAATAATCAGTTCTGCCATGTTTCAGATCTGACTTGTGCTCGCGGACACGATCAGAAACATGACGTTTCGTTTCTCCAATGTAGCAATCACCACAAATGCAACTCAATTTGTAGACTCCAGGATACTGTAAGTCAGGAACGACATCCTTCACAGATGGAATCAGATCACGGATTTTATGCACTGTACTGAATCGGACTTGGATCTTATGTTTGTTTAGAATTTTGGAGATCTTTTTGGTCACGCCTGCTATGTATGGCAACGTGATAGTTTTGGTCGGAGTTTCATGTCGCTGTTTCTGTATGGTGGGAGAGACAGCTTGGCGGATAGTGCGGTCAGAGTATCCTTTCATCCTGAGGGCCCGATGTACATGTCTTAATTCACCGGCCAGGTGGTGTTGGTCAGCAATGCCATGGGCTCTGTGGTATAGCGTTTTGATGAGAGAATTCTTTTGAGATGGGTGGTGGTGGGAATCCGGTTTCAAGTAGGAATCTGTGTTGGTGGCTTTCCTGTAGACAGAATGTCCCAAGGATCCGTCAGACCTCCTCTCAAACAGAATATCCAAGAATGGTAGTTTACCGTCTTTCTCCACTTCCATGGTGAATCTGATGGATGGGTGTCTAGAATTGATGTGGTCCAAGAAGTGGTTCAATGCTGGGAGGCCATGTGGCCAGATGACGAAAGTGTCGTCCACATACCTCTTCCACAAGGAAGGACGCAGGGTGGATGTCTGGATGGCGTCTGATTCAAACTTTTCCATGAACATATTGGCTATAACTGGTGACAAGGGGGAGCCCATAGGGGTACCCTCATTCTGTTTGTAGAAAGTGCCATTCCAGGTAAAATAAGTGTTGGTGAGGCAATGCCTAACCAGCGCAGGTACATCAGTATTCAATCCATGTTGGACTAAGTCCTCAATTATTGTTAGGGTGTCCGGTACTGGGACTTTGGTGAACAAAGATACTACATCAAAGCTGACGAGGATGTCATCAGGAGATAGTACAATGTCCTTAACCATAGAGACTAATTGGGTTGAGTTGAGTACTGCCGAAGAGGTCTTGCCTGTGAAGGGGAGCAGAGTATCTGATAGAAAACGGGCTAGTTTGTACGTAGGAGAGTTTATCGTCGACACGATGGGTCGTAGCGGGGTGCCTTCTTTATGGATTTTGGGAAGACCATAGAGTCTGAGAGGTCTAGCCGCCGATGGTTTTAGAGAGGGACGTTTGCTTGGTTCGATTAGGGAAATCGAACTCGTGATGATACTGTTGGTTTTTGTCGTTAGGTTTTTAGTGGGATCGTTTCTAATTTTGGAGTAACTCCCATCATTAAGAAGGTCCAGGATTTTGTTGTTGTATGAAACTTTATCCATGATGACCGTGGCATTGCCCTTGTCTGCCGAGAGGATGACTATATCATCTCTCTTTTTTAGGTCCGCGAGTTCAGAGCGTTCGTTTTTGCTGATGTTACTTGTGGGTTTCTTAGCATTCTTAAGAATAGTAGAATAGTAACTATCACGTTGCCATACATAGCAGGCGTGACCAAAAAGATCTCCAAAATTCTAAACAAACATAAGATCCAAGTCCGATTCAGTACAGTGCATAAAATCCGTGATCTGATTCCATCTGTGAAGGATGTCGTTCCTGACTTACAGTATCCTGGAGTCTACAAATTGAGTTGCATTTGTGGTGATTGCTACATTGGAGAAACGAAACGTCATGTTTCTGATCGTGTCCGCGAGCACAAGTCAGATCTGAAACACGGCAGAACTGATTCTTCGGCCGTTGCCGATCATTACTACAACTCAGTGGGCTCTCATGAAATTGTATTTTCCGAGACCAAGTTTCTCTGCAAACCGCCTGGCTACCATCAAAGGTTTGTACACAAAGCCATACAAATATACAAACACAGACATAATTTCAACCGTGATGACGGTTACAAACTGAGTAATCATTGGAAAGATGTGATTAACCATGCAAAAAAGATTTAACTACACTTATTTGCCAATCTTATTTGACAGACAACCATTACTGTTTAACCATGTTTAGTGGTGGTCTTCTTGTTACAGGTTGAGTCACAAACCGCACCTCTCCATAACAAAGGCTCAGCCTTTGTTATGCAGTCTATTCTTAGTCTCAAACCTCACCTTACCATATTAATAATAAGTATGCGGCCCTTGCCCCACCACCTTCTCCAACCATTATATAAACGCAGTGGTAACTCCTGCAATCTCTCATTTACTTGATACAGCTGTCGTAGCTGTGACGGTACCACCTGAAGACGGAAGCTTGTGTTGCCTCCGAAACGTCGTGATTTTTATTTTTATTTTATTTTACTTTTTAATGTTTTTACCTACGTGACTTTACCGAAAAAAACCTAAGAATATTAATCATTGCAGTCACGAAAGCTTCAAATCTAGAATTACTTATTTACTGTTTCAAGTTCACTCTTTTCCAGTTAGTTTGTTTTCTTTGTGCACGTTATGATTTTAATGTTAACAATTGATAGTGGAATGTATTACAAATGTAAACTTCGTATTAATATGATGGAATTAAGCTGCGGTGACGACGTTAAATATATGAATGCATGCGGGGTATATGGAGGTGCGGGCTATCTGATTTTTTTTTTACACAAAACGCTATTTTTGCGGGGTATATGCGTCTGCGGGTTATATGCGTATGTGGGCTATATGCGGGAATGTATATACGGTAGTCCAGCACCTAATTTTTTTTTATTAAATAATGTTCAATTTTTTTTGGAGCTATGATTAAACGACACTTTTTTTTTACCTGGTAAGCCCGACTGAGCTATTTCAGTAGCGACCTGGCCACAAATGATATTTCAACGTAGTAGCTTATCATGTGGACATTAATAAGTCACAAAATACTAGAAACGTGTGATGTTGATTATAAATATGGAGGGAAAAACTGGAGGACCCGCATGAATATCCACACAACCACGGGGAGAAAGAGAGAGAGATACACAGACTCCAAATAAAGAGCAAGCATCATCAAGGTCAGGGTTAAACCCACAACCTCCTCCATATCAGGTGAGGCAAACGGCGAGGTTGTACTGGACAAATTCAGGTAATAATGTCACCCTGAAGCAAATTTGTGTCTATTTATGGACACCACAGATTCCTCCAATATCGAAAAACACTGAAATAAAATGCCTACAATGTCAACGCCTCACTGAGTTGTGACCCTCTCTTGGTTGTAGACAAACTGTCTGATAAACCAAGGCTGTAAGGGAATGGAGGTGGGGCCACCTGCAGGAAGGAGAGTGGGTCCTGCATGGCGAGGTCAGCGAGCAGCTGGTTGATCTCCCGCTCCAGGCCGCATACTCTGTTCTCGTAGCGAGCGATATCTGCCTGGATGCGGGACAGCACGAAGCGGCCCTCCTCATCTACGCGCTCCAGCGCCTCCCTCTCCTCCTCCCTCAGCTGCTCCCACCTGCGCTCATACTCTCGACTGATCCCCTCCTTGATCCCACGCAGAGACTCCTACACAGAGATGCGATGATGCATTACAGAATCGCTCATCATTTAACACAGTTCAACGTGAAATCATTAATCATTTCTACAGCACTATATATCCATACAGTAGACTTAAATTATGCAAGCATGGGGGAAATGAAACGTATCAATGATAATTAATAACGGGATTCAATTTAATACAATTCACAGGCGAATAATAAGAGGGAGTCGTGAAGCTGCCATCTCTCTCTGTACCTGCACGCGACGGTAGTCGTCCCTGAGCGACTGAGTATGTGATGCTGCTGTCTTCTTGTTTTCCTCTCTCCTCGTCTTCTCGAGTCTGAGCTCCTCCTGCGTGGGGTAGAGGAACAAACGTGCTCAATACTTTCATCATCAGCGTCATCATCAGCAGCAGATGGTCACCACATTGTGCGCTTTCAGATGTGCTTCTGCGGCCATCTAGAACGCTTTTCCATTCGATATTAGAAAGCCACTAGAGCTACGCAATTTTAACCAATCTAAATTGAAAACTTCTTTCTTTAGAACGGCTTTTTGAGTTTAGTTTGTTATCCTTCCCCCGCAACTCCGATTCACACGGTTGACTAAGTACGGTACCAAAGAAGTCAAACATACATACATTCATACAAACTGTATGTATGTATGTGTCTCTGTGTGTGTCTCTCTTCGAGGGGGCTAAACGGGCGCGGGACGGGCTAGAGGGGAGATGGAGTGATGTGGTACAGGAGGACGTGGAGCTGAGTGGACTTGCCGATGACTGGTACCAGCGGTGTCAAGATCGGCCTCAGTGGAGGAGGCTCGTGAAGGACGCTACTGGGCAGTTGGAGGCAGTCGCCCTCCAACAACAACGGAGGGCGGAGGAGCGACGCTCACAACAACGAGCGGAGCGCCGGGTGGCTAAGCACAGCAAGTTGGCACAGTAGGGGGCACAGGTGGTGCATCAGCCAGTCATCTCGGTCATCTCGGTCAGTCGACCCGTGGCAACTGGGTCTGCCCCGTGACCTCCTGCCAGCGGGCGTTCGACACTTCACGTGGCCTCAAGGTGCACATGGCCTAGCACAAGCGTCGTGGTGACGTCACCGCCACTTAGTGGCGAATGGCGGTTGTTGTTGTTGTCTCTCTTTGTATCTCTCCCCCATGTGTGTGTCTCTCTCTGTGTCTCCTTCTGTGTGTGGCGAATGTGTGAGGGAATGAGTATTGTGAGGGAGTAAGAAGGGGAATGAGTGTGTGTGAGGGGTTAGGGGGTGAGTGTGTGAGGGAATGAATGAGTGTGTGGGGGAGTGTGTGAGGGAATGAGTGTATGAGGGGTTAGGGGGTGACAGTGGTCGTGGTGGTGTCCCAGCGCTGCGGCCTGGTGCCCGGGAAGCCTCATTCTCGCCTGGCTCGGCGGCGGGGCTTGGCTCGACATGGCCAGGCCGGAGCTCGAGCTCCGAGGCCGGGGCCGCTTCGGGCTCGGAGGATGAGGCGCTGGGCGTGCGGCCTCTGTGGCTCTCCTCGCATCTCTCGGCCGAGGAGAAGCTCCTGCTATGACGCAGCCTCTTGGCCATGATGGCGTGGAAGAGGCAGTGATGGCGGGGAGGAGGCCGCGATGACGGGGAGGAGGCCACAATGTGGGATGGCCGCCTGAGGCGCGCTCCCAGCGCGCGCTCCCAGTGGCTGGCGGGGCCGTTTGTGGTGGGTGAGAGGCGCGAGCCGAGGGAGCCGACGGGGCCGAGGGAGCCGACGGGGCCGAGGGAGCCGACGGAGCCGACGGGGCCGAGGGAGCCGACAGAGCCGAGGGAGCCGACGGAGCCGAGGCGGCAGACGGAGCCGAGTGGAGGAGGCCGTGATACACTCACTCATCTTACACTGACTCACTCACACATCATACACTGACTCACCTCACACGCTGACTCACTCACACATCATACACTCACTCACACAACCACTGACCCATTCAATCATCATCCACTAATTCACTCATCATACACTCACTCACACTACCACCGACTCACTCACACATCATACACTGACTCACTCATCATACGCTGACTCACACATCATACACTCACTCACACTACCACTGACTCACTCACACATCATACACTGGGAGTGTCATGCTGCCAGCTCTGGCTGCAAGTTTGGTCGTACATGTTATAAACAGTATATCGTTTATTGTTACATTTAAATCACAGTTCCTATGATTATTGTTGTTACATTGTTTTTATAGCGTTATTGTGGTGATTTCGAAAACATATGGTTAATCTAAATTGTGTTATGGTTATTATTGTTTGATTTGTATCACACTGGGATTTTTGCACAGCGTTTTTTTTTAGATTTGCTGGTTTATCCAGGATGTTTCTGTTGCGCGTCTTCGCTTTGAGAGTTCATATTTTGTTTGTTGCGGTTGCACCCGACTTAAGAGCCGCATGGCTCACAGGGGTATTCTTTTCTTTCTTCTTCTTCTTTTCTTTCTTTCTTTCTCTTATATATAAAAGTCTCCATGCGCACGCGCTTGCGGGGGATTTGGCTCTCGGACGGAGGGGTTTAAGACCGAAATAATTTGCCAGCCGGCACGCCCTAAGCCCCGTGGTGGGAATAGGCTATTCCGTTTTCACGTCCGTAAATTTTAAAGTCGTTTAATTAACAAATTAGTGGCATTCTTATTTTAATTATTTACTTATTGCACGACATCGACCGTACCAACTCACGACAATTGCCTGGGAAGGGCGGACCCTGCCAAGTCATGTGCGTTCGCTCCAGCTCACGGGGGACATTTCATTTTATGCGTTTAACATGGAATAAATATACCCATCACGCTGCCGATTTCTCTTCACAGTGTGATGTCCTCTTCCCCCCCCCCCACCCCAATGCGTGCAGTCACTGCTATAAAGTCCTTAGATATTAATTTAATATTAATAAAGCACTTACATAGTACTGTATTATTCTGCCTCGGGCGGGGGGATGGTGGGGGGGGGGGTAGCGGCCCAGCCCGCAGCCTGGCAATGTCTCACCTCCTCCGGCTTGCCAATCTAGGCGAGGCCGCGGGCTCTGCACGGGACGAGACGTCACCACGCCAATGTAAAGTACAATTTTATTGCATCTTTCGCTAAGATTTGAAGGTTTATTGTTTACTATTATTAAACAAATAAGTTTACAAATATTACAATGAAAATGTTTCTGTGCATGTGAGTCGATGGGTTTCTATGTGTGTGGCTCCATGTCTGTCTGTAAGTCCATGTGTGTGTCTGTCTTTCTCAAACGGACAACGCCCCAAGTGTGTGTACACGTACAAGTGTTTGTATGTGTGTCAGTCCATTTGTGTGCATATCAGTCGCTGTGTGTGTGTAAGTCCACATGTGTGTGTAAGTCCATACGTGTGTGTTTCACTCGATGTGTGTGTGTCTAAGTGAATGCGTGTGTGTGAGTCGATGTGTGTGCATGGCTCCATCTGAGTGTGTAAGTCAATGTGCGTTTGTGTGTCTATGTGTGTCAGCAGATGCGTGTGTGTTAATCCATGTGTGTGTATCTAAAAGTAGATGTCTGTGTGTCACAGTCCATATGTCTATGTGTGTGGAGGGCAATGTGTGTGTCAGTCTATGTATGTGTGTGTAAAGTCCATGTGTGTGTCTTAGTCGATGTGTGTGTGTAAGTACATGTGTGTTTACGTCAATGTGTGTGTGAGTTCACGTATGTCTGTGTGTGAGTTGATGTGTGTGTGTAAGTCGCTGTATGTGTGTACGTCGATATGTGTGTGTGTAACTCCATGTGTGTGTATCTAAAGTGCATGTCTATGCGTGTGTGAGTACATATGTGTATGTGTGTAAGTCCATGTGTTTGTGTGTGTGAGTCGATATGTCTGTGTGTGTCAGTCCATGGCAGTCTGTGTTAGTTGCTTTGTGTGCATGGCTCCATGTAGTCAGTGTAAGTCCATTTCTTTGCGTGTCTGTAGGTCCATGTGTGCGTGTGAGTGAATGTATGTGCTTTATTGACCTGCTCAAGGCCGATGATACCATCAGTAGGCCTGGCCTCTGGGTTGTTTTTCATGCTTTCGGAGTCCCTCAAACTTTGCTCACGATCCTTAAGGACCTTCATGATGGTGAGCGGCCCCGCGTCAAACTACGTGGCCATCAGTCAGAGCCATTCCCTCTACACCTTGGGGTGTGACAGGGATGTCCTCTGGCTCCATATTATTTAACATATCTTTTGAGCACGTAGTTCGTCAAGCCTTCAATGGCTGTACCCGAGGAATTACCATATGGTACAGATACAATGGGAGGCTGATCGATGCCTGGGTGCGGTCAAGGGATGCCTCCCTATTGCTCAACCATATTATGTATGCCGATGCTCTGGTGATTGTTGCTCACTGCTGCTCAACCTGGAGCTTGCCACTAAGAGGTGGGGCCTTACCATCAGCCCCACCAAAACTAAGCACCTGCCTGGGTATTTTGTACCATCGAACAATCCACCCCCACAACTCAAAATTGGTGATGCGGCAGTTGTGGAGAGATTGCTGGGATTCCCATACCTGGCCAGTGTGCTCATGACCGGCTCCGGTTTAACAGCAGAGGTCTCACTCCAAATCAGTCGAGCGCCATTATCTTTTCATCGGCGGCGTTACACTGTGTGGAAGCTACCTGCTCTCTCGCTCCGCATGAAGCTCCAGGTCTTCTCGGCCACGGTCATTCCCTCCCTTCTCTACGCTTGCGAAACTTGGATCCCCCTAATGGAACATCTTAGCTGCTTAGAAACATTTAGGATGGCCTGCCTATGATCCATCTTGTGTTTAACCAGGCTGCATTGTGTGAGGAGCTCACAAATCCTTGAAAGATAATGACAAAGTCCCATCAGTGAGCTCCTCCGGCAGGCAAGGCTGTGTTGCCCGAGTCATGTAGCCCGCATGCCCAGCCACCGCATGTGTCTTGCCTCACGGCAGATGTGGAGCGTGCGTTCACAGGAAGTTCCTGTTTTTTTTATGCTAATGTTGGTCACGTGACCAGGAAGTGACGATGTTAGATTTCCACTGTACCACGCGGGCGTCAGCCATTACACAGATAAGTCAAGATGGCGGCACGCATCGCATCTCAGTGAGACCACAGCCGCACTTGTCCATTGTGGGAGCTTAAGAAGCATTATCTGTAAGTTGTTTATATTCCTATAATATTGGAAATGCTGTTGTAATGTTGGAATGACCGTTATAGCAATGTAAATGCCTTTATGGTGCCGTTAAGTTGTTGTAGTAAATACGAGGCCTAGTTAGTAACGAAGCCTGTGACTTTCCTTATTGTGGATGTTACTTGTGATTTAGTAGGTCGAGTCAGACTTGTGCCTATGTTGCGATCCTGAGAGTGATGACGAAGTATCTCATCCACAGTTTAGTGTTAAGTGTAATGCTGTACATTTGGGGTGCAGTGGGATGAATACACTACGTGCCTGTATGCAACGCACCAGCTTGTGCCTTTGTCTAGTTGTTCAGGGGTAATGTGGGGGCCTGGTCCTTCCAGGATCTATTGTTATCTGAGACAATGTTCTGATGCTGTGGTGTTCATTGTGTGGGTGTTTCCGAATTATAACAGATGCTGTTTTCTCACCAGTTTTACCTGTTACAATCAATAAATGACGATCGGAGTTGGACGGTCATCCTGGCTCCGAGGGTTTATTGAACACATGGTTATCTACTCGACTAGCGGTGCAACGCAGCGCACAGCGAGGCCGAGATAGTAAAAAGATACTTTTCTTAAAGCTCCCAAGAAGTCCTGCAGCCAGCCCTGCAGCCAGCCCTGCAGCCAGCTCTGCAGCCAGCCCTGCAGCCAGCCCTGCAGTCAGCTCTGCAGTCAACTCTGCAGCCAGCCCTGCAGCCAGCTCTGCAGCCAGCTCTGCAGCCAGCCCTGCAGCCAGCTCTGCAGCCAGCCCTGCAGTCAACTCTGCAGTCAGCTCTGCAGTCAGCTCTGCAGCCAGCTCTGCAGCCAGCCCTGCAGCCAGCTCTGCAGCCAGCTCTGCAGCCAGCCCTGCAGCCAGCTCTGCAGCCAGCCCTGCAGTCAACTCTGCAGCCAGCTCTGCAGCCAGCCCTGCAGTCAGCCTGCAACAAGCAAGGAGCTCTGCAACGAGTCTACATTAAAATCATGCTGCAAGCATCGCAGCATGGAAAGCCACAGTTCAGCAAGGAGAGATGCTGAAGAAGGTGAACCAAGCAATCCAGGATCTCCCATCCTGCCTCAAGAGGACCAAGGGAGTTCAAGGCCCCAGAGGGAGGTCAGGTTGACGCAATGGGCCTTGGAAAGCTATGAGGCTGAGAAACAGGACCTTGATGCCAGGATACAATGGGCATGGAACCGGGTTGAAGCAGATTTATCTGAAGCTTCAAATGCCTCAGACACAGTGGCCTCAATTCAGCGGGCCATCCAGCGAGTGAATGTGAGCAGCTCAAGCTACAAGCTCCTGGCAAATAGATACATCTCCCTCCTGATGAACGTGAAAACAGATGAGGGCATTGAGGGAGTGCGCAGACAAGAGCACTTCCTCGAACTGCTCGATGATAATGTGCAGGCAGTGATACAAGATGCAATGGACCGTGTGGAGGGCTTAAGAGAGACACGATCTCAGCACTCTGTCTCATCCAGGTCCACCACAAGATCTAAAGCCTCAGCACACTCACATATATCATCTACTGGTATGGCAGCAGCTCAGGCACGCGCCGCAGCAGAAGCAGCAAACGCCCGTATTGCCTACATGGCTGAAGAGGAAGCCATGCTAATTGAAAAGGCTCGCATACAAGAAGAAGCAAGAATAGCAACTGCCGCAGCACGGAGGAAAGCAGAGCTCGCAGAGCAAGAAAGTATATTAGCAACTGCTGCCGCACGGAAGAAAGCAGAGCAAGAAAAAGCAGAGCTTGAAGAGCAAGAGAGTACATTAGTGGCTACTGCCACACGGAAGAAAATTGAGCTGGATGCTAAGTTAAGCACCTTACAACTCAAAAAGGAAGCAGCTCCTGCAATGGCCCAGGCAGAGGTGCTCGAAGCAGCAGCCAACCTGGATAAGGAAGAGAATTGGAGTGAGTTTGGCACTCAGAAACCTGTCAAGGACCGTGATCAACTCACCAGAAAACATATTTTGGACTGGTCTGAACAATGCATCAATGCTCCTCCACCAAACCATACTGAACAAAGGGTGGACGTTCAGGCATTGCCATCTCCACTCCGAATGAACATGAATGCTGTCTACAGGAATGGTGGAAATGCATATCCCGCTCTGGCAGTTAGTCGCCAACTCAGCGTCGCGCACGTGGGGTCAGACGTGGATGCACCAAGTCAGACCCACATTCCAGACAGTCACATAAGGGGATCCAACCAACGTGATCGAAACCCTTTGGGCCCACAGTCCAACGCCATTGCAAATGACGGCATGCTAGGCAATACAGCCAATAATGCCGCCTCACAAGCGCCAGTATGGACACACCCTGGATCAGCAGGACTAGGAGACTTTGCTAGGTACCTGGCTCACCGCGAACTAATCAACACAGGACTCGTTATGTTTGATGACCACTCTGAGAACTATCGAGCCTGGAGATCTACCTTCAGGAATGCAATCCGAAATGCAGACATCTCTGCAAGTGAAGAACTCGACCTGTTGGTGAAATGGTTAGGAAATGAATCTGCAGAGTACGCAAAGAGGATCCGGTCAGCAAACATTGACGACCCCGCCTCAAGCCTGCATGCGGTGTGGGAGAGGCTCGAGGAGTGCTATGGAAGCCCAGAAACCATTGAGAAGGCTCTCTTCAAGAAGTTGCAGAACTTTCCAAAAATCTCTGGTCGAGACAATAAAAGGTTACGGGAGCTTGGAGATCTTTTGATGGAGCTTGAATCAGCCCAGGCTGATCCCTACTTACCAGGTCTCATTTTCTTGAATACCTACCATGGCGTGAACCCCATCGTAGAGAAATTGCCATTTGACGTGCAGGAAAAATGGAGAACAGCGGGTTCAAGATACAAGTCAGAGCATCAGGTTGCATTCCCCCCATTCTCTTTTTTCTCAAAGTTTATCCGCAACCTGGCTAAGACTAGAAATGACCCGAGTTTCATGTTTGGCACCACGGGGATTTCCAGTCCAGATCTCCCAAAAATGGAAAGGACAACGGCGAAACGAGGAACAGCGAGAGTGCCAATTTCCGTGCACAAGACTGAGGTCTCTCCTGCGACATTCGCAAACTCCGTCCAGGCAACCACCACAAAGAAAAAGATAGAGGATCCAGAGAAGCAATGCCCATTGCATGATAAACCTCACTCCCTCCAGAAATGCCGTGAGTTCAGGAGGAAGCCATTGGAAGAGCGGAAGAACATGCTGAAAGAATTTGGAGTGTGCTTCAAATGCTGTGCTTCTACTAACCACCTTGCAAGGAATTGCAAGGCAGATATCAAGTGCAAGGAATGTGGCAGCGACAAACACGCAACTGCTCTGCACACATTTTACTCGAAACCCAGTAGCACTAAGGCTTCCGATCCCGAAGCAGAGCACGGCGGGGAGCAAGGCGAGACCGCCGCACTCACTTCGTCAATCACAACCAAATGCACAGAAGTCTGTGGAGAAGGCTTCAAAGGAAGATCTTGCTCAAAGATATGCCTCGTCCGAGTCTATCCCAAAGGACATCCTGAAAGGGCAGTAAGGATGTACGCCATAATGGACGACCAGAGCAACAGGTCTTTGGCAAGGTCAGAGTTCTTTGATCAGCTAAGTGTAGGTGGGAATTCCTTTCCATACACGCTCAGAACATGCTCAGTACTGATGGAGACAGCGGGAAGAAGAGCGAGCGGCCTCATGGTGGAAACCATAGATAGCACCATGAAGCTAGCCCTTCCTACGGTGACAGAGTGCAACGAGATACCGGACGACAGGAGTGAGATTCCCACGCCCGAAGTTGCACGTCACCACCCACACCTGAAACCCATAGCAGAGTTCATCCCACCATTGGATCACGCGGCACAGATTTTACTTCTGCTCGGCAGGGACATGCTGAGAGTCCACAAGGTTCGTAACCAACGCAATGGACCTCACGACGCTCCCTATGCCCAGAGACTCGACCTAGGATGGGTCATCGTAGGTGACGTTTGTCTGAAGGGAATATACAAACCAGACCACATTAGCACATTCAGAACGAGTGTGCTCACGAATGGACGCACGTCGCTCTTCAAACCGTGCCCCAACCACTTCACGCTGAAAGAGGAACTCGGCGAGAGAAGTCAAGGCTGTACCGTGCAGACTTACGAAGAAACCACCATGACTTCACTTGTGCATCCACCGTCTTCGTTGGAGTTTGTTCCTCCACGTTTCTCCAAGCCAGTCCTGACTGACGGGAAGAAGACTAAGGTGAAGCCGCTGCTCGTCGCTCTGCTGGTGGTCGTGGCGGTGGTCGCTGTGACCGTGGCCTCTCCGTTCCTCGACTCGGAGCTATCGTCCGAGTGGGAATTCTGGAAAGAGTTCCGCGGCAAGGCCCCACAACCGGAACATACCATCTCAAGGCTCGAGCTGTGTGGAGCCATTCTTGCTACAGAGGTGGCGGAACTGATCTTAGACGAATTTGACGTCAAACTGGACGCAGTCAAGTTCTACACGGACAGTAAGTTCCTACTAGGCTACATAAACAACCAAACCAGAAGGTTCTACACCTACATCAGCAACCGGGTGGAGCGCATCAGGAGATCGACGCAGCCGGAGCAATGGAATTACGTTCCAACTGACCAGAATCCAGCAGATCTCGCAACTAGGTCCGTCCCTGCATCTCTGCTGAATCAAACCATCTGGCTGACGGGTCCAGCGTTCCTGTTACGACGTGACGTTGGCCCATGTACTACCAAGGAGACCTTTGGACTCTTAGAGCCCGAGTCCGACAAGGAGATTCGTCCTCTAGTGACAACTTTCGTAACAAATGTGCGACCAAGAAGTCCACTGAGTCCACACCATTTTGAACATTTCTCGAAATGGACGATGCTCGTGCGAGCGATAGCACATTTAACACATATCGCAGACTGCTTCCATCGCCCGATGAGAGGCACCACTGGTAGCTGCAATGGATGGCATTACTGCACAGTGCCACACACTGAAGACGAGCTTTCCAGAGCAAGGAAATCAATCTTCCGCTGTGTGCAACAGGCAGCTTATGCAAGTGAGATCAAGGCCATTAACAAGGGAGAAGACCTTCCTAGGGTCAGCACCCTCAGGAAGCTAAACCCCGGGATGGACAAAGACGACTTGCTCAGGATCGGTGGTCGGCTAGGGAATGCAAAATTAGATGAGAATGAACGAAACCCCCTCATAATCCCAAGCCAGAGCCACATCGCAATCTTACTCGTGCGCCACTACCACGAGAAGGTCAAGCACCAAGGTCGGCACTTCACAGAAGGAGCAATCCGATCTGCAGGGCTGTGGATCATTGGAGCAAAGAGGTGCATCGCCAGCACAATCCACAAGTGTATCCGGTGTCGCAAGCTACGTGGAAAACAGGAAGAACAGAAAATGGCAGACCTCCCAGCCGATCGACTCAGTGTGGAACCTCCCTTCACCTCTGTAGGGATTGACGTGTTCGGACCGTGGACAGTCATCTCTCGTCGCACAAGAGGAGGGCTCGCGAACAGCAAACGTTGGGCAGTGTTGTTCACCTGTATGAGTACACGAGCAGTGCACATCGAAGTCATCGAGTCCATGGACTCTTCGAGCTTTATAAATGCACTCCGGAGGTTCTTCGCCATCAGAGGGCCAGCCAAGCAACTCCGTTCTGATTGTGGAACCAATTTCATAGGAGCATGTGAAGAGCTTAAGATCAATACGGAGAATGTCGAAGATTATTCTGTCAGGAAATACCTTGGTGACCAAGGCTGCACATGGATCTTCAATCCTCCCCACTCTTCGCACATGGGTGGAGCCTGGGAACGCATGATCGGGATTGCTCGACGCATTCTGGACTCCATGCTATGTGATGTCGGGTCCACACGGCTCTCTCACGAGGTCTTGACCACTCTCATGGCCGAGGTCTCAGCCATAATTAACTCAAGACCCCTGATCCCCGTCTCAACCGACCCGGAGTCACCATTCATCTTGACTCCTGCTACACTTCTTACCCAGAAGACAGATGTGCTCACAGCACCTACCGAGGAGGCCAGCACTGCAGACCTCTACAGACGTCAATGGAGACAAGTGCAGAGCTTCGCGAACACGTTCTGGCGTCGCTGGAAAAACGAGTACCTTATGACACTCCAAGTGCGCAACAAGTGGCAGTCTAATAGACCAGACATCCAAGAAGGCGACCTCGTCCTACTGAAGGACAACCAAGCCAAACGGAATGAGTGGCCAATGGGCCGCATCCTCAAGTCGATTCCAAGTGCCGATGGAAAAGTTCGAAAGGTCGAGGTTATGAACTTTCATCAGGCCCATAGTCGAGATAGTACTACTTCTCTCTCGCAAAGATATGGACAAATAAGTCGACCCGTTGAAGTTGTTATACACTTGTTTATGAGATAGGAAATAAATGGTGGTATCTCCTAGATACCAGACGGGGAGTGTCTTGCCTCACGGCAGATGTGGAGCGTGCGTTCACAGGAAGTTCCTGTTTTTTTGATGCTAATGTTGGTCACGTGACCAGAAAGTGACGATGTTAGTTTTCCACTGTACCACGCGGGCGTCAGCCATTACACAGATAAGTCAAGATGGCGGCACGCATCGCATCTCAGTGAGACCACAGCCGCACTTGTCCATTGTGGGAGCTTAAGAAGCATTATCTGTAAGTTGTTTATATTCCTATAATATTGGAAATGCTGTTGTAATGTTGGAATGACCGTTATAGCAATGTAAATGCCTTTATGGTGCCGTTAAGTTGTTGTAGTAAATACGAGGCCTAGTTAGTAACGAAGCCTGTGACTTTCCTTATTGTGGATGTTACTTGTGATTTAGTAGGTCGAGTCAGACTTGTGCCTATGTTGCGATCCTGAGAGTGATGACGAAGTATCTCATCCACAGTTTAGTGTTAAGTGTAATGCTGTACATTTGGGGTGCAGTGGGATGAATACACTATGTGCCTGTATGCAACGCACCAGCTTGTGCCTTTGTCTAGTTGTTCAGGGGTAATGTGGGGGCCTGGTCCTTCCAGGATCTATTGTTATCTGAGACAATGTTCTGATGCTGTGGTGTTCATTGTGTGGGTGTTTCCGAATTATAACAGATGCTGTTTTCTCACCAGTTTTACCTGTTACAATCAATAAATGACGATCGGAGTTGGACGGTCATCCTGGCTCCGAGGGTTTATTGAACACATGGTTATCTACTCGACTAGCGGTGCAACGCAGCGCACAGCGAGGCCGAGATAGTAAAAAGATACTTTTCTTAAAGCTCCCAAGAAGTCCTGCAGCCAGCCCTGCAGCCAGCCCTGCAGCCAGCTCTGCAGCCAGCCCTGCAGCCAGCCCTGCAGTCAGCTCTGCAGTCAGCTCTGCAGCCAGCCCTGCAGCCAGCTCTGCAGCCAGCTCTGCAGCCAGCCCTGCAGCCAGCTCTGCAGCCAGCCCTGCAGTCAACTCTGCAGTCAGCTCTGCAGTCAGCTCTGCAGCCAGCTCTGCAGCCAGCCCTGCAGCCAGCTCTGCAGCCAGCTCTGCAGCCAGCCCTGCAGCCAGCTCTGCAGCCAGCCCTGCAGTCAACTCTGCAGCCAGCTCTGCAGCCAGCCCTGCAGTCAGCCTGCAACAAGCAAGGAGCTCTGCAACGAGTCTACATTAAAATCGTGCTGCAAGCATCGCAGCATGGAAAGCCACAGTTCAGCAAGGAGAGATGCTGAAGAAGGTGAACCAAGCAATCCAGGATCTCCCATCCTGCCTCAAGAGGACCAAGGGAGTTCAAGGCCCCAGAGGGAGGTCAGGTTGACGCAATGGGCCTTGGAAAGCTATGAGGCTGAGAAACAGGACCTTGATGCCAGGATACAATGGGCATGGAACCGGGTTGAAGCAGATTTATCTGAAGCTTCAAATGCCTCAGACACAGTGGCCTCAATTCAGCGGGCCATCCAGCGAGTGAATGTGAGCAGCTCAAGCTACAATCTCCTGGCAAATAGATACATCTCCCTCCTGATGAAGGTGAAAACAGATGAGGGCATTGAGGGAGTGCGCAGACAAGAGCACTTCCTCGAACTGCTCGATGATAATGTGCAGGCAGTGATACAAGATGCAATGGACCGTGTGGAGGGCTTAAGAGAGACACGATCTCAGCACTCTGTCTCATCCAGGTCCACCACAAGATCTAAAGCCTCAGCACACTCACATATATCATCTACTGGTATGGCAGCAGCTCAGGCACGCGCCGCAGCAGAAGCAGCAAACGCCCGTATCGCCTACATGGCTGAAGAGGAAGCCATGCTAATTGAAAAGGCTCGCATACAAGAAGAAGCAAGCATAGCAACTGCCGCAGCACGGAGGAAAGCAGAGCTCGCAGAGCAAGAAAGTATATTAGCAACTGCTGCCGCACGGAAGAAAGCAGAGCAAGAAAAAGCAGAGCTTGAAGAGCAAGAGAGTACATTAGTGGCTACTGCCACACGGAAGAAAATTGAGCTGGATGCTAAGTTAAGCACCCTACAACTCAAAAAGGAAACAGCTGCTGCAATGGCCCAGGCAGTGGTGCTCGAAGCTGCAGCCAACCTGGATAAGGAAGAGAATTGGAGTGAGTTTGGCACTCAGAAACCTGTCAAGGACCGTGATCAACTCACCAGAAAACATATTTTGGACTGGTCTGAACAATGCATCAATGCTCCTCCACCAAACCATACTGAACAAAGGGTGGACGTTCAGGCATTGCCATCTCCACTCCGAATGAACATGAATGCTGTCTACAGGAATGGTGGAAATGCATATCCCGCTCTGGCAGTTAGTCGCCAACTCAGCGTCGCGCACGTGGGGTCAGACGTGGATGCACCAAGTCAGACCCACATTCCAGACAGTCACATAAGGGGATCCAACCAACGTGATCGAAACCCTTTGGGCCCACAGTCCAACGCCATTGCAAATGACGGCATGCTAGGCAATACAGCCAATAATGCCGCCTCACAAGCGCCAGTATGGACACACCCTGGATCAGCAGGACTAGGAGACTTTGCTAGGTACCTGGCTCACCGCGAACTAATCAACACAGGACTCGTTAAGTTTGATGACCACTCTGAGAACTATCGAGCCTGGAGATCTACCTTCAGGAATGCAATCCGAAATGCAGACATCTCTGCAAGTGAAGAACTCGACCTGTTGGTGAAATGGTTAGGAAATGAATCTGCAGAGTACGCAAAGAGGATCCGGTCAGCAAACATTGACGACCCCGCCTCAAGCCTGCATGCGGTGTGGGAGAGGCTCGAGGAGTGCTATGGAAGCCCAGAAACCATTGAGAAGGCTCTCTTCAAGAAGTTGCAGAACTTTCCAAAAATCTCTGGTCGAGACAATAAAAGGTTACGGGAGCTTGGAGATCTTTTGATGGAGCTTGAATCAGCCCAGGCTGATCCCTACTTACCAGGTCTCATTTTCTTGAATACCTACCATGGCGTGAACCCCATCGTAGAGAAATTGCCATTTGACGTGCAGGAAAAATGGAGAACAGCGGGTTCAAGATACAAGTCAGAGCATCAGGTTGCATTCCCCCCATTCTCTTTTTTCTCAAAGTTTATCCGCAACCTGGCTAAGACTAGAAATGACCCGAGTTTCATGTTTGGCACCACGGGGATTTCCAGTCCAGATCTCCCAAAAATGGAAAGGACAACGGCGAAACGAGGAACAGCGAGAGTGCCAATTTCCGTGCACAAGACTGAGGTCTCTCCTGCGACATTCGCAAACTCCGTCCAGGCAACCACCACAAAGAAAAAGATAGAGGATCCAGAGAAGCAATGCCCATTGCATGATAAACCTCACTCCCTCCAGAAATGCCGTGAGTTCAGGAGGAAGCCATTGGAAGAGCGGAAGAACATGCTGAAAGAATTTGGAGTGTGCTTCAAATGCTGTGCTTCTACTAACCACCTTGCAAGGAATTGCAAGGCAGATATCAAGTGCAAGGAATGTGGCAGCGACAAACACGCAACTGCTCTGCACACATTTTACTCGAAACCCAGTAGCACTAAGGCTTCCGATCCCGAAGCAGAGCACGGCGGGGAGCAAGGCGAGACCGCCGCACTCACTTCGTCAATCACAACCAAATGCACAGAAGTCTGTGGAGAAGGCTTCAAAGGAAGATCTTGCTCAAAGATATGCCTCGTCCGAGTCTATCCCAAAGGACATCCTGAAAGGGCAGTAAGGATGTACGCTATAATGGACGACCAGAGCAACAGGTCTTTGGCAAGGTCAGAGTTCTTTGATCAGCTAAGTGTAGGTGGGAATTCCTTTCCATACACGCTCAGAACATGCTCAGTACTGATGGAGACAGCGGGAAGAAGAGCGAGCGGCCTCATGGTGGAAACCATAGATAGCACCATGAAGCTAGCCCTTCCTACGGTGACAGAGTGCAACGAGATACCGGACGACAGGAGTGAGATTCCCACGCCCGAAGTTGCACGTCACCACCCACACCTGAAACCCATAGCAGAGTTCATCCCACCATTGGATCACGCGGCACAGATTTTACTTCTGCTCGGCAGGGACATGCTGAGAGTCCACAAGGTTCGTAACCAACGCAATGGACCTCACGACGCTCCCTATGCCCAGAGACTCGACCTAGGATGGGTCATCGTAGGTGACGTTTGTCTGAAGGGAATATACAAACCAGACCACATTAGCACATTCAGAACGAGTGTGCTCACGAATGGACGCACGTCGCTCTTCAAACCGTGCCCCAACCACTTCACGCTGAAAGAGGAACTCGGCGAGAGAAGTCAAGGCTGTACCGTGCAGACTTACGAAGAAACCACCATGACTTCACTTGTGCATCCACCGTCTTCGTTGGAGTTTGTTCCTCCACGTTTCTCCAAGCCAGTCCTGACTGACGGGAAGAAGACTAAGGTGAAGCCGCTGCTCGTCGCTCTGCTGGTGGTCGTGGCGGTGGTCGCTGTGACCGTGGCCTCTCCGTTCCTCGACTCGGAGCTATCGTCCGAGTGGGAATTCTGGAAAGAGTTCCGCGGCAAGGCCCCACAACCGGAACATACCATCTCAAGGCTCGAGCTGTGTGGAGCCATTCTTGCTACAGAGGTGGCGGAACTGATCTTAGACGAATTTGACGTCAAACTGGACGCAGTCAAGTTCTACACGGACAGTAAGTTCCTACTAGGCTACATAAACAACCAAACCAGAAGGTTCTACACCTACATCAGCAACCGGGTGGAGCGCATCAGGAGATCGACGCAGCCGGAGCAATGGAATTACGTTCCAACTGACCAGAATCCAGCAGATCTCGCAACTAGGTCCGTCCCTGCATCTCTGCTGAATCAAACCATCTGGCTGACGGGTCCAGCGTTCCTGTTACGACGTGACGTTGGCCCATGTACTACCAAGGAGACCTTTGGACTCTTAGAGCCCGAGTCCGACAAGGAGATTCGTCCTCTAGTGACAACTTTCGTAACAAATGTGCGACCAAGAAGTCCACTGAGTCCACACCATTTTGAACATTTCTCGAAATGGACGATGCTCGTGCGAGCGATAGCACATTTAACACATATCGCAGACTGCTTCCATCGCCCGATGAGAGGCACCACTGGTAGCTGCAATGGATGGCATTACTGCACAGTGCCACACACTGAAGACGAGCTTTCCAGAGCAAGGAAATCAATCTTCCGCTGTGTGCAACAGGCAGCTTATGCAAGTGAGATCAAGGCCATTAACAAGGGAGAAGACCTTCCTAGGGTCAGCACCCTCAGGAAGCTAAACCCCGGGATGGACAAAGACGACTTGCTCAGGATCGGTGGTCGGCTAGGGAATGCAAAATTAGATGAGAATGAACGAAACCCCCTCATAATCCCAAGCCAGAGCCACATCGCAATCTTACTCGTGCGCCACTACCACGAGAAGGTCAAGCACCAAGGTCGGCACTTCACAGAAGGAGCAATCCGATCTGCAGGGCTGTGGATCATTGGAGCAAAGAGGTGCATCGCCAGCACAATCCACAAGTGTATCCGGTGTCGCAAGCTACGTGGAAAACAGGAAGAACAGAAAATGGCAGACCTCCCAGCCGATCGACTCAGTGTGGAACCTCCCTTCACCTCTGTAGGGATTGACGTGTTCGGACCGTGGACAGTCATCTCTCGTCGCACAAGAGGAGGGCTCGCGAACAGCAAACGTTGGGCAGTGTTGTTCACCTGTATGAGTACACGAGCAGTGCACATCGAAGTCATCGAGTCCATGGACTCTTCGAGCTTTATAAATGCACTCCGGAGGTTCTTCGCCATCAGAGGGCCAGCCAAGCAACTCCGTTCTGATTGTGGAACCAATTTCATAGGAGCATGTGAAGAGCTTAAGATCAATACGGAGAATGTCGAAGATTATTCTGTCAGGAAATACCTTGGTGACCAAGGCTGCACATGGATCTTCAATCCTCCCCACTCTTCGCACATGGGTGGAGCCTGGGAACGCATGATCGGGATTGCTCGACGCATTCTGGACTCCATGCTATGTGATGTCGGGTCCACACGGCTCTCTCACGAGGTCTTGACCACTCTCATGGCCGAGGTCTCAGCCATAATTAACTCAAGACCCCTGATCCCCGTCTCAACCGACCCGGAGTCACCATTCATCTTGACTCCTGCTACACTTCTTACCCAGAAGACAGATGTGCTCACAGCACCTACCGAGGAGGCCAGCACTGCAGACCTCTACAGACGTCAATGGAGACAAGTGCAGAGCTTCGCGAACACGTTCTGGCGTCGCTGGAAAAACGAGTACCTTATGACACTCCAAGTGCGCAACAAGTGGCAGTCTAATAGACCAGACATCCAAGAAGGCGACCTCGTCCTACTGAAGGACAACCAAGCCAAACGGAATGAGTGGCCAATGGGCCGCATCCTCAAGTCGATTCCAAGTGCCGATGGAAAAGTTCGAAAGGTCGAGGTTATGAACTTTCATCAGGCCCATAGTCGAGATAGTACTACTTCTCTCTCGTAAAGATATGGACAAATAAGTCGACCCGTTGAAGTTGTTATACACTTGTTTATGAGATAGGAAATAAATGGTGGTATCTCCTAGATACCAGACGGGGAGTGTCTTGCCTCACGGCAGATGTGGAGCGTGCGTTCACAGGAAGTTCCTGTTTTTTTGATGCTAATGTTGGTCACGTGACCAGAAAGTGACGATGTTAGTTTTCCACTGTACCACGCGGGCGTCAGCCATTACACAGATAAGTCAAGATGGCGGCACGCATCGCATCTCAGTGAGACCACAGCCGCACTTGTCCATTGTGGGAGCTTAAGAAGCATTATCTGTAAGTTGTTTATATTCCTATAATATTGGAAATGCTGTTGTAATGTTGGAATGACCGTTATAGCAATGTAAATGCCTTTATGGTGCCGTTAAGTTGTTGTAGTAAATACGAGGCCTAGTTAGTAACGAAGCCTGTGACTTTCCTTATTGTGGATGTTACTTGTGATTTAGTAGGTCGAGTCAGACTTGTGCCTATGTTGCGATCCTGAGAGTGATGACGAAGTATCTCATCCACAGTTTAGTGTTAAGTGTAATGCTGTACATTTGGGGTGCAGTGGGATGAATACACTATGTGCCTGTATGCAACGCACCAGCTTGTGCCTTTGTCTAGTTGTTCAGGGGTAATGTGGGGGCCTGGTCCTTCCAGGATCTATTGTTATCTGAGACAATGTTCTGATGCTGTGGTGTTCATTGTGTGGGTGTTTCCGAATTATAACAGATGCTGTTTTCTCACCAGTTTTACCTGTTACAATCAATAAATGACGATCGGAGTTGGACGGTCATCCTGGCTCCGAGGGTTTATTGAACACATGGTTATCTACTCGACTAGCGGTGCAACGCAGCGCACAGCGAGGCCGAGATAGTAAAAAGATACTTTTCTTAAAGCTCCCAAGAAGTCCTGCAGCCAGCCCTGCAGCCAGCCCTGCAGCCAGCTCTGCAGCCAGCCCTGCAGCCAGCCCTGCAGTCAGCTCTGCAGTCAGCTCTGCAGCCAGCCCTGCAGCCAGCTCTGCAGCCAGCTCTGCAGCCAGCCCTGCAGCCAGCTCTGCAGCCAGCCCTGCAGTCAACTCTGCAGTCAGCTCTGCAGTCAGCTCTGCAGCCAGCTCTGCAGCCAGCCCTGCAGCCAGCTCTGCAGCCAGCTCTGCAGCCAGCCCTGCAGCCAGCTCTGCAGCCAGCCCTGCAGTCAACTCTGCAGCCAGCTCTGCAGCCAGCCCTGCAGTCAGCCTGCAACAAGCAAGGAGCTCTGCAACGAGTCTACATTAAAATCGTGCTGCAAGCATCGCAGCATGGAAAGCCACAGTTCAGCAAGGAGAGATGCTGAAGAAGGTGAACCAAGCAATCCAGGATCTCCCATCCTGCCTCAAGAGGACCAAGGGAGTTCAAGGCCCCAGAGGGAGGTCAGGTTGACGCAATGGGCCTTGGAAAGCTATGAGGCTGAGAAACAGGACCTTGATGCCAGGATACAATGGGCATGGAACCGGGTTGAAGCAGATTTATCTGAAGCTTCAAATGCCTCAGACACAGTGGCCTCAATTCAGCGGGCCATCCAGCGAGTGAATGTGAGCAGCTCAAGCTACAATCTCCTGGCAAATAGATACATCTCCCTCCTGATGAAGGTGAAAACAGATGAGGGCATTGAGGGAGTGCGCAGACAAGAGCACTTCCTCGAACTGCTCGATGATAATGTGCAGGCAGTGATACAAGATGCAATGGACCGTGTGGAGGGCTTAAGAGAGACACGATCTCAGCACTCTGTCTCATCCAGGTCCACCACAAGATCTAAAGCCTCAGCACACTCACATATATCATCTACTGGTATGGCAGCAGCTCAGGCACGCGCCGCAGCAGAAGCAGCAAACGCCCGTATCGCCTACATGGCTGAAGAGGAAGCCATGCTAATTGAAAAGGCTCGCATACAAGAAGAAGCAAGCATAGCAACTGCCGCAGCACGGAGGAAAGCAGAGCTCGCAGAGCAAGAAAGTATATTAGCAACTGCTGCCGCACGGAAGAAAGCAGAGCAAGAAAAAGCAGAGCTTGAAGAGCAAGAGAGTACATTAGTGGCTACTGCCACACGGAAGAAAATTGAGCTGGATGCTAAGTTAAGCACCCTACAACTCAAAAAGGAAACAGCTGCTGCAATGGCCCAGGCAGTGGTGCTCGAAGCTGCAGCCAACCTGGATAAGGAAGAGAATTGGAGTGAGTTTGGCACTCAGAAACCTGTCAAGGACCGTGATCAACTCACCAGAAAACATATTTTGGACTGGTCTGAACAATGCATCAATGCTCCTCCACCAAACCATACTGAACAAAGGGTGGACGTTCAGGCATTGCCATCTCCACTCCGAATGAACATGAATGCTGTCTACAGGAATGGTGGAAATGCATATCCCGCTCTGGCAGTTAGTCGCCAACTCAGCGTCGCGCACGTGGGGTCAGACGTGGATGCACCAAGTCAGACCCACATTCCAGACAGTCACATAAGGGGATCCAACCAACGTGATCGAAACCCTTTGGGCCCACAGTCCAACGCCATTGCAAATGACGGCATGCTAGGCAATACAGCCAATAATGCCGCCTCACAAGCGCCAGTATGGACACACCCTGGATCAGCAGGACTAGGAGACTTTGCTAGGTACCTGGCTCACCGCGAACTAATCAACACAGGACTCGTTAAGTTTGATGACCACTCTGAGAACTATCGAGCCTGGAGATCTACCTTCAGGAATGCAATCCGAAATGCAGACATCTCTGCAAGTGAAGAACTCGACCTGTTGGTGAAATGGTTAGGAAATGAATCTGCAGAGTACGCAAAGAGGATCCGGTCAGCAAACATTGACGACCCCGCCTCAAGCCTGCATGCGGTGTGGGAGAGGCTCGAGGAGTGCTATGGAAGCCCAGAAACCATTGAGAAGGCTCTCTTCAAGAAGTTGCAGAACTTTCCAAAAATCTCTGGTCGAGACAATAAAAGGTTACGGGAGCTTGGAGATCTTTTGATGGAGCTTGAATCAGCCCAGGCTGATCCCTACTTACCAGGTCTCATTTTCTTGAATACCTACCATGGCGTGAACCCCATCGTAGAGAAATTGCCATTTGACGTGCAGGAAAAATGGAGAACAGCGGGTTCAAGATACAAGTCAGAGCATCAGGTTGCATTCCCCCCATTCTCTTTTTTCTCAAAGTTTATCCGCAACCTGGCTAAGACTAGAAATGACCCGAGTTTCATGTTTGGCACCACGGGGATTTCCAGTCCAGATCTCCCAAAAATGGAAAGGACAACGGCGAAACGAGGAACAGCGAGAGTGCCAATTTCCGTGCACAAGACTGAGGTCTCTCCTGCGACATTCGCAAACTCCGTCCAGGCAACCACCACAAAGAAAAAGATAGAGGATCCAGAGAAGCAATGCCCATTGCATGATAAACCTCACTCCCTCCAGAAATGCCGTGAGTTCAGGAGGAAGCCATTGGAAGAGCGGAAGAACATGCTGAAAGAATTTGGAGTGTGCTTCAAATGCTGTGCTTCTACTAACCACCTTGCAAGGAATTGCAAGGCAGATATCAAGTGCAAGGAATGTGGCAGCGACAAACACGCAACTGCTCTGCACACATTTTACTCGAAACCCAGTAGCACTAAGGCTTCCGATCCCGAAGCAGAGCACGGCGGGGAGCAAGGCGAGACCGCCGCACTCACTTCGTCAATCACAACCAAATGCACAGAAGTCTGTGGAGAAGGCTTCAAAGGAAGATCTTGCTCAAATATATGCCTCGTCCGAGTCTATCCCAAAGGACATCCTGAAAGGGCAGTAAGGATGTACGCTATAATGGACGACCAGAGCAACAGGTCTTTGGCAAGGTCAGAGTTCTTTGATCAGCTAAGTGTAGGTGGGAATTCCTTTCCATACACGCTCAGAACATGCTCAGTACTGATGGAGACAGCGGGAAGAAGAGCGAGCGGCCTCATGGTGGAAACCATAGATAGCACCATGAAGCTAGCCCTTCCTACGGTGACAGAGTGCAACGAGATACCGGACGACAGGAGTGAGATTCCCACGCCCGAAGTTGCACGTCACCACCCACACCTGAAACCCATAGCAGAGTTCATCCCACCATTGGATCACGCGGCACAGATTTTACTTCTGCTCGGCAGGGACATGCTGAGAGTCCACAAGGTTCGTAACCAACGCAATGGACCTCACGACGCTCCCTATGCCCAGAAACTCGACCTAGGATGGGTCATCGTAGGTGACGTTTGTCTGAAGGGAATATACAAACCAGACCACATTAGCACATTCAGAACGAGTGTGCTCACGAATGGACGCACGTCGCTCTTCAAACCGTGCCCCAACCACTTCACGCTGAAAGAGGAACTCGGCGAGAGAAGTCAAGGCTGTACCGTGCAGACTTACGAAGAAACCACCATGACTTCACTTGTGCATCCACCGTCTTCGTTGGAGTTTGTTCCTCCACGTTTCTCCAAGCCAGTCCTGACTGACGGGAAGAAGACTAAGGTGAAGCCGCTGCTCGTCGCTCTGCTGGTGGTCGTGGCGGTGGTCGCTGTGACCGTGGCCTCTCCGTTCCTCGACTCGGAGCTATCGTCCGAGTGGGAATTCTGGAAAGAGTTCCGCGGCAAGGCCCCACAACCGGAACATACCATCTCAAGGCTCGAGCTGTGTGGAGCCATTCTTGCTACAGAGGTGGCGGAACTGATCTTAGACGAATTTGACGTCAAACTGGACGCAGTCAAGTTCTACACGGACAGTAAGTTCCTACTAGGCTACATAAACAACCAAACCAGAAGGTTCTACACCTACATCAGCAACCGGGTGGAGCGCATCAGGAGATCGACGCAGCCGGAGCAATGGAATTACGTTCCAACTGACCAGAATCCAGCAGATCTCGCAACTAGGTCCGTCCCTGCATCTCTGCTGAATCAAACCATCTGGCTGACCGGTCCAGCGTTCCTGTTACGACGTGACGTTGGCCCATGTACTACCAAGGAGACCTTTGGACTCTTAGAGCCCGAGTCCGACAAGGAGATTCGTCCTCTAGTGACAACTTTCGTAACAAATGTGCGACCAAGAAGTCCACTGAGTCCACACCATTTTGAACATTTCTCGAAATGGACGATGCTCGTGCGAGCGATAGCACATTTAACACATATCGCAGACTGCTTCCATCGCCCGATGAGAGGCACCACTGGTAGCTGCAATAGATGGCATTACTGCACAGTGCCACGCACTGAAGACGAGCTTTCCAGAGCAAGGAAATCAATCTTCCGCTGTGTGCAACAGGCAGCTTATGCAAGTGAGATCAAGGCCATTAACAAGGGAGAAGACCTTCCTAGGGTCAGCACCCTCAGGAAGCTAAACCCCGGGATGGACAAAGACGACTTGCTCAGGATCGGTGGTCGGCAAGGGAATGCAAAATTAGATGAGAATGAACGAAACCCCCTCATAATCCCAAGCCAGAGCCACATCGCAATCTTACTCGTGCGCCACTACCACGAGAAGGTCAAGCACCAAGGTCGGCACTTCACAGAAGGAGCAATCCGATCTGCAGGGCTGTGGATCATTGGAGCAAAGAGGTGCATCGCCAGCACAATCCACAAGTGTATCCGGTGTCGCAAGCTACGTGGAAAACAGGAAGAACAGAAAATGGCAGACCTCCCAGCCGATCGACTCAGTGTGGAACCTCCCTTCACCTCTGTAGGGATTGACGTGTTCGGACCGTGGACAGTCATCTCTCGCCGCACAAGAGGAGGGCTCGCGAACAGCAAACGTTGGGCAGTGTTGTTCACCTGTATGAGTACACGAGCAGTGCACATCGAAGTCATCGAGTCCATGGACTCTTCGAGCTTTATAAATGCACTCCGGAGGTTCTTCGCCATCAGAGGGCCAGCCAAGCAACTCCGTTCTGATTGTGGAACCAATTTCATAGGAGCATGTGAAGAGCTTAAGATCAATACGGAGAATGTCGAAGATTATTCTGTCAGGAAATACCTTGGTGACCAAGGCTGCACATGGATCTTCAATCCTCCCCACTCTTCGCACATGGGTGGAGCCTGGGAACGCATGATCGGGATTGCTCGACGCATTCTGGACTCCATGCTATGTGATGTCGGGTCCACACGGCTCTCTCACGAGGTCTTGACCACTCTCATGGCCGAGGTCTCAGCCATAATTAACTCAAGACCCCTGATCCCCGTCTCAACCGACCCGGAGTCACCATTCATCTTGACTCCTGCTACACTTCTTACCCAGAAGACAGATGTGCTCACAGCACCTACCGAGGAGGCCAGCACTGCAGACCTCTACAGACGTCAATGGAGACAAGTGCAGAGCTTCGCGAACACGTTCTGGCGTCGCTGGAAAAACGAGTACCTTATGACACTCCAAGTGCGCAACAAGTGGCAGTCTAATAGACCAGACATCCAAGAAGGCGACCTCGTCCTACTGAAGGACAACCAAGCCAAACGGAATGAGTGGCCAATGGGCCGCATCCTCAAGTCGATTCCAAGTGCCGATGGAAAAGTTCGAAAGGTCGAGGTTATGAACTTTCATCAGGCCCATAGTCGAGATAGTACTACTTCTCTCTCGCAAAGATATGGACAAATAAGTCGACCCGTTGAAGTTGTTATACACTTGTTTATGAGATAGGAAATAAATGGTGGTATCTCCTAGATACCAGACGGGGAGTGTCTTGCCTCACGGCAGATGTGGAGCGTGCGTTCACAGGAAGTTCCTGTTTTTTTTATGCTAATGTTGGTCACGTGACCAGAAAGTGACGATGTTAGTTTTCCACTGTACCACGCGGGCGTCAGCCATTACACAGATAAGTCAAGATGGCGGCACGCATCGCATCTCAGTGAGACCACAGCCGCACTTGTCCATTGTGGGAGCTTAATAAGTATTATCTGTAAGTTGTTTATATTCCTATAATATTGGAAATGCTGTTGTAATGTTGGAATGACCGTTATAGCAATGTAAATGCCTTTATGGTGCCGTTAAGTTGTTGTAGTAAATACGAGGCCTAGTTAGTAACGAAGCCTGTGACTTTCCTTATTGTGGATGTTACTTGTGATTTAGTAGGTCGAGTCAGACTTGTGCCTATGTTGCGATCCTGAGAGTGATGACGAAGTATCTCATCCACAGTTTAGTGTTAAGTGTAATGCTGTACATTTGGGGTGCAGTGGGATGAATACACTATGTGCCTGTATGCAACGCACCAGCTTGTGCCTTTGTCTAGTTGTTCAGGGGTAATGTGGGGGCCTGGTCCTTCTAGGATCTATTGTTATCTGAGACAATGTTCTGATGCTGTGGTGTTCATTGTGTGGGTGTTTCCGAATTATAACAGATGCTGTATCTGTGTTTTCTCACCAGTTTTACCTGTTACAATCAATAAATGACGATCGGATTTGGACGGTCATCCTGGCTCTGAGGGCTTATTGAACACATGGTTATCTACTCGACTAGCGGTGCAACGCAGCGCACAGCGAGGCCGAGATAGCATGCCTAAACAGCTTTTGTTCGGCCGAATCGAGGGGGCTAAACGGGCACGGCACGGGCTAGAGAAGAGATGGAGTGATGTGGTACAGGAGGACGTGGAGCTGGAGCTGAGTGGACTTGCCGATAACTGGTACCAGCCATGTCAAGATCGGCCTCTGTGGAGGAGGCTCCCGAAGGACGCTACTGGGCAGTTGGAGGCAGTTGCCATCCAACAACAACGGAGGGCGGAGGAGCGACACTCACACCAACGAGCGGATCGCCGGGTGGCTAAAGCTCAGCAAGTTGCCAGAGTAGGGGGCACAGGTGGTGCATCAGCCAGTCGTCTCAGTCAGTCGACCTGTGCCATCTGGGTCTGCCCCGTGACCTCCTGCCAGCGGGCGTTCGACACTTCACGTGGCCTCAAGGTGCACATAGCCTGGCACAAGTGTTGTGGTGACGTCACCGCCACTTAGTGGCGAATGTTATTGTTCAGTCTATGTATGTATGTATTAGTCGATATGTGTGTGTAACTACATGTGTGTGTCTAAAGTCGATGTTTGTAGTGGGTGACGTCACGTCACGCTCACCCTGGGGAGAGAGTGGTGTCACAGAACGTAACGTCAGGCGGACCTTGGGGGACGGTGACGTCATGCCCCCTGGGGGGTATTTAAGGGGGGACCCGGGATGTAACCAGGGTTCGTCGGGGGTAGGAGTGGGGACCCGGGGTAGGTAATCCTCACACGAGGCTAGGGGAGGCTACTCTGCCCGACCGGCCGAGGTTGGGGTAGTCACGGCTCGGGTGGTTTTGGTTCGGCATCAGCCCTTAATAAACTTGGCGTGAGCCCCTAACGGAACCTGCCTCGGAGTCGTACATTGCGCCGCAACACATATGTAATGTAGTAACTCCACGGGAGACGACTTCACGGGTAACACACTCTTTATTTTATCAAACTTGGTTACAGGTGACTAACACCTACTTTGTATCTCGGGTGACAAACACCCACTTCGCTACTTGGCGACTAACGCCCACTGAGTTACTCGGATGACCAACATCCACTTAGTACTGGGGTGACAAACACCCACTTAGCTACTTGGCGACTAACGCCCACTGAGTTACTCGGATGACCAACATCCACTTAGTACTCGGGTGACAACACCCACTTAGCTACTTGGCGACTAACGCCCACTGAGCTACTCGGATGACCAACATCCTCTTAGCTACTCGGCGACTAACGCCACTGAGCTACTCGGATGACCAACATCCACTTAGTACTCGGGTGACAAACACCCACTTAGCTACTTGGCGACTAACGCCCACTGAGCTACTCGGATGACCAACATCCACTTAGCTACTCGGCGACTAACGCCACTGAGCTACTCGGATGACCAACATCCACTTAGCTACTCGGCGACTAACGCCACTGAGCTACTCGGCTTCACTAGGTCTTCAGCTCCGTCTTCGGGTCTTCAACTGGGTAACTCTCCCCGAGTGCTCTCGCGCGTCCCCCTTTATACCCCACCTGCGGACGTCGCTGCGAGCACCCACTTATTCGACCAATCGCCGGGCGCTGGCTACGATCCTCTTTTCCCACATCTCATCGTGCCTCACCACTCACTCCGCGCCGCCTCGTCATCTGTCACTCCCGGCGCGCGCGTCCACACCACGCCCACAACGCGTGCCCAACCCCGCACCCCGCGCCGCCCCGTGATCCATCACTGTCACAGTCGGCGCACGTCAATACCACCACTACATCACCCCCTACCACATAGCTCGCAGCCGCCCCGGCTGCTACAAAAATTACAAACCCTCCCTGTGTGCCCCGTAACACAACACAACAACAAGAACAACAACTAAGCTAACAACACAACACGACGCGAACACCACCATCCGCAACCCTCAACCAATGCCACCGCGACAACAGAACAATATATACAAACCGGCGAGTGACAATAGCAATGTGTATACAAAAAAAATAAATGGAAATTTTTTTTTTTTTCTTTCGACTCGTGCAGTGTCCCCTTTTCTTCCGAGCGTCCCTACAACGGGACATTATCCCGGCAGAGGGGAACACCGGGCGAGCTCGGTGTAGAGCACAAAAAAAACCCGTCCTCATGAAAATTGTTGAGACCTAGCCCGAGTCCGCCTTGCCGGTCCGTCGTACGGCACCAGACGCGGTTGAACGTCCGGTGGTGCCGGCGGTTCAGGAAGACATCGGCCAGGCATCGAGGACTCGTGCGTGCCCCGGGGTTCAGGCTCTCGATGGTCAGCAGCCGTCAAGCCCGAGGCACCTGGGGGTGGGTCAGGTGGAGACACGTGAGGATCAGCCTGCGACACCTCCCTCCCCGCGTCGACGGTCACATCACACGCCCGGTCGTCACGGCACAGAACGGGGTCACACGGTGCCGCATAGGGCTTCAGTCGGGAGGGGTGCACATACCAACGGCGTTTCCCCCATTTAATCTGTATACTCTGGGGCCGTGCAACCCGCACAATTTCCACCGGTCCCCTCCAAGGTCTCAACAACTTGGGGGACGTAGCCAACGGTGCATGTGGACAATGCAGCCAGGCCTTATCGCCTGGTTTCCAATCATGCGTATGCACCCTCCGCTCATGCAATTTCTCGTTTGCAATTTGCCGCGACCGCGAATTCAACCTTGCCCCCTCCCGCGCTTCAGTCAATTTGGCGATATTAAATTTGATGTGGTCTGCCAATTTAGATTTTGCACGTGGCTGGGAAATCCCCAGTTGGACGTCCATGGCCGGATCGGCCTCCCGCCCATACATAAGAAAAAATGGGGAAAACCCTGTCGCCGCATGAGGGGCCATTCGATAGGCCGCGAGTACCCTCGGCACCTGTAAGTCCCAATCAACCTGATCGTCGCAGACCTGTTGGCACAACATAGACGTAATCGTTCTGTTCAGACGCTCAACCATCCCGTCAGTCTGCGGGTGGTAGGGGGAAGTACGCACTTTCTTTGTACCCAACAGGTCGCACACCTCGCGCAACAAAACGCTCGAAAAATTCTTCCCTTGATCCGTCAGCAAGCGTTCGGGGGCGCCCTTGTCCAACACATAACCCTGGACAAAGGCGTCCGCCACCGCCGCAGCCGACTGGTTGGCGAGCGGCCATGCCATAGGCCATCGGGTGAAGTATTCCACGCCAACCAGCAGGAACCTATTTCCCCTTGGTGTAACCGGAAAGGGCCCCAAGATGTCCAACGCTACCAATTCGTTTATACGCGAAACCTGAATGGATTGCAGCGGTGGATTAGCCGCCAATGGTGGCGGTTTCCTTTTGGCGCACTCTACGCATCCCTTAAGAATATTCGCCACGTCGTTACCCATCCCCGGCCAATAATAGTCTCGCTGGATTAGGGCGAGCGTTTTGTGAAAACCCAGATGCATGAGCCGTTCATGAGCTGCCAGAACAATCCTACCCCGCATAGCAACAGGCACCACGAGCACGTGACGCCGGGACATGTTGTCCCACCTCATCAACAGGCCCTGTCTGCACACCCAGGAACCGACCCGCGCCTCCCCTTGTTCGGGAGCGCCAACTTTCCGACGCAGCGTAAGTAGGGAGCTGTCGGACATCTGGAGGCGGCCCCACTCAATGAGGGGCAACGACAACAGCGAATCCCTCCCCGTGGGGGCGTCCTCTCCCGGGGTGTCAGTGGCGGCGAGCGCAACTCCCGGGGCGCCGGCGACCGGGGGTTTGCACCGCGCTGATCCCAACAAACATGTGCAGTCCGTGCACGGCGGCAACTGCGACAAGGCGTCCGCGTTTGAGTGCCGCAACCCTTTTCGGTAAATCGTCGTGAATTGGTAGTCTTGAAGGACCTCCAACCATCGGGACAATTGGCCCGATGGCTGCGCCACGCGCATAGCGTATTGTAGAGCCGCATGGTCCGTCCGGACCGTAAAATGACGGCCGTAAAGATACGGCCTGAATTGCTGTGTAAAAAACACAATGGCTAACAATTCACGACGAGTTACGCAATAGCGTTGTTCTGCGGGGGAAAGAACCCTACTACCGTAGGCGACCACCCGTTCAACCCCCCCGACCAACTGTGAGAGCACCCCCCCGATACCCGTATTGCTGGCGTCCGTGTCAAGCAAAAACGGTTGTGTGAAATCGGGGTAACACAAGGGGGGAGCCTGCACCAAAGCGTCACGGAGGGAGCAGAACGTATCCTCCTCCTCTGCCCCCCAGTGAAACCTCACACCCTTAGCCGTCAAAGCGTGCAGGGGCTTGGCTATGGTGGCAAATTGCTTGACAAAACGACGGTAATAGGAGGCAAAACCAATGAAACTACGAACCTCCGTGACCGAGGTTGGCGTTGGCCATGAGCTGACGCAATGCGTCTTAGCAGGGTCCGTCGAGATCCCTGAACGACTCACGATATGGCCCAAATACCTGACAGATTCCCGAAGCAGAAAACATTTAGTCGGTTTAAATTTTAGCTTAGCGGAACGCATCCTGAGGAACACCGCTCTCAGTCGCTGGAGGTGCTCCTCGAAAGTCCGACTAAAGACGATAATATCGTCAAGATAAATCAAACAGGTATCCCATTGGAGGCCTGACAAAACCAATTCCATGAGTCTTTGGAACGTGGCGGGGGCGGAATGTAAGCCCATGGGCAAACGGTTGAATTCAAAAAGGCCCCCAGGTGTGCGGAAAGCAGTTTTAGGTTTAGACTCGTTATCGAGTGGCAATTGCCAAAATCCAGAAAGCAGATCGAGTGTGGAAAAAAACTGCGCTCCCGCCAAGGCATCCAGCGACTCATCCATCCTGGGGAGCGGATACGCATCCGCCATCGAGATTTTGTTTAAGCGGCGGAAATCGACACAAAACCGCAAGGACCCGTCCTGTTTCTTTACTAGGACAATAGGAGCACCCCACGGACTAGAAGAGGGCGAAATGATATCGGCCGCCAACATATCATTAACCGCCGATTGCACATGTTCCTTCTCGGCCGGGCTGAGCCGGAAAGGATTCTGACGAATAGGGGCCGCGTCCCCTGTAGCTATGTGGTGGCGCAACAGGTCAGTGCAGCCGATATCGTACTTATGTTTGCTGAACACGTCAGCAAACTCGATGAGCAAACCCCTCAATGCTCCCAATTGCACCCCGGACAAGTTAGCAGAACCCGCACACAGCGAGTCCAACCACTCAGTCCCCTCATCACTTTGAGGATGCGACTCGACAGTAAAATCTGCTTGAGCCACGAGCCGTTCCTCAACGGGCAGCGGCGCGGCGTGAGCCAGCACCGTTCCCTGCGCAATTACGGCCGGCCGCGACCCCGTATTCAGGACCATTACGAACGGCTCACTGTCCCCTCTCACCATGGTTTGAGCAACCGCTAAGTCGAGGCCCTTACTGGCTCTGTTTGACGGCCCCAACAGCACCCCCTGTGCCTCCGCACCCACCTCGAGTGGCTTCCTGAACCGAAGGGGTACTAACATTTGCGATCCCGGGGGTACCCGTACAGTGTGAGTCGCCAGCGCCTGCACCGTCGCACAAACCGTGCGCACTTTGATAGGGCTCGACAAGAAGGCAACCCGCCGACCTGACGGAAGCTCTATGCAGGCCTGATCAATAAGAATTTTGATGGGCATTTTTGACAAAAAGTCCGTACCTAGCAAACAGGGAACGGCCAGCGATGATGATACAAAAATAGGGCCCGCTAATTTAATGTCCCCAATGCAAATAGTCGCCCGAATCTGGCCGATGATCCCCAGGGATCCCCCATTCGCCGCATAAAATGGCACGTCTACCGGCAGAAGGGGTCTACTTTGGACGGGAAGGATGTTATAAATAAGGTCCGAGATGATGGTGGCCGACGCACCCGTGTCAACAAGCACCCGGACCTCAACCCCGTCAATGAACCCCGTTACGACGGACGACCCGGCTGACGCAGCCACGATCCTGTGGGCCAATTCGGACCACTCGACTGCTTGCGGGCCGCGTACGGACCCCCCCCGCCGAATTGAACCCCCGGCACCCAGCCGCGAACCCCCCACCGCGAAGCGGCGACCCGAATGTGCCGTGTTTGTGGACCGAACGTGTGAGGTGCCGCGACTTGCCGGGTTTTGTTGGGATGACTTGTGGCCCTGGTCGTCGTCCCGACGTGGTCCTGCGGTGCGCGGACGCGGGGCCCGGCACCCGGCTGCGACGTGACCCCGAAGGCCGCAGTTGTAGCAGACGACGGACGTCGTAGGTTTCGGTTGCTCCAGCTTGCGGGGCGAACGTGTGGGCGAACGACCTCCCGTTCTCCACTCCCCCGGACACGGTGCAGCGAAGGCCCGCTCCTGCACCGCAGCTGGCTGAGGTTCGGCGATCGTGGCGGCCAGTGCCGCATTCCCCGGCCATTTGCAGACGACCCCCGGCTTGCGTTTGAGGACCTCGTACGCGTGAATGCTCGTGGCGATCGCCAGGGAGCAGATCTCCATCTCGTCTGCCACGTTGATGGGGACCCCCAACTCGTGGGCCAACACCAGCAGCTGCTCCGTCACCATGGCGTCCTTCCCCTCCTTATCCATGCGGGGAAAAGCCGCGTCCGCCAAGGCGAGCAGTGCCGTGCGGTAGGCTAGCGTCGTTTCCCCAGCCACCTTCCGCCGATCGTAGAACTGGTGGCGGCACGTGGAGGGCGGCCCGAACACCTTCGCCATCAGGTGTAGTGCGGCCTGGAGCGTAGAGCGGGACGACCTTGCAGCAGATGTGAAGGCTGCAAGCGCGTCGTCGTCAAGCATCGCTGGCAACGCACGCAGGGCAGTGGTGTCGGACCACCCCGACATCTCCTGATGAGCGAGGAACCTTCGTTGGAAGGCTCCCCAGTCGCCCCCATCCGCCTTGAACGCCGACAGCGCGGGCAATCTTTGCTGGAGGACCCGATCGTCGTCGACGTCGGAGAGATTTTCCCGCGCTCCGCTGGAGTTGTGTAAAATGTCGGCTCGGTTGTCAGGCGCAAAATGGAGGGCTCCGGCGCGCGCCGATGACGTGGGCTGCGCTGCGCGGAGGTGTCCGGCCACGTGGCGTCCGTCTTTCCCGCCAATCGGTGGCGGCCCCCCAAAAACGGCGGCAACTTCCAGGCTTTTGGCGCGAAGCGCCCTTTGGCGGGAATCCTCCACCGTCGCTTCCTCCACGACCCCCGCAGCCGTTTTTCCGCTCGCCGGAACGGAGATGTCGGCCAAGACAGCGGCGGCGGCGAGTAGCAACTCCGCCAAGCGGGCGTGCGCGTCCTGGAGGCCGGTGTCGGAGGCAAGCGGAGCGTCGGCCATCACCGCGAAGTGCTGCATCGGCGGCAACTCCTCGTCCTCTACTCCCGAGGTCGGTGTCCCCGGTACGCAGTCGTCATCCCGACCTCGCTCGTGGGTACGGGTAGTCTTCCTTGTGTCCATACTTCTTGAAGACAGGTTTACTTCTGACGCCAGTTGTAATGTAGTAACTCCACGGGAGACGACTTCACGGGTAACACACTCTTTATTTTATCAAACTTGGTTACAGGTGACTAACACCTACTTTGTATCTCGGGTGACAAACACCCACTTCGCTACTTGGCGACTAACGCCCACTGAGTTACTCGGATGACCAACATCCACTTAGTACTCGGGTGACAAACACCCACTTAGCTACTTGGCGACTAACGCCCACTGAGTTACTCGGATGACCAACATCCACTTAGTACTCGGGTGACAACACCCACTTAGCTACTTGGCGACTAACGCCCACTGAGCTACTCGGATGACCAACATCCTCTTAGCTACTCGGCGACTAACGCCACTGAGCTACTCGGATGACCAACATCCACTTAGTACTCGGGTGACAAACACCCACTTAGCTACTTGGCGACTAACGCCCACTGAGCTACTCGGATGACCAACATCCACTTAGCTACTCGGCGACTAACGCCACTGAGCTACTCGGATGACCAACATCCACTTAGCTACTCGGCGACTAACGCCACTGAGCTACTCGGCTTCACTAGGTCTTCAGCTCCGTCTTCGGGTCTTCAACTGGGTAACTCTCCCTGAGTGCTCTCGCGCGTCCCCCTTTATACCCCACCTGCGGACGTCGCTGCGAGCACCCACTTATTCGACCAATCGCCGGGCGCTGGCTACGATCCTCTTTTCCCACATCTCATCGTGCCTCACCACTCACTCCGCGCCGCCTCGTCATCTGTCACTCCCGGCGCGCGCGTCCACACCACGCCCACAACGCGTGCCCAACCCCGCACCCCGCGCCGCCCCGTGATCCATCACTGTCACAGTCGGCGCACGTCAATACCACCACTACACATACATAGAGACATACATCTCCTCTCCACTGTTTCATCGGCGAACACATAAGATGTGTTATTAAAATACTGACACGTGAAGTAGAATTGACAACATTAAATGTCTTATTTACAGTTTATGGACAGTGGTGCTCATATGAAGTGCATTTAGTGCATGCAAAGTCTTTGTCCTTCAGGCTTGCATCATACCACCTTCCAAGGCTTTTTACCGGCTGCTCAGACACTGTTGGGATTTGGTCATCTCCGATGAATAATTTCAGGTCAGAGAGTACTCCCTTCACAATCGAGATGCTGCGTGACTTGGATGGTTTAATCTTCATACGGGCCCAGCTGATGTTCTCCTCGAGTTTTCTGAGCAGTCTCCTGGTGCATGGGACAGTGGTGGTCAATGTTGTAATGCTGTCCATGTAGGCTCTGAGTGGAGGGAGGCGGAAACCAGAGTCGACTCGCTGTCCACCAGCAACCCATTTTGAGGATCTGATGATAACCTCCATTGCCATTATGAATGCCAACGGAGAAATGGTACATCCCGCCATTATACCTACATTCAGGCACTGCCATGAGGTGGTGAACTCTAAGGTGGTGAAGCAGAACTGCAGATCCTGGAAGTACGATTTCACCAGGGTTGTGATGGTGTCTGGTATGTGGAAAAATCTGAAGGCAGACCACAGGAGTTCATGGGGCACAGAGCCAAATGCATTGGCGAGGTCGAGGAAGACTACATGGAGTTCCCTTTTCTCCACCTTGGCCATTTGGATCTGGTGCCAGATCATGCTGGAATGTTCCAAGCAGCCAGAGAACCCTGATATTCCTGCCTTCTGTACAGATGTATCGACGTACGCATTCCTTTGCAGGTACTCGGCCATCCTCTGGGCAATGACCCTAAAGAAGATTTTACCCTCAACATTCAGTAAGGAGATTGGGCGGAATTGGCTGATGTTCACTGCATCCTTCTCCTTAGGGATCAGGACTCCGCCTGCCCTACGCCACACTTTGGGTATTATTTTTTTTTGCCAAGCTGTTCTCATAAGCCTCCAGAGGAACCTCAGGACATCTGGTGCGTTCTTATACACTTTGTACGGGACTCCATTTGGCCCCGGGGCTGGTGCTGTTCTTGCCCGTCGAACTGTGTTTTCCACCTCTTTCCATGTCGGAGGGCTGGTCTCAATATGATGTTCCGGGGGTTCAATGGGTGGGATATCTGATGGGATGGCAAGATGTTCATGTCGCTTTGAGTCAAAGTTTGTTGTTCTCAGGTGCTCCTCTAGGTATTTCTTTGTTGTTTTTAGAGCTCCACTTTTTTCCTTCGTGAAGATACTTTTAAGGAACTTGAAGGGATCTTTATAGAATCGAGTTCTAGTTTGTTCTTTCTTCCTTCTGCGTTTCCGTAGGTTCTCTGCTCTACGGAGGGATGCCAACCGGGTTTTGATGTCAGCCTGAAGTGCCTCTATGCCCTCCTTTTCCACATCCGAGGCTTTCTTCCACTGTTTCTTAAGCTGTCTCCTTTCTTGAACGAGGCGCTTGATTTCTTGTTGCCTCCTGGAAACTGGTGGGGTTGGAACCTTTCTCCCGCCTTTTGCCTCTTGCACTCCAAAGCTTTCTGCCCCGTACTCATAGATGATGTCCCCCATCCTTTCCAACTTCTTCTCCACTGTGCCTCGAAGTTTCTCGAGGGTCAAGGTAAGGTCAGTATTCACTGTTTCCCACAACTTCTTGTCACTGGCGCCAGGCCACTTCACATACGGTCTGTGCCCTGGTAGTCTCCTCTCGACTGCAGGTCTGGGAGGCTGGGTGAGTTCCACTCCTGTTGTTGGTTCCACCTCAGTTGTTACTTCGGTGCTTGAGTTTACGTCCTCCATGACAGTGGTACTGATGCACTGCAAACTATGGTTTGCGTCCAGTTGCTGTGCTTCATTCGACTGATTTGATCGCTTTCGCAGAAAGTAATCAATGCGAGGCCTCTGTCTCTCTTTACCCAAACACCCCTTCTTCCCCTGGTGGATCCTCAACCCATGGTGTGATGTAACTTTCTTCCAACCACAGACAAATACCTGCATCTGTTTGTGGCCCGCTGTTGCAGCGGAACTTGTGACAGTTGCTGTGGTGTTCTCTTGTGCTGTGCTCTCATTACTCGTAGTCGTTTCCGGTCCAGTCGTTACCATGTTGTCAGCCGATGAGTCTTCTTCCGCCCCCGCTCTCGCAGACTCTAGGGGTATTCTCGTATGTTGACTCTCTGTAGCTAAAGCGGGTGTTTCCAACATACTGCGAAGCATGGGAAACTACAGAAATGGGAAGCTAACCCATGACTGTCCCAGTGTGGTCTATTCCCTCCTGTCAACCGTATCTCCGTGCCACCACAAGGACTTTCCCCTGTTGTCAGCTGATCTTTCTCAGCAGTCACTGGACAAGTCCAGATATTCAGATTCCAAGAACACATGATGAGATGTTACTATCCTTTGTGCAAGCACTTCCAAGAGTTCATGAACAGTGAGCCTGGTGAAATTTGGGGAGCGCATCGTCAGTAGTGTACCTTTGGTTCCTAGGGTGTTTTGGCCTTTCACACTATACACCCTCCCCAAAGGCGGCCAGCGACAGGGTGATCAATCCTACGCTTGCGTCCCATTCCCAATTAGTCATAGGAGTTGCCTTGTTGTTGATAGCCAACATCCCATGGGACTATGCATGGCAGGGGCGTCCTCCTCCCTGAGTCAAGCATTGTTGACCGCATACCTCCTGGCCCTATATTACGTATAAATTAAACATCATTGCAACATTAGTTGAAAACATTCATGGCGATTTATTTACAACAATTAGATTACGCAACTTCTAATCCCGTTTATTGGAAGTAAATTTGTTTCTTGCGGATGGAGTGGTGGCCCAGTGGTACGCGCATTGCACTGCCAATTGGGCCACCTGAGATCAATATCTGGCCAAGTCTAACATCGTTCATCCCTCACCCAACTTCAACACCTGCATTGTTTATTTATGCTTTTATTATTTTTACAGTATTATCACAAACTAATGTGTGCAGGTTAACGGAGTATTTTTTTCACAGCCGCTTGTCATTTAGCATTATCCCGTAAAAAGTTTGATCACACAGGAATGCCGCAACACTTTTGTTTTTTATTAGGAAAATATATTACCTCGTCAGAAATAACGTTTAGTCTCTGAAATCAAGATAAACTTGTGCCAGTACAGTATGGTATCAAATAGGCATTTACTTATTTTGCCCATGGCAGTCAGCATATATGTTATCTTCCAAATGGACTCTTTCAAGTTAAACCCTGGGGCCCCGAAACTTGCCGTTCCTCCTCCACTCAAACAGCTGGGCTGAGCAGCTCAGCTGCGTTGCCACTCACTGCTCATCACGTCCATTCTCATTGATGTATGCACACTTTCAGTTTAATATTTAACTCGTGTGCCTACATTCGGATGGCTCTGTCATGTATGGTTTCTGTGATAAAACAAAATATATTTTAAATCGTTGTTATTTTCTCCATACTTTATGTGAAATACAATGGGTGGGTAGTATTCGGGTGATTGAATAAGTTCATCCAAACTGTACCAGGATTGTTCACCCGACGCTGAAGGGACGAGCCTTCTCTAGCACACCCTGCCACCGGACGTCCAAAACGCGCCGAGTGTCTCTCAACTCCGTGGTCTGTACAAGACGCATTTATTCAGACTCGCATTCCCACAACATTCATAATTTAAGAAGGGGGAAAATACCGGTTCCTTCAGTTATTATTTATGTTATTTACTACTTAATTTTCTAATGCTATTCGTTGCGCACATTTCCGCTTTATTTTGCTCAGTCAGTGTTAGCCGCTGAAGTCGTGACAGGTTTATTTTTCCACTAGCGGTAAGTACCCGGCGTTGCTCGGGCGAAAAAGGCAGACACACACATGGACTTGCACACAGACATTGACCCACACACATAGAAACACATCGACTTAGACGCACACACATATATGGTTAAACCCAGGATGGATCATTAGCAGGCCAGCCTAAATGTTTCTAACCGGCGAAGATGTTCCATTAGGGGGGTGCACGTTACAAAAGCGTAGAGAAGGGAGGGAATTACCGTGACCGAGAAGACCTGGTGCTTCATGCAGAGCAAGAGACCAGGTAGCTTCCACAGCGTAACGCAGCCAATGAAAAGATAATGGCGCTCGAGTGATTTGGAGTGAGACCTCTGCTGTTAAACCGGAGCCGGTCATGAGCACACTGGCCAGGTATGGGAATCTCGACAATCTCTCCACAACGGCCGCATCACCAATTGTGAGTTGTGGGGGTGGATTTTTCGATGGTACAAAATACCCAGGCAGGTGCTTAGTTTTGGTGGGGCTGATGGTAAGGCCCCACCTCTTAGTGGCGAGCTCCAGGTTCAGCAGCGGTGAGCAGCAATCACCAGAGCATCAGCATACATAGCATGGTTGAGCAATAGGGAGCCATCCCTTGACCGCACCCGGGCATCGATCAGCCTCCCATTGTATCTGTACCATATGGTAATTCCTCCGGTACAGCCATTGAAGTCTTCACGAACTACGTGGTTAAAAATGGGTTAAATAATGTGGAAGCCAGAGGACATCCCTGTCACACCCCAAGGTGTAGAGGGAATGGGTCTGACTGACTGCCACGTAGTTTGACGTAGGGCTGCTCACCATCGTGAAGGTCCTTAAGGATCGTGAGCAAAGGGCGAGGGACTCAGAAAGCACGAAGAACAACCCAGCGCCTAGGCCTACTGATGGTATAATAGGCCTTGAGCAGGTCAATAACGCACACAGATGGACTAAGACGCACACATGGACTTACAGACACGCGAAAAAATTGACTTACACTGACTAACATGGAGGCATGCACACACAGCGACTAATACACACGCACATGGACTGACACACACACACATATCGACTCACACACACATAGACTTCCACTTGAGATACACACACATGGAGTTACACACACATATCGACGTACACACATACAGCGACTCACATACATACATCGACTCACACACAGACATACGTGGACTCACACACATTGACGTAAACACACATGTACTTACACACACACACACATCGACTAAGACACACACACATGGACTTACACACACATACATAGACTGACCCACACATTGCCCTACACACACATACACATATGGACTGTGACACACAGACATGTACTTTAGATACACATGGATTAACAGGCACATAGACTCACACACACGCATTGACTTACACACACACAGCGACTGATACGCACACAAATGGACTGACACACACACACACATTTGTACGTACACAGACACACATGGGGCGTTGCCCGTTTAAAAAAGACAGACACACACATGGACTAACACACAGACATGGACCCACACACATAGAAACCCATCGACTTACATGCACACAAACACATATGGACTCACACACACACAGACATCGACTTTAGGGACACATGTAGCTTCTGCAAACGAACATTATTATTGTAATATTAGGCAACTTATTAGTTTCATAATAGTAAACAATTAAGCAGAGTTGCTATGTGCACACAAACATTATCATAGTAATATTTGTAAACTTCTTTGTTTAATAATAGTAAACAATAAACCTCAGTTCTTAGCGAAAGATGCAATAAAATTGTACTTTACATTGACGTGGTGACGCCTCGTCCCATGCAGAGCCCGCCGCCTCGCCTAGATTGGTAAGCCAGAGGAGGTGAGATATTGCCAGGCTGCTGGCTGGGCCGCTACCCCCCTCCCCCCACCATCCCCCCGCCCGAGGCAGAATAATACTATGTAAGCGCTTTAAGAATATTAAGTTAATATCTAAGAACTTTATAGCAGTAACTGCACGCATTGGGGTGGTGGGCTAAGACGCACATATGGACCTACAGACACGCAAAAAAATGGACTTATACTGACTAACATGGAGGCATGCACACACAGCGACTAACACACACGCACATGGACGAGAGACACACACGCACATGGACTGAGACACACACACACACACATATCGACGTACACACATAGAGCGACTCACACACACACATACACCGACTCACACACAAGACATACGTGGACTCACACACACACATTGACGTAAACACACATGTGTGTTACACACACATATGGACTAACACACACACACATGGACTACAAAAAACACATTCATAGACTGACACACACATAGCCCAACACACACATACACATATGGACTGTGACACAGACATCTACTTCAGATACAAACACATAGATTAACATACACATATCGACTCACACACACGCATTGACTTACACACATCGAGTGACACACGCATGATAATGGTTTTTTTACCCTTCTATCTGGCAACAAAACTGACACCTTTTTACAAGGAGTCATATTTGCATAGACCACAATACCTGCAGCCATTATGCAAACAAAAAAACATAACTCTGATAATATATTCACTTTCCTTGAAGTTGATTGGTCCACATCCGAGACAGCTTTCCTTAGAGCCTATTCTCACATGGGTTGGACCAGATGACGCCAAAAGGCGCACAACTCAAGGACAATGCACCATCAGAGTATGAGAGCTCGGGGTAAGCATTTACACTATTGGAACCTCATTTGCGCCTTTGGCGTCATCTGGTCCAACCCATGTGAGACTAGGCTCTAAGGAAAGCTGTCTCGGGTGTGGATCAACTTCAAGGACAGTGCATATATTATCAGAGTTATGTTTTTTTTGTTTGCATTATGGCTGTAGGTATTGTGGTCTATGCAAACTTGACTCCTTGTAAAAAAGGTGTCAGTTTTGTTGCCAGATAGAAGGGTAAAAAACCAATGATCATATTTTTTACTGGCAAATGAGGTTCCAATGGTGTAAATGCTTACCTCGAGCTCTCATACTCTGATGGTGCATTGTCCTTGAGTTGTGCGCCCTTTGGCGTCATCTGGTCCAACCCATGTGAGACTAGGCTCTAAGGAAAGCTGTCTCGGGTTTGGACCAATCAACTTCAAGGACAGTGCATATATTATCAGAGTTATGTTTTTTTGTTTGCATTATGGCTGCAGGTATTGCGGTCTATGCAAACATGACTTCTTGTAAAAAAGGAGTCAGTTTTGTTGCCAGATAGAAGGGTAAAAAAACAATCATATTTTTATTGGCAAATGAAGTTCCAATGGTGACACACACATGTATAGACTTACACACACATGTGGAGTAACACACACACATATGGGTTGACACACACATACACATCGACGTACACGCACACATCGACTGACACACAGACACACAAACGCACATTGACTTACACACTCAGATGGAGCCATGCACACACATCGACTAATGCACACACACATCGACAGGCACAGAAATCCCCGATGATGGCACAGCTATCAGTATCGCAGTACTACGTGTGAGTAAATAGCGTGACGTGAGCGATGGAAACAATAGAAATGCATAGAAGAAATAAGCAGAAATAAGTGTCAATGAAAGAGCAGCAGTACGCACAGGTAAGTTGAAAAGCAGGTTACAGTCGAGATTATAGACTGCCAGTACGCCGCCTCAATGACATAAGAATTGCTATAGTCGACATGAAAGGCTAGCAGTGCACTGAGTGAGGTAAAGAAGCAGGCAACCGAGTATATACTGGCATACACTCATAATGGTGAAAAGGAAAATGAGCAGTGTAGATAATAGGTTGGCAGTGCACTGACGTTAATTAATCAGCAGGCAGCAGGCGACATCACAGACTGGCAGTAGACCGCGGCAGCGTGATAAAAGCGCAGGAAAAAAAGGGAAAATTTTGCAAGCTAAAAATCTAAAAAGTGTTTTGTGCCCACAAACATTATTATTGTAATATCTGCCAACTTATATATTTCATAATAGTAAGCAATGAACATGAGTTCTTATCTGCACACAAACATTATCATAGTAAGATTTGCCAACTGATTAGTTTAATAATAGTAAACAATGAACCAGAGTAGGTATGTGCACACAAATATTATTATTGTAATGTTTGTCAATGAATGTGTTTAATAATAGTAAACAATGCACTTACGTTGTTAGCGTAAGAAGCAAGGAAATTTGTAATTACCATCGGCATCTTGAGGCCTTGTGCCATGCGTAGCCCCCGTCCTGGCCTACATTGGCGAGGCAGTGGAGTTGGCACGTTGCCAGGCTAGGGATTGGACCGCTACCCTCCCCCGAGTATCCCCCGCCCGTGCAAGAATAATGCTATGTAAGCAGTAAAAAAATATTATCCATGGAGTCTGCAGTATAAACTGGACGCATCGTGTTGGGGTTTGGGCAAGAGGACATCACACTGTGAAGAAATATCCGCAGCGTCATGTGTGTATGTATTGCCAGTTAAACGCGTAAAATAAAATGTCCCTCGTGAGCTGGAGCGAACGCGCATCACTTGGCAGGGTCCGCCCCACCCCCCAGACAATATGCGTCAGTTGGTACGGTCGATATCGCGCAATTAGTAAATAATTAATAATAGAAACGGCATAAATGTGTTAATTAAACTACTTTAAAGTTTACGGATGGGTAAACGGAATAGCCTATTCCCACCGCGGGGCTTAGGACATGCTGCCGGGCAATTTTTTTTCTACGTGAAGCCCACCGTCCGAGAGCCAAATCCCCCGCAAGCGCGAGCGCGTGGAGACTTTGATATATACGAAGATTCCTGTTGCTCTATGTCCCCTGTACAGGTCCAGTTCTGCTGTAATGTGCACTGATGCCCACTTTATTGAGGGCGATATTGGCACGTTAAATAAAGATTTATTGTTTGATTGAAGAGAACAAATGCAAATCCCTTCCACGTCCAGAAAATGTTATGTTACATGTATAAATATGTAAATACTTTGCTCAGGAGTATCCTGAAGCTCATTAAATAACTTACTCTTTATGATTATAATCTCAACCTCACTGTAACAAAGACTGAAAACTGTCAAAGCTCCGCACATTTCTACTTTCAACTGAAGAAGCTTTAAATATTGACGATGTTTCCAGCACGTGGAGAGAACATCAGACATCACGCAGAACAAGGGATAGAACCTCAAAGCGCATCAGGGAGGAACGATGCGTATCTGCACACCGCACTCTGATCTGCATTCTGCTCACCAATCCAAGCACTACACTCCATGCTCAAACTTGCTCAACTTCTGAGATTTGGACGGATCGGACACCTTGCGGTTGATTTGGCCACAGCCTCTTGAAATCAACCGTGCACATTTATATATTATTCAGTACACCCCGCGAATCCATTTAGTGGAGTGGTAGTGCCCTCACGCGGCGTCCACCAACAACGTTCCAGGCACTGCTGGGATGCAAGCGATGTCTGGAATTGGTCACGATTGTGACTCAGTCAAAAACTCTGGACCGCTGCTGACAGTAAAGTAATCACTCCCCTCACCCCAACATCCCCATCTCCCCACCCCTAGGTGCCCCCCTATCGCGTGACAACCGCCAAGCCCCACTCCAAACCACCCAGCCAACCTCCCCCACCCACCTCACGCAACCTTCTCTGGCTCCCCGCACCCCTCCCCACATTCGCACAGCACAAGACCCCCTACCCTACCCACGGCCCCTGCGCGCTCCCCCATCCCCTCGCACCTCCCGTGATTGTCTGGTCTCTAATTGATTAGGGATGGGATAAGCCGAGTACTTGTCACTAGTTAGATGATAGTAAGCTGGTCACTCAGTGATTCCTTCATGCAGTCCATCATTACCGGTCCGTTAGGGAAGTCACTCTCTCAACACAATACATTTCATAGTCATGGTGTTGATGATTGTAATTTATAGCTGATGATTATTATGACGATGATGGTGACGATGTTGGTGACGATGTTGGTGGTCATGATGATTATGCTGCAGCATCTCTATTCAGTAAGCGATCTATTAAAATCAATTGTGTTGAAGCGCACAGGATAATCAATCATTCACGATGTATCCAAATGTTATGCTAATTGTAACTTGTATCACAGTGAGGCTAACAGAGCGAACCTCACTGTCCATTTCAGGCAGAACAAATGGGACAAACGATACAAACCAGACGGAAAAACACAACAGAAAAAAAAGAATCGATTAGTGAATAGAATCATCAATCTGAACCGCCACAATTCCTCAAATCGCTGCAGGGTAAATCTCCCCTCGCCTCATCCCAGTGTTTGGCTCTGATGTTAAAACCAAAACTCATGCGAGATGGCGATCTCTACTTGAGAGAGAGAGAGAGATGTGATGGAGGTTTCGTGCATTGGGAGCCAGCAGTGGGACCCCCCTGCTCTCCATCATTTTCAGCGTCACGCTCCTCAAAACAGGTGCCTGGACCACTGAGAGATCGGACGTCTGATGCCACATTTGGATTCGGCATGATTCAAACCCGAGACAGACTTGGCTACTGTTAGGTAAGTATTCATATGCCAGTTAAAAATATGATCATACATTTAAGCATGTTCTTATCATCAGGCCCCCATGATGCAGTGTCCCAACCCTTATCAGCTATATCTCTCTGGCCTCTCTATGTGATATGAAGAAGGGCCATTGGCCAAACGTCGCCTGTTGGAAGTTTATTTAAGGCAGTGTAATTAACGATTGCATTGAGTTTGAGAAATGACACTGAGAGGCAGTGCGGTACTGTAATAGTTTAAATCAGGGGTCCTCAAACTTTTTAAACAGGGGGCCAGTTCACTGTCCCTCAGACCGTTGGAGGGCCGGACTATAGTTAAAAAAAAACTATGAACAAATTCCTATGCACACTGCATATATCTTATTTTGAAGTGAAGAAACAAAACGGGAACAAATACAATATTTAAAATGAAGAACAAGTAAAGTTAAATCAACAAACTTGCCAGTATTTCAATGGGAACAATGGGCCTGCTTTTGGCTAATGAGATGGTCATTGTCCGGTTCCATATTTGTCACTGCTAGTCGTAACAAGTGATGCAAGTGTGCATCCGTTAGTCTAGATCTGGTTGGAGATTTTAAATGTTTCATTCTGGAAAAAGTCTGTTCACAGACATAAGTGCTGCCAAAGATGGTTGCCATTTTGAGTGCATGGTTCCTGAGATGAGGATATGTCTCAGAGGGGAGAGATGCATAGAAATTATGAAGGCTGCTTGACTTGAATGCGTCTTTCAGAGAGTCACAATTCTGCAGTTCAGCCAGTTCCATTTGGTAAATTGTATCCACATTTTCAATGTCAATAGAAAATGGGTTACTGAAAAGCTGTATGTCCTGTTCATGGAGATGAAGCTCTTTAAATCTAAATTGGAACTCCTTTTCCAATTTTTCCAGTGAATCCACACATGTTTTGTTTGGGAATTGCAACCAATGGTTTTTCCGCTAACAGATTTTGAGTTGTGGGGAGATGACAGAAGTTTTCCTCCTTAACTTGGTTGATGAGGAGGCATAATTTTACTTCAAATGCTTTGACATGTGATTGCATATCACAGATGAGCTTCCCCTTTCCTTGAAGTTGCACATTGAAACTGTTGAGTAGATCTGTTACATCTGTCAGAAAGGCAAGGTGCCATTTCCATTCTGCATCATTGAGCTCTGGTACTTCTTTGTTTTTTGAAAGCAGAAAAGCTGTAATCTGTGGAAGTAAGTCATAGAAACGTTTCAAAACTCTCCCTCGACTCAGCCAACGGACTTCTGTGTGGTACAGAACATCTTCATAGTCAACATTTAGTTCAGACAGAAATTCCTGAAATTCATATTCTCAGGTTTTTTCGGTAAAGTCACGTAGGTAAAAACATTAAAATTAATGAAAGTAAAATAAAACAAAACAAAATAAAATTCACGACGTTTCGGAGGCAACACAAGTCTCCGTCATCAGGTGGGACCGTCACAGCCGAATTAGCTGCATCAAGTGAAGCAATGATTCAAGATGTAATCCCTTATAAGCAAGTTGAAGGGAGGTGGAGGGGGGGGGAGAGCTTATCAGGCTGTGGTAGCCAATGAATGGAAACGTATCGGGAGGGAGGAGGAGCGGTGATCAAAGACTGCACGCAGTGCTCAACACAATGAATGGAGACGCGCCGGGACGGAGGGCGAGCGGTGATCAAAGACATCACGTAGTGCTCAACACAATGAATGGAAACGTGGCGAGCGGTGATCAAAGAACAATGAAGAGATTACTGTTAAACACTGTGGATGTTAACACTCGGTGAAGTAAATTAAAATAGTGCCTGTAAGATAAGATGGTCCAAAAAGTGTAATTAAGTCTTTTTTGCGTGGTTAATAACATCTTTCCAGTGATTACTGAGTTTGTACCCATCATCACGGTTGAAATTATGTCTGTGTTTGTATATTTGTATGGCTTCGTGTACAAACCTTTGATGGTAGCCCGGAGGTTTGCAGAGAACCTTGGTCTCGGAAAAGACAATTTCATGAGAGCCCGCCGAGTTGTAGCAATGATCGGCAACGGCCGAAGAATCAGTTCTGCCGTGTTTCAGATCTGACTTGTGCTCGCGGACACGATCAGCAACATGACGTTTTGTTTCTCCAATGTAGCAATCACCACAAATGCAACTCAATTTGTAGACTCCAGGATACTGTAAGTCAGGAACGACATCCTTCACAGATGGAATCAGATCACGGATTTTCCATCTGTGAAGGATGTCGTTCCTGACTTACAGTATCCTGGAGTCTACAAATTGAGTTGCATTTGTGGTGATTGCTACATTGGAGAAACAAAACGTCATGTTGCTGATCGTGTCCGCGAGCACAAGTCAGATCTGAAACACGGCAGAACTGATTCTTCGGCCGTTGCCGATCATTGCTACAACTCGGCGGGCTCTCATGAAATTGTCTTTTCCGAGACCAAGGTTCTCTGCAAACCTCCGGGCTACCATCAAAGGTTTGTACACGAAGCCATACAAATATACAAACACAGACATAATTTCAACCGTGATGATGGGTACAAACTCAGTAATCACTGGAAAGATGTTATTAACCACGCAAAAAAGACTTAATTACACTTTTTGGACCATCTTATCTTACAGGCACTATTTTAATTTACTTCACCGAGTGTTAACATCCACAGTGTTTAACAGTAATCTCTTCATTGTTCTTTGATCACCGCTCGCCACGTTTCCATTCATTGTGTTGAGCACTACGTGATGTCTTTGATCACCGCTCGCCCTCCGTCCCGGCGCGTCTCCATTCATTGTGTTGAGCACTGCGTGCAGTCTTTGATCGCCGCTCGCCCTCCGTCCCGACACGTCTCCATTCATTGTGTTGAGCACTGCGTGCAGTCTTTGATCACCGCTCCTCCTCCCTCCCGATACGTTTCCATTCATTGGCTACCACAGCCTGATAAGCTCTCCCCCCCCTCCACCTCCCTTCAACTTGCTTATAAGGGATTACATCTTGAATCATTGCTTCACTTGATGCAGCTAATTCGGCTGTGACGGTCCCACCTGATGACGGAGACTTGTGTTGCCTCCGAAACGTCGTGAATTTTATTTTGTTTTGTTTTATTTTACTTTCATTAATTTTAATGTTTTTACCTACGTGACTTTACCGAAAAAACCTGAGAATATGAATCATTGCAGTCACGAAAGCTTCAAATCTAGAATTCCTGAAATTGTCTGTGGTTTAGTGCATGAGCTCTAATGAAGTTAACACAAGATACCACAATTTTCATAACAGAGTCCCACTTCAGTGATTTACTACACAGCGCTTGTTGGTGGATGAGGCAGTGTATGGCTATTGGATGAGAATGGTTATGTTTGTACATCTCTTGGTTAATGCGAGCAATTACTCCTTTCTTAGACCCCACCATGCTAGGAGCACCAGCAGTTGTCACACTGGCTAGTTTAGCCCAGTTCAGCTCCAAACCATTCACAGTTTGGAAAACTTTTTCATAGATATCCTCTCCTGTAGTTGTTCCTTTGATGCTTTGCAGTGCAGCAAGCTCTTCTGTGACTTCGAAATAGTCATTCGTCCCACGAATAAAAATGAGAAGTTGTGCAGAATCACGAACATCATTGCTTTCGTCGAGTGCCAAGGAAAAATAGGAAAGTTTTTTGTAGAGTTTTGCAAATGCTGATGCAAATGGTCTCCCATTTCTTCAATCCTCCGTGTAATTGTAGGTCCTGAAAGACTCACTGTACTAAATAAATCGGCATTCTTTAACAAATTCTCCCTCCACGAATGGTCTGCCAGTGCACGCTATTAGCTTGGCAACTTGAAAACTTGCTCGCAGTGATGAACTATTTAGCTGCTTCTGCTTCACAAAAGTATTTTGCAGAGTTGTTAATGTATTTTTCAGTTTTAATATTTTATCTTTTCTCACTTCTCCGACCAAACAATCATATTTATCTTTATGTTGAGTTTCATAGTGTCGACGTAAATTGTATTCTTTGAACACAGACACTATATTCTGGCATATCAGACACACAGCTCTTTCCTTGTACTGCATGAAAAAGTAATCATAAGTCCACTGTTCTTTTAATATCCTACACTCCGAGTCAATTTTTCTCTTTCTTGACATCATTGTTTCCTAGGGAGTCAAAATTGCTATTAGTAAAACACCAATATATATACAGCGCTACAAAAACAATATACCAGCAATAACTTTGCCCACACAGAGACATACAGACTGCACTGCCCATCAATGCAGTCTGATTGGGGGAACTCCGCTTTTACCCCAGGCTCACACTGGTGCGGGTGGTGCCATTAAAAAGTTAATTACACCTGCAGTTTTGTTCACAGATCCCAGTACATCCCCAGCACACAGGAATATTACTGGGAGTGGAGCCGAGGGGCAAGTGAGGGAGCTGAGGGAGGGAGAGCCAGTCAAGCGCAGCCAGGGGAGGGCTGGCAGCCTTAGGCATGGGGGGCAAGTCCAGTCAATTGGCCCATTGAACCATTCACCAGCGCAGCCCAATGAGTGCCCACCACCGCAGCTCAATCAGTACTCACCAGCGCAGCCAAATCAGTGCTCGCCACCGCAGCCCAATCAGTGCTCGCCACCGCAGCCCAATCAGTGCTCACAAGCGCAGCCCAATTAGTGCTCACCAGCGCAGCCCAATTAGTGCTCACAAGCGCAGCCCAATTAGTGACCATGGGCCGGATAAATGTCCTCGGCGGGCCGCATGTGGCCCGCGGGCCGTAGTTTGAGGACCCCTGGTTTAAATGAATCTGATTAATACTTGGCAAGATTACTTTCCTCGTGATCCACATCATAGCACACCTATCTGTGTTGTGCAATTGCTGCTTCACCACAAATTGGTTCTTGTTTTATTGACCCTGAAGAGATCATGGGCAGTGTCAACCTCTGGCCAGCTTCTCAACTCAAGTCCTTCCGACTTCGAGTGGAAATCTCTGACGACACCTCCGATTAGCGTGGTTGGCTATGTGCGGTTCAAATGAAGTTCAACAGACATATGTAGTGACGCAGTTCGGAGACAGTCGTCGTTGGAGGCACCTTTATTTTACACAACATGGGGAGTACACGCACCCTACGTGGGTGTACATTATATATTTATTATGCACACACAACCGTCTATCGTTGGCGGCACTATTTAGCTTGAACAGTTGGCAGGCTGTCTAATTAGCGGCGTCCAACGATGGTGAAGACGGCGACGACCATGCTGGCGAGTGTCTAGCGGTGGTGAAGACGGCGATGATGATGGTGGCGAGTGTCCAGTGGTGGTGAAGACGGCGATGATGATGGTGGCGAGTGTCCAGTGGTGTTGAAGACGGCGATGATGATGGTGGCGAGCGTCCAGCGGTGGTGAAGATGGCAGCAGCGACGATGGTGGCGAGATGATAGCACATCAAGGGAATTTGCTTCCAGCAACAGCCGTGAGCTCCTGCTCAGGGCTCCCTCTTATGCTCCTGGCGTGGCCTGCCCCGCCCTGGCCACGCCCCCCTTCTGGAACCTACGAGCAGGTTCCTGGGGCTTCCAGATGGACCCCTCCATGAACTCTGCCTTAGTTATCCTCCCCCCGTGTATAGTCGCCTGCTGACGTGTGCACTACCGTACCACTTTCAGTCAGTAGCCGGCGCTATTACTCTACACATATGTACAGAGGGGCGCGATGCATTCGTCTCACCATTCCAAATGTGATGAAGCTTGGAGAGCTGAGTCTGTTATGAGCGGTCAATAAAATGGCTGTGGATGTTGATGCACAGGAGGGCTGTTCAAATATGTAAAATTTTGTTTGAAGATGGGTTTTAAACGAGGTTTCTGTGTCGTAAATCGATCAATGGTGGCCTCCTACTGCATACACATCGTAAATGTCAGCAGGGCTTCATCTGACCTCAGCATCTCGGTGTATTCTCCATGAGAGATGCCTCACCCTCTGTCTCAGTGACACCTCTTATGCTCACACTCACGCTACCACTAACACCGCGATGCTGTAATGCTTAATTGTGGATAATCATGGCGTGCACACACAGCTCAATAAGCATCAAGAAAGTGAACATAATCAGTGTACCCCAAGTTGCACAAAGTTATTTTTTACAATACACAATGTACTGGTTTTCCAGACAAATACCAACCTAAGAATGACCTTGTGACTTCCTATAGCCAACTAATCTGTACAGTATATAGGACTTCATTTTCTTACTTATTGTAAAGTAAAAAATTATTCCCAGTATCCAAAGATCTGTTACCTCTACAAATAATGCCTAAAAAAATGTCAGAACAGTATAATAATCGTAGATCACATGAGGATATGTTTGATGAACGTAGTCAGAAAAGGCATGCGATTCTACTAACTAAAGTGTGACCAGTGTGTGCTGTATGGCTCGCTGTGTTGTTCACACAATCGTCTCAGGATGTACGGCTCAGATCCACAATCGTCACTGAGTCACGATCTTCACTACACACCATCAGCTCTGGATGTATGGGCTGAGCGAAGGTTTGGTGAAACGCGTATAACAACGTCATGGAGTCCGCGTTGTAAAACGACAGAAGCCCCGCGTCCCAGTCCAGATGAATCCCGTATCTCTGCGGAGGCTCTAAGACCGACAGTGAGGTCTTAACCCCGCCATGCCGCGCTGAGAAGTTGTTTTCTTTCCTTATACTTCAGGAGACGTCATTCCCTCCCAAGATGCACTCAACACCACCCATTTTCAGTGGGATCATCCCGTACGCGACTCCAATCCGACACCGCAAATTGTGCCAATTTTTGTAAAAATGTCATGTTCAGTCCTGCACTAGACATGTAGCACTCTTGGCCTATCAAATTATAGCACTAGGGGACTGGCTTCTAACATGGTATAGCATTAAACATGGTTAATACTTTGCATGTTTAAGGGGCCGTCCATAAATGACGTCACGCGATTTTGGACGATTTTGACCCCCCCCCAGCTCACGCACCCTTCCCGAGCACCTCGCACCCGTCCCCCACATCCGCAGAGCGCATGGCCTCCTCCCCTACCCACGGCTTCTGCGCGATCCGCCACCCCCTCTCCGCCCCCAAAATCAGGGCCCCCTCCAGAGCACAGTGAGCGTGGGAGCATAGGTACACAACACTCGTTTGCTTATTTACTCACATATTGGGTTATGACATCACGTACACATCTTTTGCAATTGAAAGAAACATCGGTTTTATTACCAATCATTTAATTAAATATAAATATTATTTAATAACTTTAATAATAAAGTAATTAAAAGATCCCTTTAATATATGTCTGCACAATATAGTAGATACCTCACTGCATTCTCAACCTAGCACCTGAGTTCGATTCATGGCTCTGGCTATCATCGGTGGCCAGTGACATCTGAACTGGTACTGGGTCCTCCTTTGAAGTACGGTAAAAAAAGCCCAATTACTGTCGCTCAGTGGAAAGGGTTTCACCTGCCAGTGCATTGACAGAGGGGTGTCATTAATTATTATCACTTTAATTAAAAACAAATAGCTGTTGTTGGATGGGATTACATAGACTCGTCTGAAAAAACCCAGGCAAGCCTCTTGAAATGTCAGGCAATTTGAATGGCTACTGAGTTTCCAGGCAGGTGGATTTATAAATTCAGGCAGTTCATTATGCGTTGTGTGACGTGTGCTGACGCTGGGGTTTAAAAATATTGCACTGTTGATGTTAGAAGTGGTTGATGTCTCCCATAAGGCACTAAATCATGGACCACATTGAGGCCGTCAACGTTAAAAATAAAACTCGACAATCACTTGTAAAAAGAATATCAGTCGAAAACAGACATATGTAAAGAATATAAACACCCAGGTCTGTATTCTTAGGTTTTTTCGGTAAAGTCACGTAGGTAAAAAAAATTAAAATTTATAAAAGTAAAATAAATAAAAAATAAAAAAATAAAAAATCACGACGTTTCAGAGGCAACACAAGCTTCCGTCTTCAGGTGGTACCGTCACAGCACGATAGCTGTATCAAGTAAGATAAATTCCAAGAAAATAGTCATTGTATATATATACTGGTCTGTCATTCTGTGACTCTGTCATTGTGATTAACGCGGCACGGATTGGTTTAAGTGCGTCACGTGACCACGAGCAAGCAGCCAACCAGAGGTGCGCCCCTCCCATACATGTACGCCCCCGAGGTGATGTTGCACCCTAATAAGGCGCTGTGTGTGGGCAGCTGATCTGCCAGCACACTCACGGGCCGACAGGGGTGAGGGCTGAGGGGGAGGGGGACCCCCCCACCACTTCCTAACACCCCTTATAAGCTTCCAAATAATCCTAACAGTTCTTTCACTGAATAATAATTCATAGGTCTTAGAAGTGAATGTAAATATCACAACTAAAGTTTAAATACATTTTCATTCATTCACATTAAAGTTATTCTTAGGTTTTTTTTCGGTAAAGTCACGTAGGTAAAAAATTAAAATTAAAATTAATAAAGTAAAATGAAATTAAAATAAAAATTCACAACGTTTCGGAGGCAACACAAGCTTCCATCTTCAGGTGGAACCGTCACAGCCACGACAGCTGTATCAAGTAAATGAGAGATTACAAGAGATACCACTCCGTATATGTAATGGTTGATGGGGGAAGGGCCAGGAACGGCACACTTTTTGTTAATATGGTAAGGTGAGGCTTAAGACTAAGAATAGACTGCATAACAAAAGACTGAGCCTTTGTTATGGAGAGGTGCGGTTTGTGACTACAAAAGTGTGGAAAAAAAACAAAACCTGGTAAAACAAAACTGGCTGTCTATCAGCAACCTGTAATAGTTGTCTGTCAAATAAGATGGTCCAAATGAGTGCAGTTAAATATTTTTTGCATGGTTAATCACATCTTTCCAATGATTACTCAGTTTGTAACCACCATCACGGTTGAAATTATGTCTGCGTTTGTATATTTGTATGGCTTCGTGTACAAACCTCTGATGGTAGCCATGATACTCTGACCGCACCATCCGCCAAGCTGTTTCTCCCACCATACAGAAACAGCCACATGAAACTCCGACCAAAACTATCACGTTACCATACATAGCAGGCGTGACCAAAAAGATCTCCAAAATTCTAAACAAACATAAGATCCAAGTCCGATTGAGTACAGTGCATAAAATCCGTGATCTGATTCCATCTGTGAAGGATGTCGTTCCTGACTTACAGTATCCTGGAGTCTACAAACGGAGTTGCAGTTGTGGTGATTGCTACATTGGAGAAACGAAACGTCATGTTTCTGATCGTGTCTGCGAGCACAAGTCAGATCTGAAACACGGCAGAACTTATTCTTCGGCCGTTGCCGATCATTGCTACAACTCTGTGGGCTCTCATAAAATTGTCTTTTCCGAGACCAAGGTGCTCTGCAGGCCTCCTGGCTACCATCAGAGGTTTGTACACGAAGCCATACAAATATACAAACACAGACATAATTTCAACCGTGATGGTGGTTACAAACTGAGTAATCATTGGAAAGATGTGATTAACCATGCAAAAAAGATTTAACTGCACTTATTTGGACCATCTTATTTGACAGACCACTATTACAGGTTGCTGATAGACAGCCAGTTTTGTTTTACCAGGTTTAGTTTTTTTTCACACTTTTGTAGTCACAAACCGCACTTCTCCATAACAAAGGCTCAGTCTTTTGTTATGCAGTCTATTCATAGTCTTAAGCCTCTCCTTACCATATTAATAAAAAGTGTGCCGTTCCTGGCCCTTCCACCCTCAATCATTATATATACTGAGTGGTATCTCTTGTAATCTCTCATTTACTTGATACAGCTGTCGTGGCTGTGACGGTTCCACCTGAAGACGGAAGCTTGTGTTGCCTCCGAAACGTCGTGATTTTTTATTTTCATTTTATTTTACTTTTATTAATTTTAATTTTACGTGACTTTACCGAAAAAACCTAAGAATATGAATCCTTGCAGTCACGAAAGCTTCAAATCTACACATTAAAGTTACATCGCGGGATCGTCAAAAAAGGTATGTAGAGTGAAAGTTTTAAGTGAAAGCCGCGTAAAACCGCTCTTATTCGACTTATAGAAAGTCATCAAGTACAGCAAAGCCGTTCGCGTTGTTCTTTTTGTTTTTTAATCGTAATTCACTATCAGCCGTACATCCGATCGTGTCTCAAGACATTAAGTTAGTAAGTAGTTGAAGGTGAGTTTTTAAAAAATAAATCTGACAAACAATGCCCACGGTTCTAATTACATTAGTACTGTAGTTTTTTTGGTGCTTAAATCCACTGCTGGATTAAGGCCCACCGCACGCTGTGCGAGTGGATCGTAAGGATTTACTTGACCAGCCTGGTGGGGCCGCCGCAGGTTGTGGTTGTTCGGGGGCGCCATAGCGTTGGTGGTTTAACACAGTCACAGATTAAACTCGCTTCACAATCACCTTCATTCACACTGCACCGCATTTCTGTTTCAACGCTTTGAAGGCGAGGAGTTTTTTTTTTACTTTCCAACAACGCTCGAGGCTTGGTGAGGGCCAGGTCGATGGCTGTGCAGGAAACGTGATCGTGAAGCCGTCTGCAATGCCTCTGTCTGCATGAGTGGTTTTGCGGTCGCTAAGCTGTGCTACGTCGTAGGCAGCACAGACCAGTGCAGAACCAGCTGTTCTTGTACTGTAATATGTTCCGATGTCGCTGCGTGCCGTCTTCACCAACCCGCAATGGCCTGCGTGGGGAAGTATGGTCAAATTACCTCCACGCCCACACGGCATGGAGGGAGGCTGTCATCCAGCAGCGGATTGACATCGTCATTCATCACTGACCCATCTGAACAATCCATCATTGTTCACGTGTATTTTATTTTTTATTTTTACAGTATTATCACACCCGACTGTATGCATGTTAACGCGTCATTTTTTCACAGCCGCTTGTCATCCAAGGGCGACTTTACCGGTTGAGCAACCAGTGACGCGTGCCTGAAGATCCCTGCGGCAGCGTCTTATGACCGCTTGGGAAGAAAATTGCTCAACACGCAGCCCAACCCAGAGAACCACATTTGAAAATGTTGCATTGGTGGGGCTATACATAAATATAACGATATATTTCTCTCGAACGCAATAAGACAGCACAGAAAGTAAAAACACAGCAAGTACCACATTCCAATACACAAAATAAAGGCTGGCAATACAAGGACATAAAAAATAAATGAGAGAAATACAAATACAGAGATCTACGTATAACCTGCATAGACTTGTGGGGCTGTTCCTGTTAGCGTACATGTATTAAGTCTGGAATGTTGTACGAGAATGTGGTTATGAGGATAGCACCACACCCTACCGCCTTTGTTTCCATGGTGGCTATGTTTACACAACGCACCAGGTACTCATTTGAGACTGTGTTGACCTAGGGGAGGCCCATGGCCGGTTCATATAATCACCACTGGTATTTAGCAGTGAGTGGGAATCAAACTCGGGTCGCTGGGTTCGTAGCGCAGTGCTCTGACCACTGCCAGCATTCCCTACGGAGTCGTAAACAGGCGTACGTACATGCTGCAGGGAATTCCCGCTGTGTGATCAGCGCCCTACTGCCCCCACAGCTATCCCCTACTGACCCCTCTCCGCTTCCTCAGAGCTGCCCCCTCCAACCACACAGCAAAAACACAGAATACGCCGATTTTATCAGATCTCAGCTGATCAGCGCGAGTCTGGATGGTGCTTGGATGTGTGACCGTGAATACAGCACACGGTGCCAACTCGTGTCTGTAGAGGGCGGTGCAGTTGAGCTGCACTACGCTCCAAGATTCACGCATCTCGCCTTCGCCAACACGCACTGACAAGCGTGGTGAAGTATGGTCAAATAGGTAGCTCACCGATGTGTTCGCAATATTGTACCTTGTGTTGTGGATATGCAGAACTAAATTCTCTCCACCCAATGCCCACTTCCCCTTGTTTGTGACGATTCGTTTACAGGTCACGCTAGAGGGAGAGCGTGAAATCTTACGATTTCCACAATGACCCACTGAGCAAGCCAAGACCAATGCCTAAACGTACGAGCAAATATTATACTCTCAGTTTCCATATTATCCCCGTTTATTACTTTAGGATAATACATTCCTTTTTTTCAACCAATTTAAATCTTCACAACTGAAATGCCTTCACTTGTGCAATCTTGATGTTTATTTACCCATTATCGTCAATTTTTGACATTGGCAATTCAGTTCCGCATTTTCGGGTTAGCGTCTCCCATAAAAAAAGTCAGATCACACACGAATGCAGCAGACCTTTGATTTTTATTAGGATAATCAATTACCCCATCAACACATTTTTCCTTAGAAATAATATTTAGTGTCTCAAATCAGTACAGTACAATACAAAATGTTTTCCATTTTGCCCAGGATATAAGTGTTCTTCCAAATTGACTATTGATTTCAAACGAAAGCCTCGCCCCGAAACTCGCCTTTCCTCTTCTACTCAAGCAGCTGGGCTGTGAGCAGCTCAGCAGGTGGCAAAGGCGCTAATTAATTGCAGACGTTAAGGACAGGCACCTAAAAGCGCTATGGTACTTAATGTGTGGGAAGTGTTACATGTGATATTTTATTACTTTTTATAATAATTTGTATATCTCGCGTGAACAAAAAGTTTTTCAAGAGTGGAACATGTTGGGGCTGAATGGTAACTCAACTTTTAAAATGTGAGTTCTTGAGAAAACTTTGATCGTTTCACCGATTTTTACTTAACGAGCAATTTTCGATACCTCGCCTGGTATACAGGAGGTCGTGGGTTCGATCCCAACTCTGACTCCTGCTGTATATTTGGAGTTTGCATGTTCTTCCTGTGGTCGTGTGGATTTTTCTCCGGATCGTCGACTTTTTCCTTCCACATTTAGAAACATGCATTTAGAAAATGTGGCTGCTATAAATTTTCACGCGATAAGCCACTTCGTTGAGCTATAATTTGTGGCCAGGTCGCATCTGAAAAAGAGCTAAATAGCTCAGTGAGCCATACCTGGCAAAATAAAATTAGTAATAGTTATATTTGACAATTTAATCATCTCGTTGTGTTGAGTGTGGAGCTGTCCAATGCTGCCATCTAAAGGTAAAATAATACAACTGCGATTTTTACCGCGTTAAAAACCAACGGGATTGATGTGGATGTTGGTTGTTGTCGAATGCTCTGGTGGCCACTAATTTAAGTACTGACTGGCCTCAAACCTGCTTGACTTCCAGGTCTGTTGACGGGGTCGATTAAGTAACAATTTTTTTATCGGACAACCCACTAAGTTATGGTACTCAACAGTTTTGTGAAAACTGAGGAAGCGAGTTTGTCAATTTTGTTTCAATGCATTTTTAAAAAATTGGAAAATGCAAACCAATCATTTTCATTTCATTAAAAATACTAATATTTTTTATGATTACACTTTTTTTTTACCCCAGCAATTATATTCCAAATTTGCTAGGAGCGTCATATTCTCCTCTGCTGTCCTCATAGTCGGGAACTCTCATTCCCACGCATCAATGCCATTGACTCCCTACCAAAATCCAAGTCAAGGCTCAACATTTTCATTGTCTCCTTCACATAAGCCTGTTCGTTCTATACAAATAAATGTCGGCTTGAGATGCGTTAACATTTAGATGCTCAACAAATCCACGTTGTATTGGACATTGTTGTGAAAATATATCCATAAGGAAATGCCATTGTACCTCTTCATCCTTAGTCAGGGCAGACATTTTATAAGCCATATATAGAGTGGTCATTTAATGTCATTCAATACCATGAGTAAAGTGTCAGTGAATTTTGCCAAATTTCGTGATTAGCAACCGGGCTGAGACCATCCACTTACTACACTTGAGAATTCAGATTAATATATGGATGACGACGCCAATAGCAAGGACAAAATAAGACTAACATTTAACGACAACAATATTTATTTTAATCACAATAAACCCAAGAAACAAACTGATTCCCAAAAAACCAAGACAGGAACACCGAATACCAATACACAAGCCCATATAGTAGAAAACCAGTGAATGCAACTTAATTTATATTCTTGATTCTTTCGGGAAAGTTACATAGTAGGGAAACATTAAAATATAAAACAATACAATTATCACGACGTTTCGATTGCAACACAAGCAATCGTCATCAGGTGTGAAAACCACAGCAAAAAAATGATAAAAGTGGCGTTTTTTTTCCTTAACGTTAGCACCACGGACAGCGACTTGGCAGTTGTTCAGATGGACGAGTCCATCTATGTTCCTAAAAGAGGAGGGGGAGAGGAAGAGAATGGAAAGCGGTCTGAAAGTCACCGTAAGCGTGAACACAATCAATTAAGACCCGAAATGGTTTATCAAATCCTTCCAATGATTGAACAGCCAGAATCCATCTTCTCGGTTGAAATTGACTGTGTTTGTATATGTGGACAGCCTCATGAACGAATATCTCATGGTAGCCAGATGGCTTGCAGAGAACGTCTGTCTTGGAGAAGTCAATGTCATGTGAGCCCACTGAATTATAACAGTGGTCTGCCACGGCCGAGGTGTTGGTCCTACCGTGTTTTAGGTCTGCTTTGTGTTTACTGATGCGGTCCGTGACATGTCGTTTGGTTTCTCCAATCTAACTACTACCACAGAAGCAACTTACTTTGTAGTCACCAGGGTTAGGGTTAGGGATCACATATTTTACAGACGGAACCAGGTCAGGGATTTTATGTATTGTGTTGAATCGGACCTGGATCTTGTGTTTATTCAAGATTTTGGAGAACTTTTTTGTGATCCCAGCAATGTAGGGTAAGGTGATGGTTTTGAATGGCTCCTCAAGAGGGTCCTTCTTCATGGTTGAAGTGATGGCTTTGCGGATTGTGTAGTCGGAGTAACCATTAGCCTTAAGAGCTTAGTGTATGTGCTTTAGCTCACTGGCGATGTGTTCCTGATCAGAGATGCATTGGGCTCTATGGTGTAGAGTTTTGATGAGGGAATTCTTCTGGGATGGATGGTGGTGGGAATCCTGTTTTAGGTAAGCATCCGTATGGGTAGCTTTCCTGAAGACAGAGTGGCTCATTGAACCATCAAGTCTCTTTTTTATTAGGACATCCAAAAAAGGTAGCTTGCCATCTTATTCAACTTAATTTGTTACAACAATCAAAAGTCAAAGGGGCATTCTGATCAAACCCACGTGTCGTGATGGTCACTGCCTGTTTGTAGCCCTAATCTGTAAACTGGGGCTGTGATTACTTATAGGGTTTATACCCATTCTGTTTTTTAACTAGTTTCAACATCCACATTCCTCTCGGCCAGGACACGTGGCTCAGATCCACAATCGTCACTACATTACCATCCTTACCCCAAACTCCCAGCCCAGGATATATAGACTGAGCACAGTTTTGGTGAACTGAGTCGTAGCTGTAAAACGACAAGAGCTCCGCGTCCGCGTCCAGATGAACTTCCCAGGGAGGCTCCGGCAACAACAGTGAGGTTTCTCCCCCTCCATGGTGCACTGAGTATCTGTTGTTATTTTTTCTTAAACTCCAAGACTCTTTGTTTCCTCCCAGGTGGCATGCTTCACTACTCCCTTTTCGTCTGGTCGTCTCGTAGACGACTCCAACCCGCCAAGACCCAGAGCACTCCACAGCGACCTCCCAGTAGAGCTGACCCGACAAGAAGCTCTCAGGGCACAGGGCTTGTGGCCATGAATCAAACCGGTGTGGGTGATAGGGACGCGCCTGGAAGACATCTGTCCACGTGACCATCCTAAGAACTGAACAATATCTAGAGATTGTTATTGACTGAGTTCATATCCAGAATTGGTGCATGTCCATCTGTAGCAATGATAGTAATATATGCATAATAGTGATAATAAATGTATAATAATACCACAAGTAGAATAACAATGAGTGTAACAATAATTGCTTAGTAATTAACGAGTTAGATCTGCAGTTTTAATATCTAGCCACAGAAACGCCCTGTATTCACAACCCAAAATTCCCAATTTGCCACTATACATGGGCCATCCACTGGTTCCAAAGCCTGGGGCGAGGTTGGCAACGAACGAAAAGTTTGCAAAGAATGAGGGTCTCTAAAGCCCCCGTATCGACAATTACTATAATCTGTACCCCTTGAACAAGCGCCATCACATCCGATGAACCCGGCGCGGCACCCAAAACGCGATGAACCAACGCGCCCCATACAGCATTACCGTGCGATTCGTACGAAGGGGGATTTACAGTGTTTGGCATCGCAGATGGGTGATGTGAAAGATACGGCCATATATTAAATGTGTCGCGACTCGCCTGTTGGTCCCGGAATGGGGAGAGTCTGCGGTTGTAGTCTCCCGTCGCCCTTGGGAAGATGCTTCTCCATCTCCAGCAGTCCCGTGCGAAGTGTTCTCGATGCCCGCACTCGTAGCACGTCTGCGGGGCACCACCCCCATATGTCTACCGCCAGCGACCCCGGTTCCTCCAACTCTGATGGGCACCCGGTCACGCCGGCGCACACCACCAGAGGCTGTGCCATCACCGCCGCTGGTTCGTCCCGAAGATCCAGGTTGGTCTTGATGTTCATAGCGATGTGCAAAGACATGTCATCGTCGCTGTTGCTGGGAAGCGAAAGGACGACCCGTAGCTCCTTCGCCATCAACAACAGCTTCTCCTGGGCCAAGGAGTCAAGGACAATATGGTCCATCACCGGGTAAGCCGCTTGGCTGAGAGTCAACAGTGCACTGCGGTACGCGAGGGGAAAATCCGCCTCCGCCCGCTTTCTCAACTGAAACTTGCGCTTGGTGACCGATTGCGGCTCGTAGATGTCTTGCATTGCCGCGAATGCCTTTGTCAACAATGAGCGAACATTTGCAGGGAAGCCGTAGAATGCCGCCAGCGCATCGTCATCCAGGGCCGTCGGTAGGGCCCGTAGTGCATCTCTCTCTGTCCAACCGAGCGACTCGTACGCTGCTCGGAAACGTCACGTATATGCTGTCCAGTCGCCGACTTTCGCCTCAAAACGTTCCACATGCAGCCGGCGTCGTGAGCCCAGAATCGGCGACCCCGGCGCCCCATCAACATCCGGCTTCATTCCTGGTGTAGCGGGAGACACAGCTGCGCCGTCGGCCACCGCCGGTGTCGCAGGCTCGGGCGGTGGCTGGTCCGCCTCTCATATCGTCAGCATAAATCGTTCGAACTCTTTCGCGAGCGCCGTCTTCTTGGCCTCCCATTCAGCCATCGCAGCCCTCCACACGTGAGGCGGGCTCGGTTTTTCATCGTCATCCGGGTCGTCCTCCTCCAGCGGAGGCGCCCGTCCATCTAGGTCCGCCGGGAGAGCGACAGCCTCCAGCCCTGACGGGGGCACCACGTCTGCATCGCTGCTGTCGGCCGACGAGCCCGCCGGTACGTTTTTCTTCTTAGCAACTTTCTTTGACATGTCGGCGCGGTTCTTTAATCACTTCTAACGCCAGTTGTAGTGCTGAACTTGACATGATAGCTTCCTGCTCTTCTCTCTCACTTTATTTCGCTAATACCGATCAACATTCCTTCCGCTTACACCAATCAACATTCCTCCAGCACGCTCTCCGCTCACTCGCCGTGTTCCGCCAGCCTCGCTCGCTCCGCGTCTCTCACTCTGCCAACTCTCCTCTCCACTCTCTCCGTCACAGTTCAGCTGCTCTTTATCGGCTTTTCCGTCACACTCAGCTGTGTCTCTATTGGCTTCTCCGTCATACTCCAGCCACTGTCTGCTGGCTTCGCCGTCACACTCCAGCCGCTTCCGCTGACTTCTCCACTGCTGCCTTATACTTCTCCGCTGCTACCTTATACTTCTCCACTGCTACCCTATACTTCTCCACTGCTACTCTATACTCCTCCACTGCTACCCTATACTCTTCCAATGCTTCTGGCTCCGCTGCTTCGGCTCCAACATTTTTCTTCTCCTCCCAGGCGCGAACTCCAGTCTCCTTCCAAACCCCCTCTTTATCCCCAAGCCAATTAATCTCTAATTAATCAGGTGGTATCCCCCGCGACGCCCCTCGCCCCCAGCCCCCGCTGGCACCCACCACGTGTTCCAGACAACGCAGCGCCACTTAGCGACAACCACAACCTCCCGGCCAATCAGTGCCCTGTGTCCTTAATCGCCCCCTACCCGTCTCTGGCCTCCTCCTCACGCCTAACGACAATAACAACATCAACCTCGTTTGCTCCCACTTTACTCTGAGGGTGCGTACACCCACTCCTGCGTGTGGCGCGCATTTCAGGCACTACGCGCGCACTACCATACAGACAATACCATTCACACCATGATAACCACATTAACGTACACACAAGTTCAGAAAAATACTATTATACACATCATGGTGTACACACAATACCATGCACACCATGGTATACACACAATACCATACATACCATGCTATACACACCGTGCTATACACACAATACCATACACACCATACACACCATACTATGCACACGATACCATACACACAATACCATAGACACAGTGTGTATAGTCGGCTGTTTACAGTTTTGTGTATGCTATTGTGTGCATAGCATGGTGTGTATGCTATTGTGTCTATGCTATTGAGTCTATAGCATGGGGTGTATGCTATTGTGTGCGTTGTCTTGTGTGTATACCATGGTGTGTATGGTATTGTGTTTAAAGTCTTTTGTGTATAGCATGGTGTGTATGGTTTTAATGCGTTTTAGGAAAGGGCGGTTCTGCACAGATGCCATATTTACTGTCCGTCTGCTCCAGCTGAGGTGTAGGGAATTCCAACAAGACCTACATCTCTGCTTTATTGTGAGCGACGCTCACAATAACGGGTGGAGCGCCAGGTGGCTAAAGCACAGCAAGTTGGCACAGTAGGGGGCACAGGTGATGCATCAGACAGTCGTCTCAGTCAGCCGACCTGTCGCATCTGGGTCTGCCCCATCACCTCCTGCCAGCGGTCGTTTGACACTTCAGGTGGCCTCAAGGTGCACATAGCCTACCACAAGCGTCGTGGTGACGTCACCGCCACATGGTGACGTCACCGCCACATAGTGCCGAATGGCAGTTGTTGTTGTATGGTTTTGTTTGATAATTATTACACATTTCATTTTTTTTCTATCTACGTGACTTTACCGAAAGACACAATGAATGTACATTTGTAATGTTTGTGTGCAGACTACTAATTTTACTATTCCTTGCTTCTTTCGCTCAACTCATGTACACACAAACCTGATATTTTAATAATCACCTTGCAAATAATCACATATTTTCGTTTCTTAGCTCACAACTCATAATTTATGGACACCTTGCTCTGCGTTGATTTATTTGTTATTGTGTCAAATCACGTTGATAGAACCCTATTTTTAAAATAATCACCTGCCAAATATTACAATCATAATGTTTGTGTGCGGACAAATTATATTTCTGTTCCTTGCTTCTTCCGCTAAACTCATGTACATTGAAAGTGTGTGTAGGTCGATGTGTGTGGCTGTCTTTTTCGCCCGTGCAACGCCGGGTTCTTACCGCTAGTATCTCATAAGACATGCTGATGCGGACATAAGCACACAGAGTCATGGTAGGGTTTTCTTTTCAATAATTTATTTACTTTTCTTTCTAACGACTTCTTGCTGGTCCGGGCACTGTTGCTGCTGTCGACTGGGCTCTGGCTCTGGTTTGGGTCTGGTGTCTGTCACTGCGGTTGTAGCTATTTCCGCAGGTCTTTTTCTTCAACTGTTTCTCCACGGGCCATGGTTTGACTGGCCCAGTTGTGGCATTCACTTTCTGAGGCAAACACAGTTAATTTATTATTTTATCTTTAGACGTGACTTAACCGAAAGAAACAAATAATAATTCCTGCAGTCACGAAAGTTCTAAAATTAAGATTGAACCACTTCTACGGGGAAGTTTTAAGCTTATCTTTTTTCTCTCTCTCTGGCGACTTGTTTTCACTGCCTGTGTCCTCTCTTTAGATTGTTCACACTTAAATTCTAACTTAGCAATCTTTGAAATATGTAATCAACCAGGCTATGCGTTAATTGTGTGTTGACTGACCCTCTGTGTTGTATTACATTACATTTCGATATTTTACTAGGTTATTTAATTTTAGTGTGTCCTTCTCCTGATTTTCAGGCTTGCTTGCCGTGCCATCGCATTCGCAGCACCACGTCTGTTGACCACTCATTGATATGCTAATTTTTTCTCTAACCCTCCTCCCTCTCTCTGCCTCCGCCCCCCCCCCTCTGTCTATTTAAGGCCACCACACAGAGACGATCACCCCTCTCTGTTACCTGTGTTGCTCTCGCTATGTATCTTGGTGATATCTGTCTGCTAATATGTCTGTCTATAGTTTTCTGGTTAGATTTTATGTCGCTATTTCATTATACCTGATGATGATTGCTTGTGTTGCAATCGAAACGTCGTATTCTATTATTTAATTTAATTTATTATTTTATCTTTAGACGTGACTTAACCGAAAGAAACAAATAATAATTCCTGCAGTCACGAAAGTTCTAAAATTAAGATTGAACCACTTCTACGGGGAAGTTTTAAGCTTATCTTTTTTCTCTCTCTCTGGCGACTTGTTTTCTCTGCCTGTGTCCTCTCTTTAGATTGTTCACACTTAAATTCTAACTTAGCAATCTTTGAAATACGTAATCAACCAGGCTATGCGTTAATTGTGTGTTGACCGACCCTCTGTGTTGTATTACATTACATTTCGATATTTTACTAGGTTATTTAATTTTAGTGTGTCCTTCTCCTGATTTTCAGGCTTGCTTGCCGTGCCATCGCATTCGCAGCACCACGTCTGTTGACCACTCATTGATATGCTAATTTTTTCTCTAACCCTCCTCCCACTCTCTGCCTCCGCCCCCCCCCTCTGTCTATTTAAGGCCACCACACAGAGACGATCACCCCTCTCTGTTACCTGTGTTGCTCTCGCTATGTATCTTGGTGATATCTGTCTGCTAATATGTCTGTCTATAGTTTTCTGGTTAGATTTTATGTCGCTATTTCATTATACCTGATGATGATTGCTTGTGTTGCAATCGAAACGTCGTATTCTATTATTTAATTTAATTTATTTTTTTATCTTTAGACGTGACTTAACCGAAAGAAACAAATAATAATTCCTGCAGTCACGAAAGTTCTAAAATTAAGATTGAACCACTTCTACGGGGAAGTTTTAAGCTTATCTTTTTTCTCTCTATCTGGCGACTTGTTTTCTCTGCCTGTGTCCTCTCTTTAGATTGTTCACACTTAAATTCTAACTTAGCAATCTTTGAAATACGTAATCAACCAGGCTATGCGTTAATTGTGTGTTGACCGACCCTCTGTGTTGTATTACATTACATTTCGATATTTTACTAGGTTATTTAATTTTAGTGTGTCCTTCTCCTGATTTTCAGGCTTGCTTGCCGTGCCATCGCATTCGCAGCACCACGTCTGTTGACCACTCATTGATATGCTAATTTTTTCTCTAACCCTCCTCCCTCTCTCTGCCTCCGCCCCCCCCCTCTGTCTATTTAAGGCCACCACACAGAGACGATCACCCCTCTCTGTTACCTGTGTTGCTCTCGCTATGTATCTTGGTGATATCTGTCTGCTAATATGTCTGTCTATAGTTTTCTGGTTAGATTTTATGTCGCTATTTCATTATACCTGATGATGATTGCTTGTGTTGCAATCGAAACGTCGTATTCTATTATTTAATTTAATTTATTATTTTATCTTTAGACGTGACTTAACCGAAAGAAACAAATAATAATTCCTGCAGTCACGAAAGTTCTAAAATTAAGATTGAACCACTTCTACGGGGAAGTTTTAAGCTTATCTTTTTTCTCTCTCTCTGGCGACTTGTTTTCTCTGCCTGTGTCCTCTCTTTAGATTGTTCACACTTAAATTCTAACTTAGCAATCTTTGAAATACGTAATCAACCAGGCTATGCGTTAATTGTGTGTTGACCGACCCTCTGTGTTGTATTACATTACATTTCGATATTTTACTAGGTTATTTAATTTTAGTGTGTCCTTCTCCTGATTTTCAGGCTTGCTTGCCGTGCCATCGCATTCGCAGCACCACGTCTGTTGACCACTCATTGATATGCTAATTTTTTCTCTAACCCTCCTCCCTCTCTCTGCCTCCGCCCCCCCCCCTCTGTCTATTTAGGGCCACCACACAGAGACGATCACCCCTCTCTGTTACCTGTGTTGCTCTCGCTATGTATCTTGGTGATATCTGTCTGCTAATATGTCTGTCTATAGTTTTCTGGTTAGATTTTATGTCGCTATTTCATTATACCTGATGATGATTGCTTGTGTTGCAATCGAAACGTCGTATTCTATTATTTAATTTAATTTATTATTTTATCTTTAGACGTGACTTAACCGAAAGAAACAAATAATAACAGTTAAGGCTCTCTTCTTCTTCCACCTCCACTTCAGCTTATATATAAGCTCCTAGCTTGGCAGTGTCTCACTCACCTGAGGACGGCTGCTTGCGTTGTAGCCGAAACGTCGTGAGAATTATTTGATTTTATTATGTTTTATTTTTATTATTTTATTACTTCCCTTCTACGTGACTTTACCGAAAGAACCAAGAAGACAGTGGTGCATCATTGGACCTCCCTTGCCATTATCAAAATATACTAATAGGTTTTACCCTTTCAGGCAATAACACAGGTGTTAAGATGTTAAAACACCAACTTGAAACCTTTTGCAAGGAATCATGTCTGCATTAACCACATATACTTGTGGTGAATATGCAAAAAACACATGCTCTGATATTGTATGCATTGTCTTTGAAACTGATCGGTCCACACCAGAGACAGCTTTCTATAGAACCCAGTCTCAAACAGTTAGACCAGAGGATGCCAAAAGGCGTACACAACGACAATGCACTATCAGGACATTGAGCAGCTACATCATGGGACCTCCCTTGCCATTATCAAAAGATAAAAATAGTTTTCATGTTTTTTTTGCATGTTCACAAGTATACGTGGTTAATGCAGACATGGTTCCTTGCAAAATGTATCAATTTGGTGTTTTGACATCTTAACATCTGTGTTATTGCCAGAAAGGGTTAAACCTATTCTCATACAGTGGTGCATCTCCGAGTAATGTGTGGTTGTCTTCCACGTTGACCGACCTGTTATGACATTGACCATCAGCATCCGCTGCCTGGATTATCCACTATGTCGCCATCTGGCTGACGTGCCTACTTCCACATTACCGGCGGTGCCTGCCATCTGATGCCATCCAGCACATGGCGGGGCTCATTGTGGTCTGCATTACTGCTGCTGCTTTCACATATACTGCCCGGGCTTCGGTTCCAGATGAGCTGTGGTGACTGCCAGCTCACCACTATGGTTGACCACCAATCTATACCTACCTGGCTTATTTGAGCTCTCTGGCACCGTCGACTTTGCGCTCTGTGTTTCAATCGTGTGATCCCCATTTGTCCACGCTCTGTCATTCCCTGTGGAATTCTCAGGTAATCGCCCAATGTTCAACATGGGGTTGGTCATAGCAAGTTATTTCGCAAATCAGATCATAAAATCAGATCTCTTTTGTCATAGCCCCCACCATTTCCATTGGTACCTATTCCTTTCATTACCCATTGGGGCCTGTTCAACGATCACCGTTAAAGGGCCCCATAACTGGCTGTATTCACGTAGCATTATGTAATGTACGTGAAATCACAAGTAAGGCGCTTGTGGTGAACAAACTTATCACTGACCACTGTGTTGACTTTCTGTCTCTGACGGAGACCTGGCACAGGCCTCTTGACTATTTTGACACTGAACGAGGCGACTCCATCTGGTTTATCTTATTGTAAGAATTCACGGTCATCAGGTAGGGGGAGTGGCCTGGCTTTATTTAATGCAAATTCTCAATCTGTAAAACCTGTCCCATTGCCAATGTTCCAGTTATTTGAGCACCTGGATTTATATTGGAGGCCAATTTGTACCCCTCTAGCATTGTTAATATTGCTCTATCAACTTCCAAGGTTAATTTGCACATTCCTTTCAGAGTTCTCTGAGTTCCTCTTGGTGATGTGTGCTCATTCTGAACGAATTCTCATAATTGGTGACTTCAGTGTTCATGTTGATACACAATCCAAACCTCATGTCAAGAACTTTTAGTCCATTCTTGAATTTGGTTTGATCCAGCATGTCAAACAACCAACACAGTCTCATGGGCATACTTTAGATTTCGTTTTGTGCGGGGTTTTCACTATCTGAACTGCCTGTGATGGTTCCAGGAATCTCAGACCACTCTTTATTCCTCTTTAATATATCCCTGACCCTTCCTGTTCCTTCTATTAAACATCACATTTTATTTTGAAAAATTACATCTATTAACCCGATCTCTCTCACAGATGCCCTATCGAGTTCTCCACTAGCTGATGAGTGCGAGCTTCCTGTTTAAGAAGCTGCTCAATTATATCATTTGGTTCCCCTGAGAACCAATTGTACATCCTCCAATTGCTCTTCGCTATGATACACTGCAAAACTGAGGGCACAAAAATTATTGTCCGTAAAGCAGAACATGCTTGGAGAAAGTCCCGCCTCACTATTCATCAAATATTTAAAGAACAACTTCGTACTTATAACATTGCCTTGGCTAAATCTACATTGCTGGTCGCATTGCAAATAGTGATACCAATCCTCAGACCTTATTTTCCTGTATCAGTCAACTTTTCAATAAGGAACCAAATGTAATCTCCCACTCCTCTGCTGATTTCTGTACTAAAACTGTATTTTTTTACGATAGAATTTCCACTATCCGGTCCAAATTAATATATCTTTCATCTGTTCTCTCTTTTTCCTCCAGCTTAGTTCGAAAGCACATTGTTAACCAAGTTTCCTCCAATTTCAACTGCGGAACTCATCTCATTATTTGCTGTTGCTTGAACTACCAGCTGTCCAATGGATCCCTTCCCTTCAAGGCTGGTACGGGACCATTCCGTTATACTGAGGCCATTTATCCTCAGTCTTCTCAACAGGTCCCTGAAAATCAGCACAGATATTTTTAAGATGGCTGTGGTCACCTAACTTTAAAAAAAGCCACGGCCTTGATCGTGAGCTTCAGGATATTTTTCTCCCAATATCCAACCGTCCGTATTTGTCTAAAATTCTGGAACGAGCTGTGGTCACTTGTTTGCATCACCTGGCCTCAAACGATGTATTTGACCACTTTCACTTGGGATTCAGACCTGCACATATCACCTAGACTACTTTTGTAAGGGTGGTCAATCATTCACTTCTTTCAGCAGATAAAGGCTTTGTCAGTCTCCTTCCTGGATCTAAGCGTGGCATTTGACTCCATTGACCACGCGGTCCTCCTTGAGCAACTGGAAGTTTCAATTGTGATCTCTGGGATTGCTTTGTTGTGGCTCCACTCTTAAAGAATCGTAGGTACTTCTTCACAAAGGATGGATTTAAGTTACCAGTTAGACCAGTTTTCTATGGTGTTCTGTAGGGATCTGTGCTTGGAACATCACTTTTTAGCATTCACATGGCACTATTGTGTATTCTGCTCCAACAGCTTGGCTTATCCTACCATTGCTATTCAGATAATACTCAAATTCATATCCAGTTAGGACCAGACTATGAAACAGCATCTTCTGCACTGTCTGCATCAATAACAGTAGTGAATTCATGGTTGCATCAAAACGTTTTGCTACTAAATTCTGACAATGCTGAAGAGATATTCATCGGTTCCCCTCTGCATCTTTTTAAAATTGGTTCGCCTTGTTTCTTGAGTGATGGTCATGATATCAGTCCTACATGGGAGGTCATATATCTTGGTGTTCAGTTTGACCAGTCATTATACTTTGAGGCACATATATCTGTAGTGGTGATACGCGCTGGCAGGAGGGATCGTGAGGCAGCGCGTGGTGATTGGTTACATCGAGTGGGTGCTCATGTAGTGGTGATACGCGCTGGCAGGAGGGATCGTGAGGCAGCGCGTGGTGTTTGGTTACATCGAGTGGGTGCTCACATCGTGGTCCGCATAGGCTCCGCCCCCTCGGGAGCGGAGGGCTATGTAAGGCGATGCGCGCTGGCACTCGGAGAGTTGGTAACCAGTGAAGACAGAAGACAGAGGAAGAGATAGGCCCTGGGACCCCTAGCCCCGCTGCCCTTGTAAGGGCCGGGGTTCTGAGAGGCTCAGAGGCGAAGCCTTGGGATTCACGGTCCGACACCCTTGTAAGGGCTCGGCTGTGTAGCCCAGTGGTCGAGACCCGTAGTCTGACAAGAGGGGTCTGATAGCTCCCCGTAGGGAGAGCGTAGCCGGAGAGCCTGAGTCTAGGCAGAGGTAGGCACGCGTACCCTACGGGAGAGACTGAGTACGACCCGAGCCGAGTTTGCGTAGGGGTCTGATAGCTCACCGTGGGGAGAGCGTAGCCGGAGAGCCTGAGTCGAGGCAGAGATAGGTGCGCGTACCCCACGGTGAAGACAGAGTAAGTGGCCGAGTCAGGCACGTGTGACATAGGTGTTATCTCGGTTGGGACTGTTACGTGTGCAACCGTTGTGAATAAAGAGTGCTGCCCCGTCAACTCGTCTCCCGCCATTTTTGAAGATATTACAACTGGCGTCAGAAGTGAACCTGTCTTCAAGTCATGGATACAAGGAAGACTCATCGGACTCACGAGCGTGACCGGGAGGACGACCACGACGAATCGGGACAGCGAGCATCGGGAGGAGAGGAGGAAGAGATGCCGACGCCGCAGGACCCTTCACGGCCGCCCGACGATCCGCTGGGGTCTGACACTGGACTCCGCGATGCACACTCTCGTCTGGCGGAACTGCTGCTTGCCGCGGCGTCCATCCTGGCGGAGATCACCGCGTCAGGAGGAGGGAGGACGTCGACGGACGTCGAGAGGGGCCGCGTCGGTGATTCCCGCCAAAATGTGTTGCGCGCCAAGGATTTTGAAAATGGCGCCATTTCTACAGAGCGGTCGTCTTTTGGCGGGAACTGCGAGCAACACGTGATCGGGGACCTCCACTCTCTGCCGCTCACGTCATCAGCGCGCGCTGCGGGCGGCCATCAACCGCATGTGATGGGGGCCGCCATTTCCTTTACCGACGGCGTGGTGCGGGAAAATCACCTGTCGGAGGACGACATGGTTTTTCAGCAGCAACTTCCCGCGCTGACGGCCTTCAAAGCTGAAGGGGGTGACTGGGGCGCTCTTCCAGCGGAGATTCCTCGCACATCAGGAAATGTCGGGGTGGTCCGACGCTACGGCGCTGCGGGCACTGCCTGTGATGCTGGACGACAACGCGCTCGCGGCCTTCAGGTCCGCCCCGAGGTCGGCCCGCTCCACGCTCAAGGCCGCGCTGGGCCTCATGGCCAAGGTGTATAGTCCACCCTCCGTCTGCCGCCACCATTTCTACGGGCGACGGAAGGGGGACACGGAGACGGCGCTCGCTTACCGCACAGCGCTGCTGGCTCTTGCAGACGCCGCCTTCCCTCGCATGGACGAGGAGGGGCAGGACGCCATGGTATTGGAACAGCTGCTGACGCTGGCTCAGGACCTGGGGGTCCCCATCAACACGGCTGACGAGGAGGACGTTTGTTCGTTGCGAGTTGCAACGAGCATCCAGGCGCATGAGGTCCTAAAACGAAAACAGCCGGTCGTCTGCGCTTCTGCTGTGGTCTCAGCTCCTGCCCCGGTGGACACCGAACCTCAAGTCAGCCGCCCACGGGAGGAGGCATTCGCTGCAGCGCGACCGGGGGATTGGAGGTCGGGGGGTCGTTCGCAGAGGCGAACGACCCGCAAGCTGGAGCAACCGAGACCTGCGACGTCCCTCGTCACATGCTACAACTGCGGCCTTCGCGGCCACGTGGCGTCCGGGTGCCGCGCTCCACGTCAGCGCGCCGCGGGACCTCGACTGGACGACGACCAAGGCCCCAAGTCGTCCCAACTACCCCCGGCAAGTCGCGGCACTACACATGCTCGGTCCGCATACACGTCACACGTAGGCCGCTGCTTCGTGGCTGAGGAGGTGCGCATGGGGGCCGGGGGTTCGGTTCGGAAAGGGGGGTTCATACGCGGGCCGGGAGAAATTGAATGGTCCGAGTTGGGCCACAGGATGGTGGCCGCGTCGGCCGGGGCGTCTGTGGTTACGGGTTTTATTGACGGTATCGAAGTCAGGGTGCTGGTGGACACGGGCGCGTCAGCAACTATCATCTCTGACCTTATTTACAACATTCTCCCCGTCCAATGTCGGCCTCTGCTCCCGGTAGACGTGCCATGTAACGCGGCAAATGGGGGCTCGTTGGGCATTGTCGGCCAGATTCGGGCGAGCATTTGCATAGGGGATATTAAATTATCGGGACCTGTTTTGGTCTCTTCTTCCCTAGCGGTTCCATGTCTGTTGGGTACAAACTTTTTGGCTAAGATGCCCATTAAAATTCTGGTGGATCAGGGGTGTATCGAGCTGCCATCGGGTCGTCGTATTTCATTTTGGTCTAACCCTACTAAATTGCGGACAGCTTGTGCGGCGGTCCAAGCGCTATCGACCCATACGGTGCACGTACCCCCGGGTTCACAGATGTTGGTACCCCTCCGCTTGCGGAAGCCATTGGGTGGGGAGACTGCGGGGCAGGGCGTGCTTTTGGGTCCGTCGAGCAGAGCTGTGGGGGGTTTGGACTTGGCAGTGGCTCAGACGTTGGTACGGGGTGACAGGGACCCGTTTGTCATGGTTTTGAACGCGGGTTCGCGGCCGGCCGTTATTCCGCAGGGCACCGTGCTTGCTCACGCGGCACCGCTCCCTGTGAAAGAGCGGCTTATTGCGCACGTTGATCCCGTTCCAGCGCATAAACTTCAATCGGGGGATGACCTGCAGTGGTTAGATTCGCTGTGTGCGGGCTGCAGTCATTTTTTGAGTGTGCAGTTGGGTGCACTGCACACTCTGCTCATCGAATTCTCAGATGTGTTCAGCAGGCACAAATATGATATTGGGTGCACGGACCTGTTACGCCACCACATTGAAATGGGTGACGCAGCACCGGTTCGGCAGAATCCGTTCCGGTTGAGTCCTACTGAGAAGGAACACGTTCAATCGGCCGTCAATGACATGTTAACCGCCGACATCATTTCGCCCTCATCCAGTCCGTGGGGAGCACCCATCGTTCTGGTTAAAAAACAAGACGGGTCCTTGCGGTTTTGCGTTGATTTCCGTCGCCTTAATAAGATCTCCGTGGCTGATGCGTATCCGCTCCCCAGAATGGATGAGTCTCTGGATGCGCTAGCTGGGGCGAGGTATTTTTCGACGCTAGACTTACTGTCGGGATTCTGGCAATTACCACTCGACGATGAGTCAAAACCTAAGACCGCATTCCGGACTCCTGTGGGCCTGTTCCAGTTTAATCGGTTGCCCATGGGACTCCATTCTGCTCCCGCGACGTTTCAGCGCCTTATGGAATTGGTTCTGTCAGGCCTGCAATGGTATACCTGCCTAATTTACCTTGACGACGTCATTGTTTTCAGTAGGACTTTCGAGGAACACCTCCAACGATTAAGGGGGGTGTTTCTGAGGATGCGTTCGGCTAAGTTAAAGTTTAAACCGGCTAAATGCCACCTGCTGCGGGAGTCCGTACGGTACTTAGGCCACATTGTCGACTCTTCGGGGATCTCCACCGATCCCGCGAAGACGAACTGCGTCAGTTTATGGCCGACGCCCACGTCGGTTACCAAGGTCCGCAGCTTCATTGGGTTTGCTTCCTACTACCGTCGATTCGTTGAGCATTTTGCCACCATTGCCAAACCCTTACATGCTCTGACGGCCAAAGGGGTCAAATTTCGCTGGGGGCCAGAGGAGGAGGCCGCGTTCTGCTCCCTTCGGGACGCCTTGGTGGGTGCCCCGCCCTTGTGTTACCCTGATTTTATGAGACCCTTCCTGCTGGATACAGATGCCAGTAACACAGGCATTAGGGGGGTGCTCTCACAGGTGGTCGGGGGAGTCGAACGGGTGGTCGCCTACGGTAGCAGGGTTTTATCGCCAGCCGAACAGCGCTACTGTGTGACCCATCGCGAGTTGATGACTATTGTTTTTTTTGTACAGCAATTTAGACCGTATCTCTACGGCCGTCATTTTACGGTCCATACTGACCATGCGGCACTTCAGTACGCATTGCGGGTCGCCCAACCCTCGGGCCAATTGTCACGGTGGTTGGAGGTCCTCCAGGACTATCAATTTACGACCAATTACCGTAAGGGGTTGCGCCACACCAACGCTGATGCCCTGTCGCGAATGTCGCCTCGTTCCGAATGTGCGTGTTTTATGGGGTCGGCGCGCTGTAAACCACATGTCGTTGTCCCCGAGGGTGAGTTGGTCGCGGCCGCGAATGCACCACTGGTCGATGTTCCCGCTACTCTTACGGGCGGAGACTCGCTCCTTTCACTGTCTCTCGTTGAGTGGGGCCGACTCCAGATGGCTGACAGCTCCCTACTTACGTTGCGTCGTCGGGTGGGGGGTCCCGAGGAGGGTCAGAAGGGAGCCGGCTCCTGGTTGCTTAAACAGGGCATGCTGATGAGATGGGACAATATGTCCCGGCGGCACGCACTCGTCGTACCCTCCGCTATGCGGGGAAAAGTTGTTCTGGCCGCACACAAACGCCTCTTGCATCTGGGGGTAAACAAAACGCTCGCTCTGCTCCAGCGAGACTATTATTGGCCGGGGATGGGGAGCGATGTGGTCAACATACTGAAGGGGTGTGTGGGCTGCGCTAAACGGAAACCACCGCCCGTCGCGCATAATCCGCCGCTACAGTCCATTCAGGTCTCGCGCACGAACGAGCTCTTTGCGCTAGATATTTTGGGGCCTTTTCCGGTGACGCCTAGGGGTAACAAGTACCTGCTGGTTGGGGTGGAATACTTCACTCGATGGCCTATGGCGTGGCCACTTGCCAACCAGTCGGCGGCGGCCATGGCGGACGCCTTTGTCCAGGGCTACGTCTTGGACAAAGGTGCTCCAGAACGCTTGCTGACCGACCAGGGGAAGAGTTTTTCGAGCAAATTGCTGCATGAGGTGTGCGACCTTTTGGGTACAAAAAAGGTGCGTACCTCCCCGTACCACCCACAGACTGATGGGATGGTTGAGCGACTCCACAGAACTATAACATCCATGTTGTGCCAGCAGGTGTGCGAGGCACAGGTTGACTGGGACTTGCAGGTCCCGGGTGTCCTCGCCGCGTACAGGATGGCCCCCCATGCAGCTACGGGATTTTCCCCATTTTATCTGATGTACGGTCAGGAGGCCGATCTGCCCATAGAGACCCAGCTGGGGCTTTCCGTGCCGCGGCCTAAATCCAAGTTGGCCGACTATATTAAATTTAACATTGCGAAACTGGCCGAGGCACTGGAGGCTGCACGGCTGAATTCGAGGTCTCGCCAAATCGCTAACGAGCGCTTGCGTGCACGGAAGGTGTACGTACACGATTGGAAACCGGGCGATAGGGCCTGGCTGCACTGCCCTCATGCGCCGTTGGCTACGTCTCCTAAATTACTGAGGCCGTGGCGGGGACCCGTGGAGGTCGTGCGGGTTGCACGACCCCAGTGTGTGCAGATAAAATGGGGGAAAGCGACGTTGGTACGTTCACCCCTCCCGGCTGAAACCATTCTCGCCACCATATGACCTTCCTTTAAGTTATGATGACCGAGCATGTGATGTGACCGGCGACTCGGGGAGGGAAATGTCTCCGCCTGATTCTCACATGTCTTCGCCTGATCCGCTCCCAGGTGTCTCGGAACTGACGGCTGTCGACCGGCGGCAACCGGATCCCCAAGTCACGGGCGGGTCTTCCAGGCCTGCTCCATGCCTCCCGGGGTTGCCGGAGCCACCGGACGATCCACAACATCCTGTCCCGTACGACGGACCAGCCAGGCGGACTCGCGCTAGGTCGCGCCACTTTTCATGACTGAATAAATGAGGGGGGGTGAGGGACGCGTCGGACGGATCGTCCCGTCACAGCGTTCCCCGTCCGTCCTAACGCTCTATTGTTCCGTTCTAGGGGCGAGCGGGGGGGGGGGGGAGGACCAGGGGGTCAAAGAGACTCTGGACACGTCGGTTTTATAGAAAAAAAAAATTATTCAGTTACTCGTCGGGTTGTACATAAGTTCCTTGTTATTACTGAATAATGTTCGCGGTTATTGTGTTGTGTTGTGTTGCGTTGTGTTGCGTTGAGTTCATGTTACGGGGCGCACGTGTAGAGTGGGGTTTTTTTTGTCAGCCGGGCCGGTTGCGAGCTATGTGGGAGGGGGTGATGTAGTGGTGATACGCGCTGGCAGGAGGGATCGTGAGGCAGCGCGTGGTGATTGGTTACATCGAGTGGGTGCTCATGTAGTGGTGATACGCGCTGGCAGGAGGGATCGTGAGGCAGCGCGTGGTGATTGGTTACATCGAGTGGGTGCTCACATCGCGGTCCGCATAGGCTCCGCCCCCTCGGGAGCGGAGGGCTATGTAAGGCGATGCGCGCTGGCACTTGGAGAGTTGGTAACCAGTGAAGACAGAAGACGGAGGAAGAGATAGGCCCTGGGACCCCTAGCCCCGCTGCCCTTGTAAGGGCCGGGGTTCTGAGAGGCTCAGAGGTGAGGCCTTGGGATTCACGGTCCGACGCCCTTGTAAGGGCTCGGGCTGTGTAGCCCAGTGGTCGAGACCCGTAGTCTGACAAGAGGGGTCTGATATCTCCCCGTAGGGAGAGCGTAGCCGGAGAGCCTGAGTCTAGGCAGAGGTAGGCACGCGTACCCTACGGGAGAGACTGAGTACGACCCGAGCCGAGTGTGCGTAGGGGTCTGATAGCTCACCGTGGGGAGAGCGTAGCCGGAGAGCCTGAGTCGAGGCAGAGATAGGTGCGCGTACCCCACGGTGAAGACGGAGTAAGTGGCCGAGTCAGGCACGTGTGACATAGGTGTTATCTCGGTTGGGACTGTTACGTGTGCAACCGTTGTGAATAAAGAGTGCTGCCCCGTCAACTCGTCTCCCGCCATTATTTAAGATATTACATATCTAAGGTGGGTAAAATATCATTTTTTCATCTAAGAAATATTGCCAGAATGCATAGCTTCCTGTTACCTGCTGACTTGGAGAGACTGGTTAATGCTTTTGTGTTAACCCGACTAGACTAATGCAACGCCTTACTGGTTGGGATACCCAGCAAATTACTTGGCAGACTCCAGCTTGTTCAGAATGCAGCCACTAGAGTGCTTACACGTACACAACTCCGTGAGCACATGACACTAGTCCTCTTTATCTCTTCATTGGCTATCAGTCAAATTATGAGTGGATTTTTAGATACTGCTATTAACTTATACGGCTTAAAAATGGCTCAGCCCAAATTACATGCTGGAACGAATACATTTATATATTCCATCAAGGTCCTTTAGGTCTTCTGATGTCCAACTGCTCAATACTGCCAGGTCTAGGTTGCACTCTTTTGGTGATCGGGCTTTTGTTAGCATGGCACCCAAGCTATGGAACACCTTGCCAATTGAATTCAGGCAATCAGAGTCGGTAGATATATTTGTCTGTTTTGAAAACCCATCTAATTAAACTGGTCTTCCCTTTTTAGTTTTGTCGGTTGCCCGGGTTCTGTATTTTTTCCTGCTTCTCATGCATTGCACATTGGGATCGTAGGATGAAATGCGCATTATGGTTGATTTAGAATAATTTCTATAACCTGGGAAAATACATTGATATTCAGTGACAAGATATGTGGCGAGCGTGCCATCCTGAACGAGAGGCACTTATCGAAGATCGAACAAAGGGATGACTGGCTTCTCATTGTCTCGAAAACAATATATTGCAATATAACGTGTTTTAACTAGACATTTTAAACACGAATGCTTTTTTTATATTTATAGAACGCCTTAGCTGAAGGTGTTCAGTTTAACACGTAGGCTATCATGGATGAAGGTGTTTTATGACATATTTTAAATAACAGTAATAAAACAGTGATTCAGAAGGTTGAGGCAGTGCAAGGGCTAAGGGATGTGTCAATCTAACCAAGAGCATTGAACGGGCTATAGGGGAGAGACGGGAGTGTGGAGGGGCGACGCGAGGGAAGAGGATGGGAATAGGCAATGGAGAAGAGGTGAGACCTCAAGAGGGAAACGAAAGGAGGTTAAGCATAAAATTAAGGAATTGACTCGTAACTGCAATGAAGTGCTATCCACTCGATTACATAATTATGAAATTATGTTATTGAGTGACATGCAGGAATGGAATCATATTGGTTAAAATAGAATCCACATTGCAACCTTTATTGCTCTTGAACAGGAAATCTAAATATACATATTGAAGTTAGTTTAACACGTAGGCGTTCGCGACCAATATCATCCATAATAGAGTTTTTTTGGGTTAGATCGCATACACATGTAAATGTGTCGTTAAAATGCGCCACCACCCGACACAGCCAACTAGTAAGGGTTGTCACATAAACAGAACATGCCAATTCATCACTAGTACAGCACACCAGTGTGTTGGAGAGCCAAGCCACAACATTTACAAACTGAATACGACGTTTCGTCACTAATTACAACTAGCTTCATTAGGTGACAGCCAGATTTGTGGAGAAGTCTTACTGTTTCGTTCCTAATATAGAGGCGTGGATGCGTTGAGCGCCCTTCTGCGCTCTTTTTAACCGTTCGGATAGCTACCGTCTTAGTGCTGCATGGAAGCGAATGATCAAATAATACATTATTTAAATGCATGCCAACAAAGGGAAGCGTACTTCAATAGGGATTACAGTTGGTAGGGCTACTTTAATAAACACAATAGAGAGGAATGACAAGTTCACAGGGCTCGCATAATGCACATGCATAATGTACGTTGCCTCAGTAATCCCCCCCACCACATTGTGCAAGAGCGCAGAAGGGTGGTCAACACATATACGCCTCTATATAAGTGTAATAATCCTTCGGAGACGGATTCGGAATCGGTCCTCTTTATTTTCAACTCCACGATACACTTATTTCATGGTCACTCCGTTGTTGGCAGACAACAGAGAGCGGGCAGACTTCACACCAGCTCCCACCGCGCATGTGGCCCCCGGAGCCCCGTTCGCGCGTGGCTCTCACCCTGTTCGTTTCCCAGTCTGCTCTCGATCATTCTCTCTCACTCTCTTTTAATCCCTTCGTCACGTGGTCCCCCCAGCCAATCCTCCATGGACAGCCTCGACCGTTCTAGATGGTTCCCTGTCACTCCCGGGACCACGCCTCTCATCCGGATCCCCATTAGCTGGGGCCCCGAATGGCTGGGCCAATCACTCCCGATGACATGCCGTGATCACGCCGGCCCCACGCTCCCTATCTCAACCCTTATTGGCTACAAAGCAGGACCGGCAAGCCAATCCCCACGTGAACCCTCTATGGCTGTTATTACATCACCCCCCCCCCCCCCCGCCGGTGAAAAAAATAGCCGTCTCGGCTGGGAATGGGTGATGAACCAATTCCCGAAACATCTTATTAGGGCACCAAGGTGCGTTTAACAATATGAGGGTGAACCGGCGTCCCCGCGCCTAGCAACATTTAAAACAGTCACCCATACAAAAATCACGACATACATTAGGGCGCCCCTGCAGCGCAGTAACGACAGGGAATGTAGCGAACCGATCAAACGTTAACGAAACGGAAGAGATTTTGACCGCGTACGCGAAGCGGGACCCTCTCCGCTCCCAGCGCGTGATCGCTTTGCTTCCGGATGGACAGGAGGTGGTAGGCTCGAAGAAGAAGTAGGTTGTTGGTGCTTGGTCGCGTCCAGAGCAGGCCCCGTTGGAGGGGGGGCGGCTGGGGCTTCCTCAGCCCTCAGAACCTGTTCATCTGTAGGAGGCACAACACAGTCCCCCTTGGGATCAACGGGTGTGACAATCGGCGTAGTCGGCGCGGCGGAACCCGGCAGGTCAACTAGTGGGGATGAAGGGCGGACACGCGCGTCAACATAGGGTTTAAGTCGTGAGGAGTGGACATACCACCTCCGTTTTCCGTACTGAACGCGGATACTCTGCAAGTTCCGAACATCAACCAGCGTCACAGGCCCCCGCCATGGCCTGTGCAGTTTGGGGGATGTGCCCGCCGGTACCTGGGGGCAGTGGAGCCACGCCAGGTCCCCCACTGACCAAGGCATGCGAGTATGCGATCGACGCGCATACCGTTCGTTCCTTGCCTGGGCACGGGCCGTCGCACACCGGACAGCCTCTCGCGCCTCCGTTACTCGTTCAAGCGAATCACGCACGTGGTCAGGCAAGGAACGGGATGGTCGTTTACTCGGCTTACCCAGTTGCACATCGATGGGTGGAACATTTTCACGGCCATACATAAAAAAAAATGGTGAGTATCCCGTGGACGTGTGTGGAACCATGCGGTAAGCCGCTAGGACGCCTGGTATGTGCAGGTCCCAATCGGATTGCTTTTCACTGACCGTGTGACAAAGCATAGCCGAGAGGGTACGGTTGAATCGTTCCACCATACCATCTGTTTGTGGGTGGTATGGAGAAGTGCGAATTTTCTTCGTACCCAGCGCGTCGCAAACTTCCTTAAGCAATTTAGAAGAGAAATTCCGCCCTTGATCTGTGAGCAGCCTCTCAGGTGCCCCCTTGTCCATGATATACCCGTTCAAGAAAGCGTCGATTATGGACGCTGCCGTCTGGTCGGGCAGAGGCCAGGCCATCGGCCATCGAGAAAAATATTCCACCCCGACCAGAAGGTATTTATTGCCCCTCGCCGACGGGGGAAACGGGCCCAAAATATCGAGAGCAACCAATTTGTTGATACGGGACACCTTAATGGAGCGTAACGGTGGTACATAGGGGTTCCGAGGCGGCTTTCTCTTTGCACAATCCTGGCATGAGCGGACAAAGTCATTGACGTCTGCCGTCATACCGGCCGAAAAAAAATCCTTCTGCATTGCGGCCAAAGTCTTTTGGACGCCGAGGTGCATCAACTTATCAGCGTGCAGAGCACGGAGCAGGTCGTAGCGAAGCGAAGTAGGCACCACCAAGCGTGGTCGGTCAGACAACCCGTCAGTACACATTAACAATCCCGACTTGCCTCGGAACATCTGCCACTTCCAGCCCGCCAATTGAGATTTCTGTTTCCCTATCAATTTCCGTAGCGGAGACAGCGAGGCATCAGCCTCCTGCTCACGTAACCAGACCACGTGCGGCAGCCGTAAGGTATCATCGGTGTCCACCGACCCCTGCTGGTCGTCCTCCTCCGCTTTCGCCCCTGCATCGTCCTCATTCGCTATTGCCCCCATAACTGGACAAGGCGAGGTGGGCGGTGCCGCACAGCGGTGCGTGCCCGTCAGGCAAGTGCACGGAGGAAGGGGCGACAGCCTTGAGAGCACGTCAGCGTTCGCGTGACGGGCCCCCTTGCGGTATGTAATATCGAAGGAAAATTCCTGTAACGATTCCAACCACCGAGCCAATTGGCCTGATGGTTGATCTAATTTCAAGGAGTATTGCAAAGCCGCATGATCAGTGCGAACTTGGAACTTCCGTCCATACAGGTACGGCCGGTACAAGCGAACAAAGTGGACAATTGCCAAAAGCTCTCGTCTTGTCACACAGTAGCGTGTTTCCGCAGGGGATAAAACCCTGCTGCCGTACGCCACCACTCACTCAACCCCGTCCTTACGTTGCGACAAAACGGCCCCAATGCCGATATCACTAGCATCCGTATCAAGGATGAACGGCTGTGAGAAATCTGGGTAATCTAGCGTGGGCGCCGTGGCGAGGTGGTCCCGAAGTGCCACAAAGGAACTTTCCTCCTCCGCTTCCCATTTAAACCTTTGATTTTTGCCAGTCAGAACGTGTAATGGTTTTGCTAACGTCGCAAAGTTCTTAACAAAGCGGCGATAATAGGAAGCGAACCCAATGAACCGCCGAACATCACCCACCGAAGTGGGTGTGGGCCACTGTCGTACACATTTGGTTTTCAGAGGGTCAGTGGATACACCGTCTGAACTGACAATATGACCCAAGTAACGGACGGAGTGTTGCAGAAGGTGGCATTTTTTAGGTTTAAACTTAAGGTCAGCCGCACACATTCTTTGAAAAACCGTCTCTAGGCGCTGGAGGTGTTCCTCGAACGTGCGGCTGAAGACAATTATATCGTCTAGGTATATGAGGCACGTTTCCCACTGTAGTCCAGCCAACACCAATTCCATGAGCCGCTGAAACGTCGCCGGCGCCGCATTCAAGCCCAAAGGCAACCGATTAAATTCAAAGAGACCCTGTGGCGTGCGGAATGCCGTTTTGGCCTTCGACTCATCGTCGAGGGGAAGCTGCCAGAAGCCCGAGGACAGGTCAAGGGTGGAAAAGAATTTAGCACCCGATAAAGCATCCAATGAATCATCCATCCTCGGTAAGGGGTATGCATCCGCCACCGAAATTTTGTTCAACCGGCGGAAATCAACGCAAAATCTCGTACCACCATCCTTTTTCTTTACCAGAACGACGGGTGCGGCCCAAGGGCTGTTGGACGGCGAAATAATATCCGCCGCCAGCAATTCATCTACCGCTCCACGCACGTGTTCCCTTTCTGCTGGGCTCATGCGATGAGGGTGCATACAGATGGGAGGTGTCGCACCGGTGTCAATATGGTGCGACAAAAGCGACGTGCGGCCGAGGTCCAAATCATTTTTGCTGAAAACATCAGTGTACCGTAGCAATAATGAACGCAGGGCGTTCCTTTGTTCGTTCGACAAGGAAGAATTCTCTCCGCATAAATCTGCGATCCAGCGTTCGTGACAACGATCGTGAGGGGGCCCATCAGCGGGCCTCCGGGCGCGCGGCGCTTCGTCGCAAGAGGCGAAGTCTGTAGTGGCGTGAGCCAGCACCGACCCCTCCGGAACAATAACGCGGTCAGGTCCCCCATTTAACACCTGTATGAAAGGTGCTTGACCTGGTCGCACGATCGTTTGCGTCGCCGCCAAAGAAAAGGATTTAGATACCGAGTTAGATGGGGATAGCAGCACGCCTTTCACATCCCCTCCCATTCGAAGGGGTTTTCGATAACGCAGCGGAATTAGCATCTGTGCTCCCGACGGAACCTCCACCGTAGCAGCAACAATGGCAGTAACTGCGTTACCTGTAGGCGCGTTGGCCAACAGGGGAGGCAGGAACGCCATTCTACGACCCCCCGGCATTTCCAAACAGTCCTGGTCGACCCGTATTCTTAGTGGCATCCGACGCAGGAAATCAGTACCGAGTAAGCATGGAACAGCTAGTGAGTGAGAGATTAACACAGGTCCTGCGGCGGTAATATTTCCGATAGCGATGCTCACATCTACCTGGCTACAGATACCCATGCTTCCCCCATTCGCGGCGACACACGCGTCATTAACCCTGCGTGTCCGCGATGTAGGAATAAACAACAAATGGAAAATAACATCTGAAATGATGGTGGCCGACGCGCCCGTGTTCACCAAGATACGGACATCAACGCCGTCGATGGTACCGCGTACCGTCGACGAGCCCGACGCCGCAGCCACAACCCTGCGAGCCAATTTCTTCCACTGTGTAGCAGAGCGCGTAAATGTGGCAGGAGAAGTAAAATTATCCTCAGGAGTGTAAGAATGAGTACGAGTGGATGAGTGATGTGACAAGACCTGCCGGGTGTCCGATTTGTGCTGACTCGCCCGAGGTTGTTGCAGTTCCGCAGCAGGTGGAGGAGATGGACGTCCCCTTGGCGGAAGAGGCGACAGCAGAGGTCGGCAGCGGCAGTCACGGGCGAAATGGCCCCGTCTGCCGCACCTGAAGCACGCAGCCGACGTCGGCCGGCGGTCGGACGACCCGGCCCTTGCGCGTGGACGGCCCGTGTAGTCGCCACGCTGGTCGCGCAGCCGCCATCCCGGACTCCTATGCAGAACAGCAGCAGCCAGCATGTCGTCGTCGCCCGAGTCGTCGGAACAGTGGACCACCAGTCGTGGAGACCACCCCAAAGGTGGCCCGTCGATTTCTGGTTTCCCCGTCCACGCCGCCATCTGGTCCCAGCGCTTAATGTTAAATTTAGCATCCAGGCAGCGCGCCACCCATCGCGATGTAAGTGGTTCGTGGCCGCACACTGGTAGCGAAATGTTTAGCTCCTGAGCCAACTCCAGCATACGGGAGAGGATGAGAGGATCCAAATGGTCGGCCGTCGCGTCGGGGTAGGCAGCCATGGCCAGCGCCATCAACGCCCCATGATAAGCCAACGGCGATTCCTCCGATGCTCGGCGACGCGACATAAATTTTCTGGTGGCTGATGTTGGTGGGTCATAAAATTCCGCCATCTCTGCGAACGCGTCCCGCAGTGTCTTCTTCTTAGACGCCGGGATGGAGCGGAAGACCCCCAGAGAAACATCGTCTAGCAGTGTGGGTAGCGCTCCCAGCGCTTCATCCTCCGTCCATTTGACGGATCTAAAAGCTGATTCGAAGCGCCACGTGAAAGCACTCCAATCGCCCCCCGCGATGAATTCTTTAATTTGTGGAAGGCGATGTCCGCGGTGGCAAGCGCGCGCCGCGGGCGTCTCCGACTGTCGTTCCCGCTCTCCACCCGTTGCAGGCAAAATGGCGTCCGGCGGCCGCGTGGCCGTAGGCGCACTCAAAATGGCGCCCGACGACTCCGGCGCAGCCGCCCCACCCAAAATGACGGCGTCCTCCCGCGTAGCAGGAGGAATGGCGGACGCAGATTCCTTTGCAGGACCCCTTCCCGCGGCGTCCAGCTGATCGGCGATCTGGCGACCCGCGGCTGGTGAGGACGCCACCGCGGTCACCAGGCTAAGCAGAATGGCGCGTAATGACTCAATCTGCTCTGCCATCAGCCGCCACTCGTCTTTTGTTCCTGCAGTGGTCGCATCTTCCCCCGGTCGACGCTGAGAGACGTCGAGGAGAATATTTTCAGCAGGCGGCATAGGGGCTGTAGCTCCCAACAGCTCATCTTCATCCGTCTCGGCCTCTTCCTCCGATATAGGCACGGGCAGGTTCTTTTTTCTGAGGTGCTTGGACATCTTGACGATCGTCCAAACAGTCGCAGAAGCACTTCTGACACCAGTGTAATAATCCTTCGGAGACGGATTCGGAATCGGTCCTCTTTATCTTCAACTCCACGATACACTTATTTCACGCTCACTCCATTGTTGGCAGACAACAAAGAGCGGGCAGACTTCACACCAGCTCCCACCGCGCACGTGGCCCCCGGAGCCCCGTTCGCGCGTGGCTCTCACCCTGTTCGTTTCCCAGTCTGCTCTCGATCATTCTCTCTCACTCTCTTTTAATCCCTTCGTCACGTGGTCCCCCCAGCCAATCCTCCATGGACAGCCTCGACCGTTCTAGATGGTTCCCTGTCACTCCCGGGACCACGCCTCTCATCCGGATCCCCATTAGCTGGGGCCCCGAATGGCTGGGCCAATCACTCCCGATGACATGCCGTGATCACGCCGGCCCAACGCTCCCTATCTCAACCCTTATTGGCTACAAAGCAGGACCGGCAAGCCAATCCCCACGTGAACCCTCTATGGCTGTTATTACATAAGGAACGAAACAGTAAGACTTCTCCACAATCTGGCTGTCGCCTAATCAAGCTAGTTGTAATTACTGGCGAAACGTCGTACTCAGTTTGTAAATGTTGTGGCTTGGCTCTCCAACACACTGGTGTGCTGTACTAGTGATGAATTGGCATGTTCTGTTTACGTAACAACTTTTACTAGTTGGCTGTGTCGGTTGGTGGCGGGTTTTAACGACACATTTATATATTTACGCGATCTAACCCAAAAAACCCTCTATTATGGATATTGAAGTTACACTTAAATTTCATGCGACTTTTGTTTACATATACGGTACTAGCGGTTAGTACCCGGCGTTGCCCGGGCAAAAAAGGCAGCCACACATGTAGTTACACACGCAAATCGACTGACACGCACACATAGAGTTACACGCACAAATGGACTCACACATACATACATAGACTGAACAACAACAACCGCCATTCGCCACTAAGTGGCGGTGACGTCACGACAACGCTTGTGCCAGGCTATGTGCACCTTGAGGCCACGTGAAGTGTCGAATGCCCGCTGGCAGGAGGTCACGGGGCAAACCCAGATGGCACAGGTCGACTGACTGAGACGACTGGCTGATGCACCACCTGTGGCCCCTACTGTGGCAACTTTCTGTGCTTTAGCCACGCGGCGCTCCGCTCATTGGTGTGAGCGTCGCTCCTCCGCCCTCCGTTGTTGTTGGAGGGTGACTGCCTCCAACTGCCCAGTAGCGTCCTTCAGGAGCCTCCTCCACAGAGGCCGATCTTGACACGGCTGGTTGCAGTCATCCGCAAGTGGACTCAGCTACAAATCCTCCTGTACCACATAACTCCATGTCTTCTCCAGCCCCCTGGATCCGGCCAAACAAAGCTGTTTAGGCATGTGGTGGCTGGCCATGCGGGCTACATGACTCAAGCAACGCATCCTTGCCTGCCGGAGGTCACCGATGGGACTTGGTCCACATCTTTCAAGGATTTGTGAGCTCCTCACACAATGCAGCCAGGTTAAACCCAGGATGGATCGTATGCAGGCCATCCTAAATGTTTCTAACTGGCGAAGATGTTCCATTAGGGGGGTCCAAGTTTCGCAAGCATAGAGTTCAGAGGGAATGACCATGGTGGCCGAGAAGACTTGAAGCTTCGTATGGAGTGATAGAGCAGGTAGCTTCCACACAGCGTTACACAGCCAATGAAAAGATAATGCAGATCGACTTATTTGGAGTGAGACCTTTGCTGTTAAACCGGAGCCGGTCATTAGCACACTGACAAGGTATGGGAAACTTTTCACTGTCTCCACAACAGCCCCATCACCAATTGGGAGTTGTGGGGGTGAAGTATCCGATGGTACAAAATAGCCAGGCAGGTGCTTAGTTTTGGTGGGGCTGATGGTAAGGCCCCACCTGTTGGTGGCAAGCTCCAGGTTCAGCAGCAGCACCTCGAACTCCTCCTCCGAGTGAGCAGCAATTAGCAGATAATTGGCATACATAACGTGGTTGAGCAATAGGGAGCCATCCCTTGACCGCACCCGGGCATCGATCAGCCTCCCATTGTATCTGTAGCAGATGGGAATTGTTCCGGTACAGGCATTGAAGGCTTGACGAACTACGTGGTCCAAATATATGTAAAATAATGTGGGAGCCAGAGGACATCCCTGTTGCACCCCAAGGTGTAAAGGGAATGCCTCTGACTCACGGCCACGTAGTTAGACGCGGGGCCGCTCACCATTATGAAGGTCCTTAAGGATGGTGATTAGTGGGTCAGGGACTCGGAAAGCACGAAGAGCAACCCAGAGGCCAGGCCTACTGATGGTAACATAGGCCTTGAGCAGGTCAATAAAGCACACGCATGGACTAAGATGCACACATGGACCTACAGACACGCAAAGAAATGAAGTTACACTGACTATCATGGAGGCATGCACACACAGCGACTAACACACACGCACATGGACTGAGACACACACACACACATCGAGTCACACACACAAACACATCGACTTACAGACACACACACACATATGGACTCACACACACATAGCCATGCACTTGAGATACACACACATGGAGTTACACACACATATCGACGTACACACATACAGGGACTTACACACATACATAGAGTGACACACACATTGCCGTACACACACATACACATGTGGCCTATCACACATAGACATCGACTTGAGATATACACACATGGAGTTACACACACATATATGGATGTACACACATACAGCGACTCACACACACACACACAGACTCACACACAGCGATACGTGAACTCACACAAACATTGACGTAAACACACATATGTACTTACACACACACATATGGACTAAGACACACACACATGGACTTACACACACACACAGCAAGTGATACGCACACAAATGGACTGACACGCACACTTGGACTGACACACACACATAAACACTTTGACGTACACACACACATGGGGCGTTGTCCGTTCGAAAAAGACAGAAACACACATGGAGTTAAAGACACGCATGGCTCTACACGCACACACATATGGACTCAAAGACACACACATCGACGGGCACAGCAATCCCCGATAATGGCACAGCTATCGGTATGGCAGTACTACGTATGAGGAAATAGAGTGACGTGAGCAATGGAAACAATAGAAATGTATTGAAGAAATAATGAGAAATCACAGACTGGCAGTAGACCGTGGTAGCGTCATAAAAGTGCAGCAAAAAAAGGGAAAATTGAGCAACGTAGAAATCCAAAAAGACTTTTGTGCACACAAAATAATTATTCTAACATCTGTCAACTTGTTTCATAATGGTAAACAATGAACCTGAGTTGTTATCTGCACACAATATCTGGCAACGTATTTGTTTAATAATAATAAGCAATTAACGTGATTAATGATCTGCACACAAACATTATTATTGTAACGTTTGTGAACTAATGTGTTTCATAATAGTAAACAATGGACTTGAGTTGTTAGCGTCAGAAGCAAGAAATTTTGTACATACCATAGGCATGTTGAGGCCTTGTGCCATGCGTAGCCCCCGTCCTGGCCGGCGGAGTTGGCACGTTGCCAGGCTAGGGGCTGGGCCGCTACCCCCCACCCCCCAGCATCCCCCGCGCGTGCAAGAATAATGGTATGTAAGTGTAATGTAGTAACTCCACGGGAGACGACTTCACGGGTAACACACTCTTTATTTTATCAAACTTGGTTACAGGTGACTAACACCTACTTTGTATCTCGGGTGACAAACACCCACTTCGCTACTTGGCGACTAACGCCCACTGAGTTACTCGGATGACCAACATCCACTTAGTACTCGGGTGACAAACACCCACTTAGCTACTTGGCGACTAACGCCCACTGAGTTACTCGGATGACCAACATCCACTTAGTACTCGGGTGACAAACACCCACTTAGCTACTTGGCGACTAACGCCCACTGAGCTACTCGGATGACCAACATCCACTTAGCTACTCGGCGACTAACGCCACTGAGCTACTCGGATGACCAACATCCACTTAGCTACTCGGCGACTAACGCCACTGAGCTACTCGGCTTCACTAGGTCTTCAGCTCCGTCTTCGGGTCTTCAACTGGGTAACTCTCCCCGAGTGCTCTCGCGCGTCCCCCTTTATACCCCACCTGCGGACGTCGCTGCGAGCACCCACTTCTTCGACCAATCGCCGGGTGCTGGCTACGATCCTCTTTTCCCACATCTCATCGTGCCTCACCACTCACTCCGCGCCGCCTCGTCATCTGTCACTCCCGGCGCGCGCGTCCACACCACGCCCACAACGCGTGCCCAACCCCGCACCCCGCGCCGCCCCGTGATCCATCACTGTCACAGTCGGCGCACGTCAATACCACCACTACATCACCCCCTACCACATAGCTCGCAGCCGCCCCGGCTGCTACAAAAATTACAAACCCTCCCTGTGTGCCCCGTAACACAACACAACAACAAGAACAACAACTAAGCTAACAACACAACACGACGCGAACACCACCATCCGCAACCCTCAACCAATGCCACCGCGACAACAGAACAATATATACAAACCGGCGAGTGACAATAGCAATGTGTATACAAAAAAAATAAATGGAAATTTTTTTTTTTTTCTTTCGACTCGTGCAGTGTCCCCTTTTCTTCCGAGCGTCCCTACAACGGGACATTATCCCGGCAGAGGGGAACACCGGGCGAGCTCGGTGTAGAGCACAAAAAAAACCCGTCCTCATGAAAATTGTTGAGACCTAGCCCGAGTCCGCCTTGCCGGTCCATCGTACGGCACCAGACGCGGTTGAACGTCCGGTGGTGCCGGCGGTTCAGGAAGACATCGGCCAGGCATCGAGGACTCGTGCGTGCCCCGGGGTTCAGGCTCTCGATGGTCAGCAGCCGTCAAGCCCGAGGCACCTGGGGGTGGGTCAGGTGGAGACACGTGAGGATCAGCCTGCGACACCTCCCTCCCCGCGTCGACGGTCACATCACACGCCCGGTCGTCACGGCACAGAACGGGGTCACACGGTGCCGCATAGGGCTTCAGTCGGGAGGGCTGCACATACCAACGGCGTTTCCCCCATTTAATCTGTATACTCTGGGGCCGTGCAACCCGCACAATTTCCACCGGTCCCCTCCAAGGTCTCAACAACTTGGGGGACGTAGCCAACGGTGCATGTGGACAATGCAGCCAGGCCTTATCGCCTGGTTTCCAATCATGCGTATGCACCCTCCGCTCATGCAATTTCTCGTTTGCAATTTGCCGCGACCGCGAATTCAACCTTGCCCCCTCCCGCGCTTCAGTCAATTTGGCGATATTAAATTTGATGTGGTCTGCCAATTTAGATTTTGCACGTGGCTGGGAAATCCCCAGTTGGACGTCCATGGCCGGATCGGCCTCCCGCCCATACATAAGAAAAAATGGGGAAAACCCTGTCGCCGCATGAGGGGCCATTCGATAGGCCGCGAGTACCCCCGGCACCTGTAAGTCCCAATCAACCTGATCGTCGCAGACCTGTTGGCACAACATAGACGTAATCGTTCTGTTCAGACGCTCAACCATCCCGTCAGTCTGCGGGTGGTAGGGGGAAGTACGCACTTTCTTTGTACCCAACAGGTCGCACACCTCGCGCAACAAAACGCTCGAAAAATTCTTCCCTTGATCCGTCAGCAAGCGTTCGGGGGCGCCCTTGTCCAACACATAACCCTGGACAAAGGCGTCCGCCACCGCCGCAGCCGACTGGTTGGCGAGCGGCCATGCCATAGGCCATCGGGTGAAGTATTCCACGCCAACCAGCAGGAACCTATTTCCCCTTGGTGTAACCGGAAAGGGCCCCAAGATGTCCAACGCTACCAATTCGTTTATACGCGAAACCTGAATGGATTGCAGCGGTGGATTAGCCGCCAATGGTGGCGGTTTCCTTTTGGCGCACTCTACGCATCCCTTAGGAATATTCGCCACGTCGTTACCCATCCCCGGCCAATAATAGTCCCGCTGGATTAGGGCGAGCGTTTTGTGAAAACCCAGATGCATGAGCCGTTCATGAGCTGCCAGAACAATCCTACCCCGCATAGCAACAGGCACCACGAGCACGTGACGCCGGGATATGTTGTCCCACCTCATCAACAGGCCCTGTCTGCACACCCAGGAACCGACCCGCGCCTCCCCTTGTTCGGGAGCGCCAACTTTCCGACGCAGCGTAAGTAGGGAGCTGTCGGACATCTGGAGGCGGCCCCACTCAATGAGGGGCAATGACAACAGCGAATCCCTCCCCGTGGGGGCGTCCTCTCCCGGGGTGTCAGTGGCGGCGAGCGCAACTCCCGGGGCGCCGGCGACCGGGGGTTTGCACCGCGCTGATCCCAACAAACATGTGCAGTCCGTGCACGGCGGCAACCGCGACAAGGCGTCCGCGTTTGAGTGCCGCAACCCTTTTCGGTAAATCGTCGTGAATTGGTAGTCTTGAAGGACCTCCAACCATCGGGACAATTGGCCCGATGGCTGCGCCACGCGCATAGCGTATTGTAGAGCCGCATGGTCCGTCCGGACCGTAAAATGACGGCCGTAAAGATACGGCCTGAATTGCTGTGTAAAAAACACAATGGCTAACAATTCACGACGAGTTACGCAATAGCGTTGTTCTGCGGGGGAAAGAACCCTACTACCATAGGCGACCACCCGTTCAACCCCCCCGACCAACTGTGAGAGCACCCCCCCGATACCCGTATTGCTGGCGTCCGTGTCAAGCAAAAACGGTTGTGTGAAATCGGGGTAACACAAGGGGGGAGCCTGCACCAAAGCGTCACGGAGGGAGCAGAACGCATCCTCCTCCTCTGCCCCCCAGTGAAACCTCACACCCTTAGCCGTCAAAGCGTGCAGGGGCTTGGCTATGGTGGCAAATTGCTTGACAAAACGACGGTAATAGGAGGCAAAACCAATGAAACTACGAACCTCCGTGACCGAGGTTGGCGTTGGCCATGAGCTGACGCAATGCGTCTTAGCAGGGTCCGTCGAGATCCCTGAACGACTCACGATATGGCCCAAATACCTGACAGATTCCCGAAGCAGAAAACATTTAGCCGGTTTAAATTTTAGCTTAGCGGAACGCATCCTGAGGAACACCGCTCTCAGTCGCTGGAGGTGCTCCTCGAAAGTCCGACTAAAGACGATAATATCGTCAAGATAAATCAAACAGGTATCCCATTGGAGGCCTGACAAAACCAATTCCATGAGTCTCTGGAACGTGGCGGGGGCGGAATGTAAGCCCATGGGCAAACGGTTGAATTCAAAAAGGCCCCCAGGTGTGCGGAAAGCAGTTTTAGGTTTAGACTCGTTATCGAGTGGCAATTGCCAAAATCCAGAAAGCAGATCGAGTGTGGAAAAAAACTGCGCTCCCGCCAAGGCATCCAGCGACTCATCCATCCTGGGGAGCGGATACGCATCCGCCATCGAGATTTTGTTTAAGCGGCGGAAATCGACACAAAACCGCAAGGACCCGTCCTGTTTGTTTACTAGGACAATAGGAGCACCCCACGGACTAGAAGAGGGCGAAATGATATCGGCCGCCAACATATCATTAACCGCCGATTGCACATGTTCCTTCTCGGCCGGGCTGAGCCGGAAAGGATTCTGACGAATAGGGGCCGCGTCCCCTGTAGCTATGTGGTGGCGCAACAGGTCAGTGCAGCCGATATCGTACTTATGTTTGCTGAACACGTCAGCAAACTCGATGAGCAAACCCCTCAATGCTCCCAATTGCACCCCGGACAAGTTAGCAGAACCCGCACACAGCGAGTCCAACCACTCAGTCCCCTCATCACTTTGAGGATGCGACTCGACAGTAAAATCTGCTTGAGCCACGAGCCGTTCCTCAACGGGCAGCGGCGCGGCGTGAGCCAGCACCGTTCCCTGCGCAATTACGGCCGGCCGCGACCCCGTATTCAGGACCATTACGAACGGCTCACTGTCCCCTCTCACCATGGTTTGAGCAACCGCTAAGTCGAGGCCCTTACTGGCTCTGTTTGACGGCCCCAACAGCACCTCCGCCTCCGCACCCACCTCGAGTGGCTTCCTGAACCGAAGGGGTACTAACATTTGCGATCCCGGGGGTACCCGTACAGTGTGAGTCGCCAGCGCCTGCACCGTCGCACAAACCGTGCGCACTTTGATAGGGCTCGACAAGAAGGCAACCCGCCGACCTGACGGAAGCTCTATGCAGGCCTGATCAATAAGAATTTTGATGGGCATTTTTGACAAAAAGTCCGTACCTAGCAAACAGGGAACGGCCAGCGATGATGATACAAAAATAGGGCCCGCTAATTTAATGTCCCCAATGCAAATAGTCGCCCGAATCTGGCCGATGATCCCCAGGGATCCCCCATTCGCCGCATAAAATGGCACGTCTACCGGCAGAAGGGGTCTACTTTGGACGGGAAGGATGTTATAAATAAGGTCCGAGATGATGGTGGCCGACGCACCCGTGTCAACAAGCACCCGGACCTCAACCCCGTCAATGAACCCCGTTACCACGGACGACCCGGCTGACGCAGCCACGATCCTGTGGGCCAATTCGGACCACTCGACTGCTTGCGGGCCGCGTACGGACCCCCCCCGCCGAATTGAACCCCCGGCACCCAGCCGCGAACCCCCCACCGCGAAGCGGCGACCCGAATGTGCCGTGTTTGTGGACCGAACGTGTGAGGTGCCGCGACTTGCCGGGTTTTGTTGGGATGACTTGTGGCCCTGGTCGTCGTCCCGACGTGGTCCTGCGGTGCGCGGACGCGGGGCCCGGCACCCGGCTGCGACGTGACCCCGAAGGCCGCAGTTGTAGCAGACGACGGACGTCGTAGGTTTCGGTTGCTCCAGCTTGCGGGGCGAACGTGTGGGCGAACGACCTCCCGTTCTCCACTCCCCCGGACACGGTGCAGCGAAGGCCCGCTCCTGCACCGCAGCTGGCTGAGGTTCGGCGATCGTGGCGGCCAGTGCCGCATTCCCCGGCCATTTGCAGACGACCCCCGGCTTGCGTTTGAGGACCTCGTACGCGTGAATGCTCGTGGCGATCGCCAGGGAGCAGATCTCCATCTCGTCTGCCACGTTGATGGGGACCCCCAACTCGTGGGCCAACACCAGCAGCTGCTCCGTCACCATGGCGTCCTTCCCCTCCTTATCCATGCGGGGAAAAGCCGCGTCCGCCAAGGCGAGCAGTGCCGTGCGGTAGGCTAGCGTCGTTTCCCCAGCCACCTTCCGCCGATCGTAGAACTGGTGGCGGCACGTGGAGGGCGGCCCGAACACCTTCGCCATCAGGTGTAGTGCGGCCTGGAGCGTAGAGCGGGACGACCTTGCAGCAGATGTGAAGGCTGCAAGCGCGTCGTCGTCAAGCATCGCTGGCAACGCACGCAGGGCAGTGGTGTCGGACCACCCCGACATCTCCTGATGAGCGAGGAACCTTCGTTGGAAGGCTCCCCAGTCGCCCCCATCCGCCTTGAACGCCGACAGCGCGGGCAATCTTTGCTGGAGGACCCGATCGTCGTCGACGTCGGAGAGATTTTCCCGCGCTCCGCTGGAGGTGTGTAAAATGTCGGCTCGGTTGTCAGGCGCAAAATGGAGGGCTCCGGCGCGCGCCGATGACGTGGGCTGCGCTGCGCGGAGGTGTCCGGCCACGTGGCGTCCGTCTTTCCCGCCAATCGGTGGCGGCCCCCCAAAAACGGCGGCAACTTCCAGGCTTTTGGCGCGAAGCGCCCTTTGGCGGGAATCCTCCACTGTCGCTTCCTCCACGACCCCCGCAGCCGTTTTTCCGCTCGCCGGAACGGAGATGTCGGCCAAGACAGCGGCGGCGGCGAGTAGCAACTCCGCCAAGCGGGCGTGCGCGTCCTGGAGGCCGGTGTCGGAGGCAAGCGGAGCGTCGGCCATCACCGCGAAGTGCTGCATCGGCGGCAACTCCTCGTCCTCTACTCCCGAGGTCGGTGTCCCCGGTACGCAGTCGTCATCCCGACCTCGCTCGTGGGTACGGGTAGTCTTCCTTGTGTCCATACTTCTTGAAGACAGGTTTACTTCTGACGCCAGTTGTAATGTAGTAACTCCACGGGAGACGACTTCACGGGTAACACACTCTTTATTTTATCAAACTTGGTTACAGGTGACTAACACCTACTTTGTATCTCGGGTGACAAACACCCACTTCGCTACTTGGCGACTAACGCCCACTGAGTTACTCGGATGACCAACATCCACTTAGTACTCGGGTGACAAACACCCACTTAGCTACTTGGCGACTAACGCCCACTGAGTTACTCGGATGACCAACATCCACTTAGTACTCGGGTGACAAACACCCACTTAGCTACTTGGCGACTAACGCCCACTGAGCTACTCGGATGACCAACATCCACTTAGCTACTCGGCGACTAACGCCACTGAGCTACTCGGATGACCAACATCCACTTAGCTACTCGGCGACTAACGCCACTGAGCTACTCGGCTTCACTAGGTCTTCAGCTCCGTCTTCGGGTCTTCAACTGGGTAACTCTCCCCGAGTGCTCTCGCGCGTCCCCCTTTATACCCCACCTGCGGACGTCGCTGCGAGCACCCACTTCTTCGACCAATCGCCGGGTGCTGGCTACGATCCTCTTTTCCCACATCTCATCGTGCCTCACCACTCACTCCGCGCCGCCTCGTCATCTGTCACTCCCGGCGCGCGCGTCCACACCACGCCCACAACGCGTGCCCAACCCCGCACCCCGCGCCGCCCCGTGATCCATCACTGTCACAGTCGGCGCACGTCAATACCACCACTACATAAGCACTAAAATAGTATTATCTACGGAGTCTGTACTATAGAATGGACGCATCGTGTTAGGGGGGGGGGTGAAGAGGACATGACACTGTGAAGAAATATCGGCAGCGTTATGTGTGTATGTATTGGCTTTAAAACGCCTAAAAGGAAATGTCCCCCATGAGGTGGAGCGAACGCGCAGCACTTGGCAGGGTCCGCCCCCCCACGCAATTGTCGTCACTTGGTACGGTCGATGTCGCGCAATAAGTAAATAATGAATAATAGAAACGGCACAAATGTGTTAATTAAACTACTTTAAAGTTTACGGATTGGAAAACGGAATAACCTATTCCCACCGCGGGGCTTAGGGCGTGCTGCCTGTCGAATTTTTTTCTACGTGAAGCCCATCGTCCAAGAGCCAAATCCCCCGCAAGCACGAACACGCGGAGACTTTTATATATAAAAGAAAAGAAGAAGAAGACTAGCGGTAAGTACCCGGCGTTGCTCGGGCGAAAAAGGCAGACACACACATGGACTTGCACATAGACATTGACCCACACACATAGAAACACATCGACTTAGACGCACACACATATATGGTTAAACCCAGGATGGATCATTAGCAGGCCAGCCTAAATGTTTCTAACTGGCGATGATGTTCCATTAGGGGGGTGCACGTTTCAAAAGCGTAGAGAAGGAAGGGAATTACCGTGACCAAGAAGACCTGGTGCTTCATGCAGAGCGAGAGACCAGGTAGCTTCCACAGCGTAACGCAGCCAATGAAAAGATAATGGCGCTCGAGTGATTTGGAGTGAGACCTCTGCTGTTAAACCGGAGCCGGTCATGAGCACACTGGCCAGGTATGGGAAACTCTCCACTCTCTCCACAACTGCCCCATCACCAATTGGGAGTTGTGGGGGTGGAGTGTCCGATGGTACAAAATACCCAGGCAGGTGCTTAGTTTTGGTGGGGCTGATGGTAAGGCCCCACCTCTTAGTGGCGAGCTCCAGGTTCAGCAGCGGTGAGCAGCAATCACCAGAGCATCAGCATACATAACATGGTTGAGCAATAGGGAGCCATCCCTTGACCGCACCCGGGCATCGATAAGCCTCCCATTGTATCTGTACCATATGGTAATTCCTCCGGTACAGCCATTGAAGTTTTCACGAACTACGTGGTCAAAAATGGGTTAAATAATTTGGGAGCCAGAGGACATCCCTGTCACACCTCAAGGTGTAGAGGGAATGGGTCTGACTGACGGCCACGTAGTTTGACGTGGGGCTGCTCACCATCGTGAAGGTCCTTAAGGATCGTGAGCAAAGGGCGAGGGACTCAGAAAGCACGAAGAACAACCCAGCGCCTAGGCCTACTGATGGTATCATAGGCCTTGAGCAGGTCAATAACGCACACAGATGGACTAAGACGCACATATGGACTTACAGACACGCGAAAAAATTGACTTACACTGACTAACATGGAGGCATGCACACACAGCGACTAATACACACGCACATGGACTGACACACACACACATATCGACTCACACACACATAGACTTCCACTTGAGATACACACACATGGAGTTACACACACATATCGACGTACACACATACAGCGACTCACATACATACATCGACTCACACAGAGAAATACGTGGACTCACACACATTGACGTAAACACACATGTACTTACACACACACACACATCGACTAAGACACACACACATGGACTTACACACACATACATAGACTGACCCACACATTGCCCTACACACACATACACATATGGACTGTGACACACAGACATGTACTTTAGATACACATGGATTAACAGGCACATAGACTCACACACACGCATTGACTTACACACACACAGCGACTGATACGCACACAAATGGACTGACACACACACACACTTGTACGTACACAGACACACATGGGGCGTTGTCCGTTTAAAAAAGACAGACACAGACATGGACCCCCACACGTAGAAACCCATCGACTTACACGCACACAAACACATATTGACTCACACACACACAGACATCGACTTTAGGGACACGTAGTTTCTGCACACGAACATTATAATTGTAATATTAGGCAACTTATTAGTTTCATAATAGTAAACAATTAAGCAGAATTGCTATGTGCACACAAACATTATCAGAGTAATATTTGTAAACTTCTTTGTTTAATAATAGTAAACAATAAACCTCAGTTCTTAGCGAAAGATGCAATAAAATTGTACTTTACATTGACGTGGTGACGCCTCGTCCCATGCAGAGCCAGCGGCCTCGCCTAGATTGGCAAGCCAGAGGAGGTGAGATATTGCCAGGCTGCTGGCTGGGCCGCTAACCCCCTCCCCCCACCATCCCCCCGCCCGAGGCAGAATAATACTATGTAAGCGCTTTAAGAATATTAAGTTAATATCTAAGAACTTCATAGCAGTAACTGCACGCATTGGGGTGGTGGGCTAAGACGCACACATGGACCTACAGACACGCAAAAAAATGGACTTATACTGACTAACATGGAGGCATGCACACACAGCGACTAACACACACGCACATGGACCAGAGACACACACGCACATGGACTGAGACACACACACACACACATATCGACTCACACAAACACATCGACTTACACACTCACACACATATGGACTCACACACACATAGACATCCACTTGATATATACACACATGGAGTTACACCCACATATCGACGAACACGCATAGAGCGACTCACACACACACATACACCGACTCACACACAGACATACGTGGACTCACACACATTGACGTAAACACACATATGTGTCTTAGTCCATATGTGTGTTACACACACATATGGACTAAGACACACACACATGGACTAAAAAAAACACATTCATAGACTGACACACACATAGCCCTACACACACATACACATATGGACTGTGACACACACATCTACTTCAGATACAAACACATAGATTAACATACACATATCGACTCACACACACGCATTGACTTACACACATCGAGTGACACACACATGATAATGTTTTTTTTACCCTTCTATCTGGCAACAAAACTGACACCTTTTTACAAGGAGTCATGTTTGCATAGACCACAATACCTGCAGCCATTATGCAAACAAAAAAACATAACTCTGATAATATATGCACTGTCCTTGAAGTTGATTGGTCCACACCCGAGACAGCTTTCCTTAGAGCCTATTCTCACATGGGTTGGACCAGATGACGCCAAAAGGCGCACAACTCAAGGACAATGCACCATCAGAGTATGAGAGCTCGGGGTAAGCATTTACACCATTGGAACCTCATTTGCGCCTTTGGCGTCATCTGGTCCAACCCATGTGAGACTAGGCTCTAAGGAAAGCTGTCTCGGGTGTGGATCAACTTCAAGGACAGTGCATATATTATCAGAGTTATGTTTTTTTTTGTTTGCATTATGGCTGTAGGTATTGTGGTCTATGCAAACTTGACTCCTTGTAAAAAAGGTGTCAGTTTTGTTGCCAGATAGAAGGGTAAAAAAACAATTATCATATTTTTACTGGCAAATGAGGTTCCAATGGTGACACACATGTATAGACTTACACACACATGTGGAGTAACACACACACATATGGGTTGACACACACATACACATCGACGTACACGCACACATCGACTGACACTCATACACACAAACGCACATTGACTTACACACTCAGATGGAGCCATGCACACACATCGACTAATGCACACACACACATCGACAGGCACAGCAATCCCCGGTGATGGCACAGCTATCAGTATCGCAGTACTACGTGTGAGTAAATAGCGTGACGTGAGCGATGGAAACAATATAAATGCATAGAAGAAATAAGCAGAAATAAGTGTCAATGAAAGAGCAGCAGTACGCACAGGTAAGTTGAGAAGCAGGCTACAGTCGAGATTATAGACTGCCATTACGCCGACTCAATGACATAAGAATTGCTATAGTCGACATGAAAGGCTAGCAGTGCACTGAGTGAGGTAAAGAAGCAGGCAACCGAGTATATACTGGCATACACTCATAATGGTGAAAAGTAAAATGAGCAGTGTAGATAATAGGTTGGCAGTGCACTGACGTTAATTAATCAGCAGGCAGCAGGCGACATCACAGACTGGCAGTAGACCGCGGCAGCATGATAAAAGCGCAGGAAAAAAAGGGAACATTTAGCAAGCTAAAAATCTAAAAAGTGTTTTGTGCCCACAAACATTATTATTGTAATATCTGCCAACTTATATATTTCATAATAGTAAGCAATGAACATGAGTTCTTATCTGCACACAAACATTATTATAGTAAGATTTGCCAACTGATTAGTTTAATAATAGTAAACAATGAACCAGAGTAGTTATGTGCACACAAATATTATTATTGTAATGTTTGTCAATGAATGTGTTTAATAATAGTAAACAATGCACTTAAGTTGTTAGCGTAAGAAGCAAGGAAATTTGTAATTACCATAGGCATGTTGAGGCCTTGTGCCATGCGTAGCCCCCGTCCTGGCCTACATTGGCGAGGCAGTGGAGTTGGCACGTTGCCAGGCTGGGATTGGACCGCTACCCTCCCCGCCCCGAGCATCCCCCGCGCGTGCAAGAATAATGCTATGTAAGCAATAAAAAATATTATCCATGGAGTCTGCAGTATAAGCTCGACGCATCGTGTTGGGGTTTGGGCAAGAGGACATCACACTGTGAAGAAATATCCGCAGCGTCATGTGTGTATGTATTGCCAGTTAAACGCGTAAAATAAAATGTCCCTCGTGAGCTGGAGCGAACGCGCATCACTTGGCAGGGTCTGCCCCACCCCCCAGGCAATATGCGTCAGTTGGTAGGTCGATATCGCGCAATAAGTAAATAATTAATAATAGAAACGGCATAAATGTGTTAATTAAACTACTTTAAAGTTTACGGATGGGTAAACGGAATAGCCTATTCCCACCGCGGGGCTTAGGACATGCTGCCGGGCAATTTTTTTTCTACGTGAAGCCCACCGTCCGAGAGCCAAATCCCCCGCAAGCGCGAGCGCGTGAAGACTTTTATATATAAGAAAGAAGACTAGCGGAAGTACCCGGCGTTGCCCGGGTGAAAAATATATTTTTTAAAAACCTTCCATATATACACACAGATACTAAGGTATTGTCAAAGCCCGGTGGGCCGTTTGTATATTTCTCCACCAACAAATATTTAAGAGGCTTGCACAAGTCCAAAAAGTTGTAGAAAGTGTGGGGTAAATAGTTGATGTAAAAGGTTTCCTAAAATTGTGGACCCCCCCTACTCAAAAAATATCTTTACCCCTCGTAGGTATATATACCTACACACCCTACATACAACAGAGGAAGTAGTATCTATTGACTCTGTAGTAGTATCTACTGACTGTACCGTAGTATCTATATAGCAGGTACCACCACCACAGTCATGGTGAGTGGTGAGGGCGAGTGGTGAGCGGTGAGGGTGAGTGGTGAGGAAAAGCGGTGAGTGGTGAGGGTGAGTAGTGAGGATGAGTGGTGAGGGTGAGCGGTGAGTGTGAGTGGTGAGGGTGAGTGGTGAGTGGTGAGGGTGAGTAGTGAAGAAGAGTGGTGAGTGGTGAGGGTGAGTGGTGAGGGTGAGTGGTGAGGGTGAGTAGTGAAGAAGAGCGGTGAGTGGTGAGGGTGTGTGGTGAGTGGTGAGGGTGAGTGGTGAGGGTGAGTAGTAAGGGTGAGTGGTGAGGGTGAGTGGTGAGGGTGTGTGGTGAGTGGTGAGGGTGAGTGGTGAGGGTGAGTAGTAAGGGTGAGTGGAGAGGGTGAGTGGTGGGGTAAATAGTTGATGTAAAAGGTTTCCGAAAATTGTGGACCCCCCCCCCTCAAAAAATATCTTTACCCCTCGTAGGTATATATACCTACACACCCTACATACAACAGAGGAAGTAGTATCTATTGACTCTGTAGTAGTATCTACTGACTGTACCGTAGTATCTATATAGCAGGTACCACCACCACAGTGATGGTGAGTGGTGAGGGCGAGTGGTGAGTGGTGAGGGTGAGTGGTGAGGAAAAGCGGTGAGTGGTGAGGGTGAGTAGTGAGGATGAGTGGTGAGGGTGAGCGGTGAGTGTGAGTGGTGAGGGTGAGTGGTGAGTGGTGAGGGTGAGTAGTGAAGAAGAGTGGTGAGTGGTGAGGGTGAGTGGTGAGGGTGAGTGGTGAGGGTGAGTAGTGAAGAAGAGCGGTGAGTGGTGAGGGTGTGTGGTGAGTGGTGAGGGTGAGTGGTGAGGGTGAGTAGTAAGGGTGAGTGGTGAGGGTGAGTGGTGAGCGTGAGTGGTGAGAGTGAGTGGTGATCGTGAGTGGTGAGGGTGAGTAGTGAAGAAGAGTGGTGAGTGGTAAGGGTGAGTGGTGAGGGTGTGTGGTGAGTGGTGAGGGTGAGTGGTGAGGGTGAGTAGTGAAGAAGAGTGGTGAGTGGTAAGGGTGAGTGGTGAGGGTGTGTGGTGAGTGGTGAGGGTGAGTGGTGAGGGTGAGTAGTAAGGGTGAGTGGAGAGGGTGAGTGGTGGGGTAAATAGTTGATGTAAAAGGTTTCCGAAAATTGTGGACCCCCCCCCCCCCTCAAAAAATATCTTTACCCCTCGTAGGTATATATACCTACAGACCCTATATACAACAGAGGAAGTAGTATCTATTGACTCTGTAGTAGTATCTACTGGGCTGTACCGTAGTATCTACTGAGCCAGTAGTAGCTACTGACTGTGTAGTAGTATTTAGTGACTGTAGTAACTACTGACCATAGTAGTATTTACTGGGCCTACAGTAGTATCTATCGACTATATAGTAGTAACGACTAACTGTATAGTATCTGCTGACTCTATAGTAGTATCCACTGACTATAGTAGTAACTACTAACTCTATAGCAGTATCTACTCACTCTATAATAGTATCTACTGACTATAGTAGCTACTCACCGTGGAAGTATGTACTGACTGTATAGTAGTATATACTGACTGTAGCAGTATTGCCCGATTGTAGTGGTATATACTGACTGTTTTAGGATCTACTAACTCTACATAGCAGTATCTACCAACTCGTTAGCAGTATCTACTATCACTATAGCAGTGCATACCGACTGAGGTGGTACCTGCTATCGCTATAGCAGTGCATAATGACTGGTGGTACCTGCTATGATTACAGCAGTGCATACTGCTGTGTTGATACCTGCTATGATTACAGCAGTGCATACTGACTGTGATGATAGCTTTTATGATTGCAGCAGTGCATATTGTGGTGGAACCTGCTATGATTACAGCAGTGCATACTGACTGTGGTGGTACCCGCTATGATAACAGCAGTGCATACTGCTGTGTTGGTACCTGCTATGATTACAGCAGTGCATATTGTGGTGGTACCTGCTAAGATTACAGCAGTGCATACTGCTGTGGTGATATCTGCTATGATAACAGCAGTGCAAACTGACTGTGGTGGTAGCTTCAATGATTACAGCAGTGCATACTGACTGTGGTGGTACATGCTATGATTGCAGCAGTGCATACTGCTGTGGTGGTACATACTATGATTACAGCAGTGTATACTGCTGTGGTGGAACCTATGATTACAGCAGTGCATATTGTGGTGGTACCTGCTATGATAAGAGGAGTACATATTGTGGTGGTGGTACCTACTATGATGACAGCAGTACATACTGTGGTGGTGGTACCTGCTCTGATGAGAGCAGTACATACTGTGGTGGTGGTACCTGCTATGATTACAGCAGTGCATTTTGACTGTACTCACAACTCATCCTCACTACTCACCACTCACACTCACCACTTACTACTCACCACTCACCCTCACCATTCACCCTCACAACTCACCACTCACCAATTTCCCTCACCACTCACCCTTACCACTCACCCTCACCATTCAGCCTCACCACTCACCACTCACCAATCACCACTCACCCTCACCACTCACCCTCATCACTAACCCTCACCACTCTCCCTCACCACTCACCCTCACCACTCACCCTCACTACTCCCCACTCTCCCTCACCACTCACTCTCACCATTCACCCTCACCATTCAGCCTCACCACTTACCCTCACCACTCACGATCACAACCACCACTCACCCTGACCACTCACCCCTCACCACTCAACCTCACCCTCACTACTCACCACTCATCCTCACCAATAACCACTGACCAATCACCACTCACCACTCACCCTCACCACTCTCCACTAACCCTCACCACTCAACCTCACCACTCACCCTCACCACTCACCCTAACCACTAACCACGCTCTCACCACTGACCCTCACCACTCACCCTCACCACTCAGCACTCACCGTCATCACTCACCCTCACCACTCACCCTCACCATTCACGCTCACCACTCACCCTCACCACTCACCACTCACGCTCACCCTCACCACTCACCCTCACCACTCACCACTCACCCTCACTACTCACCACTCATCCTCACCAATAACCACTGACCAATCACCACTCACCCTCACCACTCTCCACTAACCCTCACCACTCAACCTCACCACTCACCCTCACCACTCACCCTAACCACTAACCACGCTCTCACCACTGACCCTCACCACTCACCCTCACCACTCAGCACTCACCGTCATCCCTCACCCTCACCACTCACCCTCACCATTCACGCTCACCACTCACCTTCACCACTCACCACTCACGCTCACCCTCACCACTCACCCTCACCACTCACACTCACTACTTACTACTCACCCTCACCATTCACCCTCACAACTCACCAATCTCCCTCACCACTCACCCTTACAACTCACCCTCACCATTCAGCCTCACCACTCACCACTCACCAATCACCACTCACCCTCACCACTCACCCTCATCACTAACCCTCACCACTCTCCCTCACCACTCACCCTCACCATTCACCCTCACTACTCCCCACTCTCCTCACCACTCACTCTAACCATTCACCCTCACCATTCAGCCTCATCACTTACCCTCACCACTCACCGTCACAACCACCACTCACCCTCACCACTCACCCCTCACCACTCAACTTCACCTTCACTACTCACCACTCATCCTCCGCAATAACCACTGACCAATCACCACTCACCACTCACCCTCACCACTCTCCACTAACCCTCAGCACTCAACCTCACCACTCACCCTCACCACTCACCCTAACCACTAACCACTCTCTAACCACTCACCCTCACCACTCACCCTCACCACTCAGCACTCACCCTCACCACTCACCCTCACCACTCACCCTCACCATTCACGCTCACCACTCACCACTCACGCTCACCCTCACCACTCACCCTCACCACTCACTAATCACCACTCACAACTGCCACTCACCCTCACCGCTCACCACTAACCCTCACCACTCACCCTCACCACTCACCCTCACCACTCACCCTCACCAATCACTACTCACCCTCACCACTCACCCTCACCGCTCACCCTCACCACTCACCCTCACCACTCACGCTCACCCTCACCACTCACCCCTCACTAATCACCACTCACAACCGCCACTCGCCCTCACCGCTCACCACTCACCCTCACCACTCACCCTCACCACTCACTCTCACCACTCACCCTCACCACTCACCCTCACCAATCACTACTCACCACTCACCCTCACCGCTCACCTTCACCACTCACCCTCACCACTCACGCTCACCCTCACCACTCACCCCTCACTACTCATCACTCATCCTCACCAATAACCACTGACCAATCACCACTCACCCTCACCACTCTCCACTAACCCTCACCACTCAACCTCACCACTCACCCTCACCACTCACCCTAACCACTAACCACTCTCTCACCACTCACCCTCACCACTCACTCTCACCACTCAGCACTCACCCTTACCACTCACCCTCACCACTCACCCTCACCATTCACGCTCACCACTCACCCTCACTACTCACGCTCACCTTCACCACTCACCCTCACCTCTCACACTCACTACTTACTACTCACCACTCACCCTCACCATTCACCCTCACAACTCACCACTCACCAATCTCACTCACCACTCACCAATCACAACTCACCCTCACCACTCACCCTCATCACTAACCATCACCACTCTCCATCACCACTCACCCTCACCACTCAACCTCACTACTCCCCACTCTCCGTCACCACTCACTCTCACCATTCACCCTCACCATTCAGCCTCATCACTTACCCTCACCACTCACCGTCACAACCACCACTCACACTCACCACTCACCCCTCACCACTCAACCTCACCTTCACTACTCACCACTCATCCTCACCAATAACCACTGACCAATCACCACTCACCACTCACCCTCACCACTCTCCACTAACCCTCAACACTCAACCTCACCACTCACCCTCACCACTCACCCTAACCACTAACCACTCTCTCACCACTCACCCTCACCACTCACCCTCACCACTCAGCACTCACCCTCACCACTCATTCTCACCACTCACCCTCACCATTCACGCTCACCACTCACCCTCACCACTCACCTCTCACGCTCACCCTCACCACTCACCCTCACCACTCACCCTCGCCGTTCACTACTCACCCTCACCACTCACCCTCACCGCTCACCCTCACCACTCACCCTCACGCTCACCCTCACCACTCACCCCTCACTAATCACCACTCACAACCGCCACTCGCCCTCACCACTCACTACTCACCCTCACCACTCACCACTCACGCTCACCACTCACTACTCACCCTCACCACTCATCCTCACCACTCACCACTGCCCAATCACCACTCACCCTCACCACTCTCCACTAACCCTCACCACTCAACCTCACCACTCACCCTCACCACTCACCCTAACCACTAACCACTCTCTCACCACTCACCCTCACCACTCACCCTCACCCTCACTACTCAGCATTCAGCACTCACCACTCACCACTCACTCTCACCACTCACCCTCACCACTCACGCTCACCACTCACCCTCACCACTCACCACTCACGCTCACCCTCACCACTCACCCTCACCACTCACTAATCACCACTCACAACCGCCACTCACCCTCACCACTCACTCTCACCACTCACCCTCACAACAACCACTCACCCTCACTGCTCATCACTCACCCTCACCACCACCCTCACCACTCACCCTCACCAATCACCACTCACCCTCACCACTCACCACTCACGCTCACCCTCACCACTCACCCCTCACTAATCACCGCTCACAACCGCCACTCGCCCTCACCACTCACCACTCACCCTCACCACTCACCCTAACCCTCACTACTCACCACTCATCCTCACCAATCACACCCTCACCAATCACCACTCACCCTCACCACTCACTCTCACCACTCACCAGTCACGCTCACCACTCACCACTCACGCTCACCACTCACTACTCACCCTCACCACCACCACTCACCCAATTCCCGTTTAAAAAACTTGCTTACGTGTCGCCAAGTATGCTTAACATTTCGAACAGACACACAAATTCACTAATTTAGCTTTTGACATTTAACATACAAAACGTCAGCTTGTACTACTGTCATCATAGCAGGGACCACCACCACAGTGATGGTGAGTGGTGAGGGTGAGTGGTGAGCGTGAGTGGTGAGTGAGAGGGTGAGTGGTGAGGGTGAGTGATGAGGGTGAGGGTGAGTGGTGAGGGTGAGTGGTGAGGGTGCGTGGTGAGTAGTGAGGATGATTGGTGAGGGTGAGTGGTGAGCGTGAGTGGTTAGGGAGAGGGGTGAGTGGTGAGGGTGAGTGGTGATGGAGAGTGGTGAGGGTGAGTAGTGGTGGTGAGGGTGAGGATGATTAGTGAGTAGTGAGCGTGAGTGGTGAGGGTGAGTGGTGAGGGTTAGTTGTGAGGGTGAGTGGTGAGGGGTGAGGAAGAGTAGTGAGGAAGAGTGGTGAGGAAGAGTGGTGAGTGGTGAGGGTGAGTGGTGAATGGTGAGGAATAGTGGTGAGGAAGAGTGGTGAGGGTGAGTGGTGAGTAGTGAGGGTGAGTGGTGAGGGTAAGTGGTGAGTAGTGAGGGGTGAGTGGTGAGTGTTGAAGGTGAGTGGTGAGGGTGAGTGTTGAGGGTGAGTGGTGAGTAGTGAGGGTGAGTGGTGAGGGTGAGGGTGAGTGGTGAGTAGTGGTGAGGGTGAGTGGTGAGGGTGAGTAGTAAGGGTGAGTGGTGAGGGTGAGTATTGAGGGTGAGGGTGAGTGGTGAGCGTGAGTGTTGAGGGTGAGTGGTGAGCGTGAGTGGTGAGTAGTGGTCAGGGTGAGTGGTGAGGGCGAGTGGTGAAGGAGGGGTGAGTCGTGACGGTGAGTGGTGAGTGTGAGTGGTGAGAGTGAGTGGTGAGGGTGAGTGGTGAAGGAGAGGGGTGAGTGGTTGGTGTGGTGAGTGGTGAGTGGTGAGGGTGAGTGGGAGGGAGAGGGGTGAGTGTTGAGGGTGAGTGGTGAGCATGAGTGGTGAGGGTGAGTGGTGAGGGTGAGTGGTTAGTAATGAGGATGATTGGTGAGGGTGAGTGGTCAGCGTGAGTGGTGAGGGAGACGGGTGTGTGGTGAGGGTGAATGGTGAGCGTGAGTGGTGAGGGAGAGGGGTGAGTGGTAATGGTGAGTGGTGAGGGAGATGGGTGAGTAGTGAGGATGATTGGTGAGGGTGAGTGGTAAGCGTGAGTGGTGAGGGAGAAGGGTGAGTGGTGAGGGTGAGTGGTCAGGGAGAGTGGTGAGGCTGAGTAGTGGTGGTGAGTGTGAGGATGATTAGTGAGTAGCGAGGGTGAGTGGTGAGGGTGAGTGGTGAGTGGTAAGCGTGAGTGGTGAGTAGTGGTGAGGGTGAGTGGTGAGGGTGAGTAGAAAGGGTGAGTGGTGAGGGTGAGTATTGAGGGTGATTGGTGAGCGTGAGTGGTGAGGGTGAGTGGTGAGCGTGAGTGGTGAGTAGTGGTGAGGGTGAGTGGTGGGGGTGAGTTGTAAGGGTGAGTGGTGAGGAAGAGTGGTGAGGAAGAGTGTTGAGGAAGAGTGGTGAGGGTGAATGGGGAGGGTTAGGGTGAGTAGTGAGCGGTGACGGAGAGGGAGAGTGGTGAGGGTGAGTGGTGAAGGAGAGGGGTGAGTGGTGACGGTGAGTGGTGAGCGTGAGTGGTGAGAGTGGTGAGGGTGAGTGGTGAAGGAGAGGGATGAGTGATGAGCGTGAGTGTTGAGAGTGAGTGGTGAGTGGTGAGGGTGAGTGGTGAGGGTGAGTAGTGAGTAGTGAGGATGATTGTTGAGCGTGAGTGGTGAAGGAGAGGAGTGAGTGGTGAGTGGCGAGCGTGAGTGGTGAGGGTGAGTGGGAGGGAGAGTGGTGAGTGTTGAGGGTGAGTGGTGAGCGTGAGTGATGAGGGTGAGTGGTGAGGGTGAGTGGTTAGTAATGAGGATGATTGGTGAGGGTGAGTGGTCAGCGTGAGTGGTGAGGAAGAGTGGTGAGTGGTGAGGGTGAGTGGTGAATGGTGAGGAATAGTGGTGAGGAAGAGTGGTGAGGGTGAGTGGTGAGTAGTGAGGGTGAGTGGTGAGGGTAAGTGGTGAGTAGTGAGGGGTGAGTGGTGAGTGTTGAAGGTGAGTGGTGAGGGTGAGTGGTCAGGGAGAGTGGTGAGGCTGAGTAGTGGTGGTGAGGGTGAGGATGATTAGTGAGTAGCGAGGGTGAGTGGTGAGGGTGAGTGGTGAGTGGTGAGCGTGAGTTGTGAGGGTGAGGGGTGAGTGGTGAGTAGTGAGGGTGAGGGCGAGGGTTAGTGGTGAGTAGTGAGGGGTGAGTGGTGAGTGTTGAAGGTGAGTGTTGAGGGTGAGTGGTGAGAGTGAGTGGTGAGGGTGAGTGGTGAGTAGTGAAGGTGAGTGGTGAGGGTGAGTGGTGAGTAGTGGTGAGGGTGAGTGGTGAGGGTGAGCAGTAAGGGTGAGTGGTGAGGTTGAGTATTGAGGGTGATTGGTGAGCGTGAGTGGTGAGTAGTGTTGAGGGTGAGTGGTGAGGGTGAGTAGTAAGGGTGAGTGGTGAGTGGTGAGGAAGAGTGGTGAGGAATAGTGGTGAGGGTTAGTGGGGAGGGTGAGGGTGAGTGGTGAGCGGTGACGGAGAGGGGTTAGTGGTGAGGGTGAGTGGTGAAAGAGAGGGGTGAGTGGTGACGGTGAGTGGTGAGCGTGAGTGGTGAGAGTGGTGAGGGTGAGTGGTGAAGGAGAGGGGTGAGTGATGAGCGTGAGTGGTGAGGGTGAGTAATGAGGATGATTGGTGAGCGTGAGTGGTGAGGGAGAGGGGTGAGTGGTGAGGGTGAGGGGTGAGTGGTGAGGGTGAGTGGTGAACGTGAGTGGTGAGGGAGAGGGGTGAGTGGTGAGGGTGAGGGAGAGGGGTGATGGTGAGTAGTGAGGATGAATGGTGAGAGTGAATGGTGGATGGTGAGGGTGAGTGGTGAGGGTGAGTGGTGAGTAGTGAGGATGATTGGTGAACATGAGTGGTGAGGGAGAGGGGTGAGTGGTGAGGGTGAGGGAGAGGGGTGAGTGGTGAGGGTGAGTGGTGAGCGTGAGTGGTGAGCGTGAGTGGTGAGGGTGAATGGTGAGCGTTAGTGGTGAGGGAGAGGGGTGAGTGATTAACGTGAGTGGTGAGGGTGAGTGATGAGTAGTGAGGGTGCGTGGTGAGGGAGAGGGGTGAGTGGTGAGGGTGAGTGGTGAGTAGTGAGGGTGCGTTGTGAGGGTAAGTGGTGAGAGTGAGTGGTGAGTGTGAGTTGTGAGGGGTTTGTGGTGAGTGTGAGTGGTGAGGTGGTGAGGTGGTGAGTGGTGAGGTGGTGAGATTGAGTAGTGAGGGTGAGTGGTGGTGAGGGTGAGTGGTGAGTGGTGAGGGTGAGTGGTGAGGGTGAGTGGTGAGGGTGAGTGGTGAGTGAGTGGTGTGAGTGGTGAGGGTGAGTGGTGAGCGTGAGTGGAGAGAGTGAGTGGTGAGGGTGAGTGGTGAGAGTGAGTGGTTGTGGTGAGGGTGAGGGTGAGTGGTGAGGGTGAGTGGTGGTGGTGAGTGTGAGTGTTTGTGGTGAGGGTGAGTGTTGAGTGTGAGTGGTGAGGGTGAGTGGTGGTGGTGAGGATGATTGGTGAGCCAGAGTGTTGAGGGAGAGGGGTGAGTGGTAAGGGTGAGTGGTGAGGGAGAGGGGTGAGTAGTGAGGATGATTGGTGAGGGTGAGTGGTGAGCGTGAGTGGTGAGAGAGAGGGGTGAGTGGTGAGGGTGAGTGGTCAGGGAGAGTGGTGAGGCTGAGTAGTGGTGGTGAGGGTGAGGATGATTAGTGAGTAGCGAGGGTGAGTGGTGAGGGTGAGTGGTGAGTGGTGAGCATGAGTTGTGAGGGTGAGTGGTGAGGGGTGAGTGGTGAGTAGTGAGGGTGAGTGGCGAGGGTAAGTGGTGAGTAGTGAGGGGTGAGTGGTGAGTGTTGAAGGTGAGTGTTGAGGGTGAGTGGTGAGGGTGAGTGGTGAGGGTGAGTATTGAGGGTGATTGGTGAGCATGAGTTGTGAGGGTGAGTGGTCAGCGTGAGTGGTGAGGAGTGGTGAGGGTGAGTGTTGAGGGTGAGTAGTAAGGGTGAGTGGTGAGTGGTGAGGAAAAGTGGTGAGGAAGAGTGGTATGGGTGAGTGGGGATTGTGAGGGTGAGTGGTGAGCGGTGACGGAGAGGGGTGAGTGGTGAGGGTGAATGGTGAGCGTGAGTGATGAGGGAGAGGGGTGGGTGGTAAGGGTGAGTGGTGAGGGAGAGGGGTGAGTGGTGAGGGTGAGTGGTCAGGGAGAGTGGTGAGGCTGAGTAGTGGTGGTGAGGGTGAGGATGATTAGTGAGTAGCGAGGGTGACTGGTGAGGGTGAGTGGTGAGTGGTGAGCGTGAGTTGTGAGGGTGAGTGGTGAGGGGTGAGTGGTGAGTAGTGGTGAGGGTGAGTGGTGAGGGTGAGTAGTAAGGGTGGGTGGTAAGGGTGAGTAGTGAGGATGATTGGTGAGAGTGAGTGGTGAGCGTGAGTGGTGAGGGAGAGGGGTGAGTGGTGAGGGTGAGTGGTCAGGGAGAGTGGTGAGGCTGAGTAGTGGTGGTGAGGGTGAGGATGATTAGTGAGTAGCGAGGGTGACTGGTGAGGGTGAGTGGTGAGTGGTGAGCGTGAGTTGTGAGGGTGAGTGGTGAGGGGTGAGTGGTGAGTAGTGGTGAGGGTGAGTGGTGAGGGTGAGTAGTAAGGGTGAGTGGTGAGGGTGAGTATTGAGGGTGATTGGTGAGCGTGAGTGGTGAGGGTGAGTGGTGAGCGTGAGTGGTGAGTAGTGGTGAGGGTGAGTGGTGAGGGTGAGTAGTAAGGGTGAGTGGTGAGTGGTGAGGAAGAGTGGTGAGGAAGAGTGGTGAGGGTGAGTGGGGAGGGTGCGGGTGAGTGGTGAGCGGTGATGGAGAGGGGTGAGTGGTGAGGGTGAATGGTGAAGGAGAGGGTTGAGTGGTGATGGTGAGTGGTGAGCGTGAGTGGTGAGAATGGTGAGGGTGAGTGGTGAAGGAGAGGGGTGAGTGATAACCGTGAGTGGTGAGAGTGAATGGTGAGTGGTGAGGCTGAGTGGTGAGGGTGAGGGAGAGGGGTGAGTGGTGAGGGTGAGTGGTGAGCGTGAGTGGTGAAAGTGAATGGTGGATGGTGAGGGTGAGTGGTGAGGGTGAGTGGTGAGTAGTGATGATGATTGGTGAGCGTGTGTGGTGAGTGGTGAGGGTGAGTGGTGAGTAGTGAGGATGATTGGTGAGGGTGAATGGTGAGCATCAGTGGTGAGGGAGAGGGGTGAGTGGTGAGCGTGAGTGGTGAGGGTGAGTGGTGAGTAGTGAGGGTGCATGGTGAGGGAAAGGGGTGAGTCGTGAGGGTGAGTGGTGAGGGTAAGTGGTGAGAGTGAGTGGTGAGTGTGAGTGGTGAAGGGTTTCTGGTGAGTGTGAGTGGTGAGGTGGTGAGGTGGTCAGTAATGAGGTGGTGAGCGTGAGTGGTGATGGTGAGTGGTGGTGGTGAGGGTGAGTGGTGAGAGTGAGTGGTGAGGGTGAGTGGTGAGGGTGAGTGAGTGGTGTGAGAGGTGAGGGTGAGTGGTAAGCGTGAGTGGTGAGAGTGAGTGGTGAGGGTGAGTGGTGAGAGTGAGTGGTGGTGGTGAGGGTGAGTAGTGAGAGTGGTGAGGGTGAGTGGTGAGGGTGAGTGGTGGTGGTGAGGGTGAGTGGTGGTGAGGGTGAGTGGTGGTGGTGAGGGTGAGTGTTGAGTGTGAGTGGTGAGGGTGAGTGGTGGTGGTGAGGATGATTGTTGAGGGTGAGCATGAGTGTTGAGGGAGAGGGGTGGGTGGTAAGGGTGAGTGGTGAGGGAGAGGGGTGAGTAGTGAGGATGATTGGTGAGAGTGAGTGGTGAGCGTGAGTGGTGAGGGAGAGGGGTGAGTGGTGAGGGTGAGTGGTCAGGGAGAGTGGTGAGGCTGAGTAGTGGTGGTGAGGGTGAGGATGATTAGTGAGTAGCGAGGGTGACTGGTGAGGGTGAGTGGTGAGTGGTGAGCGTGAGTTGTGAGGGTGAGTGGTGAGGGGTGAGTGGTGAGTAGTGGTGAGGGTGAGTGGTGAGGGTGAGTAGTAAGGGTGAGTGGTGAGGGTGAGTATTGAGGGTGATTGGTGAGCGTGAGTGGTGAGGGTGAGTGGTGAGCGTGAGTGGTGAGTAGTGGTGAGGGTGAGTGGTGAGGGTGAGTAGTAAGGGTGAGTGGTGAGTGGTGAGGAAGAGTGGTGAGGAAGAGTGGTGAGGGTGAGTGGGGAGGGTGCAGGTGAGTGGTGAGCGGTGATGGAGAGGGGTGAGTGGTGAGGGTGAGTGGTGAAGGAGAGGGTTGAGTGGTGATGGTGAGTGGTGAGCGTGAGTGGTGAGAATGGTGAGGGTGAGTGGTGAAGGAGAGGGGTGAGTGATAACCGTGAGTGGTGAGAGTGAATGGTGAGTGGTGAGGCTGAGTGGTGAGGGTGAGGGAGAGGGGTGAGTGGTGAGGGTGAGTGGTGAGCGTGAGTGGTGAAAGTGAATGGTGGATGGTGAGGGTGAGTGGTGAGGGTGAGTGGTGAGTAGTGATGATGATTGGTGAGCGTGTGTGGTGAGTGGTGAGGGTGAGTGGTGAGTAGTGAGGATGATTGGTGAGGGTGAATGGTGAGCATCAGTGGTGAGGGAGAGGGGTGAGTGGTGAGCGTGAGTGGTGAGGGTGAGTGGTGAGTAGTGAGGGTGCATGGTGAGGGAAAGGGGTGAGTCGTGAGGGTGAGTGGTGAGGGTAAGTGGTGAGAGTGAGTGGTGAGTGTGAGTGGTGAAGGGTTTCTGGTGAGTGTGAGTGGTGAGGTGGTGAGGTGGTCAGTGGTGAGGTGGTGAGCGTGAGTGGTGATGGTGAGTGGTGGTGGTGAGGGTGAGTGGTGAGAGTGAGTGGTGAGGGTGAGTGGTGAGGGTGAGTGAGTGGTGTGAGAGGTGAGGGTGAGTGGTAAGCGTGAGTGGTGAGAGTGAGTGGTGAGGGTGAGTGGTGAGAGTGATTGGTGGTGGTGAGGGTGAGTAGTGAGAGTGGTGAGGGTGAGTGGTGAGGGTGAGTGGTGGTGGTGAGGGTGAGTGGTGGTGAGGGTGAGTGGTGGTGGTGAGGGTGAGTGTTGAGTGTGAGTGGTGAGGGTGAGTGGTGGTGGTGAGGATGATTGTTGAGGGTGAGCATGAGTGTTGAGGGAGAGGGGTGAGTGGCAATGGTGAGTGGTGAGGGAGAGGGGTGAGTAGTGAGGATGATTGGTGAAGGTGAGTGGTGAGCGTGAGTGGTGAGGGAGAGGGGTGCGTGGTGAGGGTGAGTGGTCAGGGAGAGTGGTGAGGCTGAGTAGTGGTGGTGGGGGTGAGGATGATTAGTGAGTAGCGAGGGTTAGTGGTGAGGGTGAGTGGTGAGCGTGAGTTGTGAGGGTGAGTGGTGAGGGGTGAGTGGTGAGTAGTGAGGGTGAGTGGCGAGGGTAAGTGGTGAGTAGTGAAAGGTGAGTGGTGAGTGTTGAAGGTGAGTGTTGAGGGTGAGTGGTGAGGGTGAGTGGTGAGGGTGAGTGGTGAGTAGTGAGGGTGAGTTGTGAGTGGTGAGTAGTGGTGAGGGTGAGTGGTGAGGGTGAGTAGTAAGGGTGAGTGGTGAGGGTGAGTATTGAGGGTGATTGGTGAGCGTGAGTGGTGAGGGTGAGTGGTGAGCGTGAGTGGTGAGTAGTGGTGAGGGTGAGTGGTGAGGTTGAGTAGTAAGGGTGAGTGGTGAGGAAGTGTGGTGGGGAAGAGTGGTGAGGGTGAGTGGTGAGCGGTGATGGAGAGGGGTGAGTGGTGAGGGTGAGTGGTGAAGGAGAGGGGTGAGTGATGAGCGTGAGTGGTGAGAGTGAGTGGTGAGTGGTGAGGGTGAGTGGTGAGGGTGAGTAGTGAGGATGATTGGTGAGCGTGAGTGGTGAGGGAGAGGGGTGAGTAGTGAGGATGAGTGGTGAGGGAGAGGGGTGCGTGGTGAGGGTGAGTGGTCAGGGAGAGTGGTGAGGCTGAGTAGTGGTGGTGGGGGTGAGGATGATTAGTGAGTAGCGAGGGTGAGTGGTGAGGGTGAGTGGTGAGCGTGAGTTGTGAGGGTGAGTGGTGAGGGATGAGTGGTGAGTAGTGAGGGTGAGTGGCGAGGGTAAGTGGTGAGTAGTGAGGGGTGAGTGGTGAGTGTTGAAGGTGAGTGTTGAGGGTGAGTGGTGAGGGTGAGTGGTGAGGGTGAATGGTGAGTAGTGAGGGTGAGTTGTGAGTGGTGAGTAGTGGTGAGGGTGAGTGGTGAGGGTGAGTAGTAAGGGTGAGTGGTGAGGGTGAGTATTGAGGGTGATTGGTGAGCGTGAGTGGTGAGGGTGAGTGGTGAGCGTGAGTGGTGAGTTGTGGTGAGGGTGAGTGGTGAGGTTGAGTAGTAAGGGTGAGTGGTGAGTGGTGAGGAAGAGTGGTGAGGAAGAGTGGTGAGGGTGAGAGGTGAGCGGTGACGGAGAGGGGTGAGTGGTGAGGGTGAATGGTGAAGGAGAGGGGTGAGTGATGAGCGTGAGTGGTGAGAGTGAGTGGTGAGAGTGGTGAGGGTGAGTGGTGAAGGAGAGGGGTGAGTGATGAGCGTGAGTGGTGAGAGTGAGTGGTGAGGGTGAGTGGTGAGGGTGAGGGAGAGGGGTGAGTGGTGAGGGTGAGTGGTGAGCGTGAGTGGTGAGAGTGAATGGTGGATGGTGAGGGTGAGTGGTGAGGGTGAGTGTTGAGTAGTGAGGATGATTGGTGAGCGTGAGTGGTGAGGGAGAGAGGGTGAGTGGTGAGCGAGAGGGGTGATTGGTGACGGTGAGTGGTGAGCGTGAGTGGTGAGCGTGAGTGGTGAGTGGTGAGGGTGAGTGGTGAGTAGTAAGGATGATTGGTGAGGGTGAATGGTGAGCGTCAATGGTGAGGGAGAGGGGTGATTGGTGAGCGTGAGTGGTGAGGGTGAGTGGTGAGTAGTGAGGGTGCGTGGTGAGGGAGAGGGGTGAGTGGTTAGGGTGAGTAGTGAGTAGTGAGGGTGCATGGTGAGGGTAAGTGGTGAGAGTTAGTGGTGAGTGTGAGTGGTGATGGGTCTGTGGTGAGTGTGAGTGGTGAGGTGGTGAGGTGGTGAGTGGTGAGGTGGTGAGAGTGAGTGGTGAGGGTGAGTGGTGGTGGTGAGGGTGAGTGGTGAGAGTGAGTGGTGAGTGGTGAGTGGTGAGGGTGAGTGGTGAGAGTGAGTGGTGGTGGTGAGGGTGAGTAGTGAGAGTGGTGAGGGTGAGTGGTGAGGGTTAGTGGTGGAGGTGAGGGTGAGTGGTGGTGAGGGTGAGTGGTGGTGGTGAGGGTGAGTGTTGAGTGTGAGTGGTGAGGGTGAGTGGTGGTGGTGAGGATGATTGGTGAGGGTGAGCATGAGTGTTGAGGGAGAGGGGTGAGTGGTGAGCGAGTGGTGAGGGAGAGTGGTGAGGGTGTATATATTTTTGCCTATGATGACAGCAGTACATGCTGACGTTTTGTATGTTAAATGTAAAAGCTAAATGTGTGAATGTGTGTGTCTGTTGGAAATGTTAAGCAAACTTGACGACACGCAGTTTGTTAAAAAGGGAATAGGGCGATTCTAAAGTAATCTGCAACCCTCGATTCTTTCGCAACGATTCCAAAGAATCGCTTCTTGGTGTGCTTGGGTTACAATTTGAATTACAGAGTTTTATTTTGATTTTAAAGTTTTCAGAAGTTTTAAAATATATTTTTGCCCCGGGCAACGCCGGATATTTCCCGTTCGTTGCAGTTTATATCGACTCTATAACCAACTTATAGTAAACGGGAATTGGCCAATTCTACAACCTTCGATTCCTTTGCGCGATTCAGAGAATAGATTCTTGGCACGGTCGGGTTTAAAACTTTAATTACACAGTTGTATTTTCATTGGTATGTTATGTTTTAAAATTTTCAGAATATTTTAAATTTATTTTTACCCCGGGCAACGATGGGTATATCGAGTTTATAGCACAAAGTTTTCGCCTGACAAGTGTGGGGTGTCGAGGCCTAGTAACGTGCAGAGCCTCCGGCCTCGCCTAGATTGCCCACCCGGCCGAGGCTGGGTGCTGGGGCCGCTACCCCCCCCCCCCCCCGCGCTAGAATAATACTGTCTAATCGCTATGATTTTATTATCTACCGACCCTATAATAATAATTGCACACATTGGGGTGGGGGGGACGTGAAACTTTGATGAATTTACCTCAGCGTCGCGTGTTAATGCGTGTGCATATTTTTCACGGGAATTAAAAATGGCGTCCACCCCACAGCGACGGTGTTGCTGCCCGTTGCCAGGGGCAACCGCCCTGGTCGGCGTCTCGCGCATGCACAACGGCGTGCTTCGTCACGTGCCGGCCGGCAATAGTAAGTAAATAAATAAAGAGAAATCGCACTTTATCGATAATCGGACCACTTTAAAGGCGACAGACGAAAAAACGGAAACGCCTATTCCCACCGCGGGGCACGGGACGTGCCTCCCGGCAAAAAATTTTTGTCCTAAACCCCACGGCCCGAGCGCCAAATCCCTCGCAAGCGAGCGTACACAGACAGACAGATGGACAGACGGACAGACAGACAGATGGACAGACAGACAAAAAGTGACGTTTATAGGTAAGAAGAATAAGATTATTATTATTGACTGCTCTTGTTTAACATATTGCTGGACGAGGGGCTATTCATGGTTTGCCGATATTGGGGTTTGTTTAACCATACACGATCATGTTCGTCAGGGCGGGTTGGTAAATTTGTATAAATGTGTTTTGGGTGAACATCTTTAGCACTGTACGTAACCAATCGTGATAATCGGAGGTGGATGATGGAGATGGGGATGACTAATTTAAAGGATCACCACCCTGTTATGATACAAGGTTTTTATTTGATCAAAACATTTATCATCTGAAGGGAAATAAAGTATTTGGCTACAATAAATGTTTGCGATAGCCACTTCGTTGAGCTACCATTTATGGCCAGATCGCTTCTGAAACAGAACTATATGGCTGAGTGGACCTTGCCTGGTAAAATTCACGTAGTTTTGTCTAGAAACATTGACCTTCCGTAACCCCTCACCAAGATCGATGGCGTTAAACTCACGGCTTTTAAATTGCAAACTGGCGTCCAGTTGGTGCTCACGGTGTTTTAAATTAAATATCAAAGCAGCCTGGCTGGGCACTGGAATAGCAGTGTCCCGAATAGTTTGAGGACCATTCATAAGATTTTAAGATTTTCTATGATTATTATTCTAATCATTTATTTGATTTCACTTGTCGTTCAACTGTGATTCTTAAATATGTTTTGTTTTTGTTACGTCAGAAACTCTAATTCCGTGCTGCTCTCCAGTGTCCTGGGTGTTAAGTGAGCTAGATTTTTTTCCCAACCCTGGCCAGCTGGCTCAAAAGCAGTGATGTTGGTCGTGACCAAATAGTTGTGAGATTATCTGGTTCATAGCGCAGTTAAATAAGTGCTGTTCCACACCTACCTCTACTGATCCGAACATTAACTTTCAAATTGTATCATTCAGATGTTTTCTGCAATCATGTATTTTTTGTCATGTTCCTGAAAATTATGAACGTTAATATTTTACACATTATTGTTTGTTTTTGGCAATGCAGAGATATATATGATAAAAAAATAATATATCAGGTCCTGGTCTACATTATACCTATTACTGTATTGTGTACGGTGACTCCGTCCAGTTATAATGAAAGCGTGTTGGCTGAAGCAGTTTTAATGCCACATTGAAAATATCTAAGAAATCCAAGTAATCAATCTAACTTTTATTTATAGTGTGCTTTAATCTGGCGAGGTAGGTCTATGTTGAGGAAATCACATAGCTCACAATCGGAAAGTTTTAATCTCCAGATGAGGGGGGCATTTTAATATTTCTACAATTAATCAAACGAGAACCACTTAGGACGAGGGTTCGAGTCGCACAAACACTGCCAGCTATGTTAAGGGACCAACTTTACGTGCGTTCCGCAGTACACAGCTCAATGTGAAGCACCAGCAATGATAATATGTCAGGAATCCTTCCATGTAATTGGAGAAGATGCAACACGTGCTACCTTCACATCAACGGTCGTCCTTGGCCAATAAAGCGATGGCAGCAAAGCAAATGTACCACCCCACAACGTGGATGAATAATTGTCAAGCGTCAAATGCGACTATCTTGTGAATGTTTTGAGGACAGAAAACATTGATGTCCTGACGCTGCAGGATAGTGCACTTGAGAAGTCAAGGCTCCTGCTGGAAGATTCACGGATACTGCCTCGTGACAGCAAACCACCAAACCCGAAACGCTGGCTGTGCATCCTGCTTCACAAACGACATCAGAGACACCATTCATGTGCTGGACTTCCCCGCTTTCCTGAACTATCGCCATCAAGATCAGCAAATTGGTGAACGCACATCAGTCACGACCCACAGAATGGTCACGGCCAACGCTACCATAAATAGTGTACTGCATATCGGAACGCACAATTTTTATTATTATTAAACCATTGGACCCGAAGAAAAATATACACGACCATGGGGAGAGAGACATGTAAACTCCATATATACAGGCATCTGAGTCGGAATCGAACCGACGACCTCCTGCATACCAGGCGAGGGGGATAACATCTCTCCACCGCAGAGTGGTGGCGAGATGCTAAAGGATGCCACTAATGCATCCTTTGGGATACAATCCAAAGAATGTATTGGCAGGAAGAGAGAGGGTTTAACAAGTAAACCCGTAAAAACAAAGTTTTTCACTATAAATCCTTTATATGCGTGGCGGCTAGAGTCCTCTCGTCCTCTGGCTTGAGATGGCTGCCACCTATGGGTCAGATGATTGTCTGCCACCATTAAGCAATTGGTAATTAAATATTTAATTTGTTTTCCCTAAACAGTGTAAAATTTAGGAATTTTTTTTCACGAAAATTAATTGTCACACACAACGAGTCTGTGTGGAAAATGTCAGCTCGATTGGATCACGGGAAGTGGGTTAAAAAACGAGCGAAAGATTTGCACGGTCCTAAGCAAGCAAGCGAACTTAATATAAAGGATTTAAAAATATATTCGCCTGTGGAGGACGCGGGGATCGATTTCGCGACCTTTGGCATGCGAAGCGAGGGCGCTACCAACTGCGCTACTCCACCACGGCCTGTAGAGGGGTTACGCTCTGGGCTCTTATACTGTGACGTTCAGCCAAAGCCATGAATGAGTTCTATTTGAATATATGTAAAATACATTTTTTTGTCTAAAAAGTGTAAATTTTTGGGAATTTTTTTTCACGAACATTAATTGTCTGGCACAACGAGTCTGTGTGGAAAATGTCAGCTCGATTGGATCACGGGAAGTGGGTTAAAAAACGACCGAAATATTTGCACGGTCGTAAGCAAGCAAGCAAGCACGCAACCAAGCAAGCAAGCATGCGAACTTAATATAAAGGATTTAAAAAGAGGTGCGAGACAGGCTGGGATACCCTGTCCTACGCGCGATCGTGTTCGTGTTGAGAACAATACAAATTCTGTGATCAGGATGATATGTATGGACTTTTCACCATGGGATTTAGATTTGAAACCGGGAATCCTTCACTCAGAGGATTAGGAGAAAACTACTCATCAGTAAAAACGACATATATAATGTAACTAGCAGCCCGCGTGTCCTGTCGACGTGACCCTTCAGTCAGCCAGCCAGCAAAATATTTGTCTTTATCTTGACTTAAAGTTTTCGTGACTGCAGGAAGTCATATTCTTTGGGTCTTTCGGTAAAGTCAAGTAGATAAGTTCAAAGAAATAACAAAAATAACAAAAAAACTACGACATTTCGATCGCAGCACAAGCGGTCATCATCAGGAAACGTTTGTGTTGCGATCGAAACGTCATAGTTTTTTGTTATTTTTGTTATTTCTTTGAACCTATCTACGTGACTTTACCTAAAGACCCAAATAACCTTTGTCTTAATATTCTGCCGGGGTGGATATTCGGGGGATGGGGGAGGCGTTATGACGTTACTACGTATGAACCCGCTCAATACCCTGGGATGAGGGGTAACAATCACGCACGTCAGGATGCCAGGGAGAATTTTTTTATTGTGATGTAGTATAATTCTTATGAGGCCCACGGTGTATAAACTGCTGACTGCAACTCTTATCCGCTCTACTTCTCTGGCTTCTAGATGTTCTGTGAATGAAGGCAATTGTTTAAAACGTCACCTATTGTGTGTTTTATCTTTACGGAAGCGTCATTGACCAAAGATATTCATTTGTTTTTTGTGCTTGTGCACCACTGCCAACCCGATAATACCAAATAATACGATGAAACAATCAGTATATTTGATAATTATCAAAGAAAGTTGATATACATTTTTGCCACAAGTACATGTAGTTAATGCAGCCTTGAACTATCTGTAAACCTCCTGTTTTATTGCCAGAAAGGGTAAAACCTATTCTGATTTTTTAATAATTTTGAAACTGGCAAAAATGTCCCAAATACCAAAAAATCTGGCTCACGCACTTGGGGCGATTCTTTCCATATACCCTGCCACGGACAGTAAACTTTGTATGATAGTCAAACCCACTTTTTTGTGTCTCTATAAAACAGGAATGTGGGAAAATTAAGTCGAGAACTAAACTTAATAAGACCGATTGTTCGTAGAGTCATTAGCGACTAGGCTAAAACTCTCGAGTCCTTACACTTATGAACTCGGCTTCATCACAAGTGGCTCTTTGGATTCGAACCCAAGATCTGAGCGGTGCAACACTTTGACCTCTGCTCAACCCGACCACCTAGAGTTCAAACAAATTCAACATGAAGGCTATATTTAGTTGTGCTATCAATGTTGACCATGGCCACACAACCAACTTCCTGATCTCAAGGTCGTTTTTGGATGTGGGGGATTCACTGAGCCCACGGCGTCATCGTGACAGGTAACATGCATTACACGGAAGTGTCAAAGTGCCACGAGGTTATTTTAGGAAACTTTTGTTGTTTTGATACTAACAATGTATGTATGTATGTATGTTGAATTTCTTTCGCACCGGACGTAGCAACTGTGCTAATCGGAGGTGCGGAAGGACAACGAATTAAACGCAAAAAACATTTGAAAAACAAATGAGTTCTCAATCTAGATTTGAAAGTGAATAGCTCTGGTGGCTTTTAAATGTCGGAGGAAGAGCATTCCAGACAGACGCAGAAGTGCATCCGAAAGCACACAATGCAGTGACCGTCTTTGTTTTATGGCCAGCCAAAAAAAAACAATAGGTTCCTCTAAAGTGAGAACGACTCAGAGTTGCGAGGAATTACAAACATCTCGCCACAGTGGCGAGTTGTTAACTGCCTCGCTAGGTATGGAGCAGGTAGTAATTTTGATCCCGACCCTGAAGCCTGTATATTTGGAGTTTGCATGTTCTCCCCGTGGCCGCGTGGATTTTTCTCTGGGTCCTCCGTTGTTTCTCTACACATTAGAATGAACATGCGATTAGAGTATTTGGCTGCAATACATTTTCACGTGATAAGCCACTTCGTTGAGCTGTCATTTGTGAGAGCCAGGTCGCTTCTGAAAAGAGCTACATAGCTCAGTGTGTCTTACGTGGTGAAATAAAAAAAGTTTATAGTTGTATACTTCATAGATAGTGCGGCAGGACAAACAATCTGCCAATTCTTTATTTACTGAGATCATTCAGCCACTTAATTAGTGCGAGGTACGAGGTTTTTCTGTAGAAAACTCACACTTGCTGTACTTCTATATTCTTCTATGTATGTATATTATTTGGTTATTCCGCTAAAGTCGATCGCAACACAAGCGGTCGTCATCCTGTATGACGACCGCTTGTGTTGTGATCGAAACGTCGTGATATTTTAACTCACTTTTGTCAACGTGACACATTTTTACTGATTGGCCGTGTCGGGTGGTGGAGGGTTACGACACATTTATAAATAACGCGATCTAAACCCAATAACGTTGATTATGAATTTACTCACTTTATTATTATTTATCTACGTGACTTTACCGAAAGATCAAAAGAATATGAATTCCTGCAGTCACGAAAGTTTTAAGTCAAAATTTATTGTATGTATGTTGAACTTCATTCGCACCAAACGTAGCCAACCGTGCTAATCGTAGGTGCGGGGGAAGGACAACACACTAAACACAACAAACAAACATTAAAAACAAACTAAACATAAAAAATGGAAGGATTATCAAGCACCAAATGCGACGATCTCGCCTTTGATGACAGACTTTGAGGAGAGAAGTCGCCTATGCCCTTGCACTGCAGGATACTCCACTTGAGAAGTCAAGGCTTTTGCTGTAAGATTCATGGATGTTGCCTCGTGACAGCAAAACCACCAAACCCTTAACGCTTGCCACCCAGGGTATGGCAAGCTCAACGCTAAACGACCACGGGAAGGGAGTTTCACGACAATTGAGTGATCCACCAACCCACGCCTCATAGCGTTGGATGATAGGCCACGTGCATAGCCACCTCCGCCTCTCTTGCTCGTCTCAGTGTTTGGCTACTCTCTCTGTAGCTACGCAGCGCGATCCACAAACAACACTGAAAGGATTATTTCGCTGAAGTCAATGCTGGCTGAACGGGCTTCCTCTTCAGGGGGTTATTTTCAACGTTTGTCGACGCCGCGTTGTGTTTGCTAGGTACGCGGCACATTGCACCCTGGGCACTCTTGCAAACGAGATCTTTAATCTCTAGGGATAATCCAGGTGAAATATTTCAACAAATAAAAAATATATACAAAGTAGAGAGGGATAATTTGGAGCCTACCCTTCCACACCGGTCAGACGTCTTGCGTCATGGAAGAGGTGGGGGTACCCACACTTTGCCCCACCACACGTGACCTGCCGAGCGACATAACTCTGGGGCACACAGTTGCATCGCTTGGTGGACGGAGGCGAGGGGCGGGTTTATCAACTGCCGCGTAGGGAGATCGAATAAACCTGTCGATCTGTGAATTACGAGTCAAGTCTGAGAAACGTTACACTCCAGCAGCATCGCTCGAGTATGCCTTGTGGGTTCCTTTAATAAGTAATTAAGTTTACATGTATAATATATAACTGCGATTACAAGAGGCCCATCATAACAAACACCAAATGAACCTTTTCCCATCTCCACTGGCTGCGTGGTTTTCCTTCCGGCATTAGGAAGCCACTGGAGCGATGCACTTTTAAATTACCTCGATTGAAACTGACTTCTTTAGAACGTCTTTTTGTGTATAGTTTGTTCACCCTTCCCCCACACCTCCGATTATCACGGTTTGCTAAGTACGGTGCGACAAGTTCAACATACATGCTGGACCATTGGTAGAAATTCCACATTCCTATGGCAGGGACCAGTCTTTTCATCCAGTGGGCACTGCCTCCTCTGCAGGTGCCACTCATCCGTCGACGGGTCGCATGCAGGGGAGCGGTGCTCAAATGGATTTCGCACTGAGCAGCGATACAGGAGTGAATGCGCATAATTGTTTGGGAGATCATATTGTTATCATTACCTTGTGTTTACTTATTGATTTGTAATACTTTCTGCGTGTTTGTCTGCTGGCCGAGTCACCCTTGGTAAGGAGCTGTCGTGCTCATTGTGTTATTGATTCGGCTAGTCAATTTTTTATTCTATTTCTGATGCTCCCACCCCTCCTCCGCCCCTTCTCCCACCCTCCAAATATGAAGACCCCCCGTGTAGGCTAAATAGACCTGTTGAGGTAAGTGATGTTAGCAAATAGCACCTATGAAGGCTGGCACGGCACACAAGGGGGTGGGTAGCCAGCACAAAGCCCGGCCGAATTGGTCTCCCTCGTGGCGATGTTTACAACACACTGCACCAGGTACTCATTTGAGGCTGAGTCGACCTAGGGGATCCCCAGAACCGGTTCTGTTAATCATCACTGGTGCTGGCCGTGAGCGGGAGTCGAACTCAGGTGGCCGATTTTGTAGCGCAATGCGCTAACCGCTGCACCACCGCTCCCCACCCCTCCATCCTTCTCGTCAGGAACATTGACCCAGCGTGGTGGTTAAATATGGTCGAAATAACTTCCACGACCAACGTGGCATCGGCATTCCTTCATCTATTGGTTTATTGAGAATGGTTGAGATATTAGTTTTTTTTATTTAGGGATACAATTGATCGGTGGTAATGATCCTGATGGGTGATGCTAATTGATGCTGATGTTAATCATGATTATGATGATGACAATGATGGTGGTGATTATAATGAATTATGATTATGATAATTGTAAATTAAATTCATTATGGCGAAGGCGCTGTTGTTGATGTTTGATGACTCAATGTCAATGATGATGACGTGTTTGATTGTGTTCATGACAAACAATGATGACGGCCCCACGCTGCTTTGAATATCAATTCACGACATCGCGACTGTGAATGTTAAGCCGCAGAGAATATCAGCTTCCTCGTTGTAAATGTATGCCCCGTGGCTCAGCTGGTCTTTCCCTCCCTCAGCTCTGTCTTTGACCGCTTGCAAATTAGGGCGTCAAACTGAACCCGGGGTCATCTTTCCCTCTCGATATATAATCAGTGCTGCTGCCACGCTATCTGAGACTAGTACCCCGCTCCCTAGAGGGCTCAGTGCTGATGCCTCTGTAGAACTCTGCAGACAGTTAAAATATCTGTATTGTTTTCAGTGTTAGATGTTTTCTTTCTTCACCAGTTGGAGTCTAATATTGCCAATTTTATAATCATTATTATAGCTAGTTATGTTACAATTATAATACACGTTGTAACAGTATATCATATGAACGCGATCGCATCTCAAAGACAAAACTATCAGTCTGATTGCCTCAACGACTCTGAGTTTAGCTGAATAGATGAGCTAAGTCTGTTAACCACGCCACAGCTTATCGCGGACAGGTAGGGGTTTAATGTGTATTGAAGGGAGACGCTAGAGGGAGAATATCTGCCAACGCCGACATCTGAGCTCCCAAACGCGTAGGCGGCACGATGACGAAGCCTCAAGCAACGTCCAGGTTCTCAACGTCACTAGAGAAAGGAGAGGCAGGAGCTGTTGAAAGGAAATGCGACTGCCCGTGCGGGGATGAGCGCAGCAGGGACGTGCAGAGGAACGCACAATCAGAAGTGGAGCCCCAATCCCAATGCGAGAAGTAAGTCAGCGTTTCACCACCACCAATAGAACCACCATCACCAATACAACCACCACAACCAACACCATAACCACCACCAAAAACACCACTACCAACAACACCAATACCAACAACACGACCAAGAAAACCACCACCATAACCACCACAACGATATTTACATTATCTGCATAGCTTTAACAAACTGTTGGGGGCAAGAGGCCGAAACGGCACACAAGGGGTGGGTGGCCAGCGCCACGCTCGGCCATCTTTGTCTCCCTAGTGGCGATGTTTACAAAAATGTACTAATTTGAGGTTGATTTGCCCTAGGGAAGGCCTAGGACCGGTACAGATAATCGTCAGTGGTGTTGGCCGTGAGCGGAAATCGATCTCGGGTCACCGGGCTCGTTTGCTCCATCTCCCAGACAGACGATAGGTCCGTGAGGATTTTTTTGACCGTCGGTCACCATCAAGGATTCGCGACGGTGCACTCCCCAAACCCGCGAACCACTCATGCACGCTTCGACGTGTCAGAGAGCGACGCAGGGTAACTCGCGCTGTGAAATGTGCGACTTGAACTCGTGCGTGCGTTCTCTGATCCGTGTGTTAGTTATCTTTTTTTTGTCTCACGATGCAATTCCAACCGCGCATTGGTTCCCATCACTCTGGGCTCGGTGACGGAATACGTCAAATTCCCTTTTGGCATGGGCGAGCATCGGTCACAAAGTGGAATCTTCCCCAGCCCACATTGACCAGAATGGTCACGCATGGTCTTTCCATGCATCTTAGTGCAATGCCCAGCATCCACCGATCCAGTCTTCTTTGTGCAATAATCAGAGGGTTGTTTTTTTTCCTCCTCTCCATTTGCTTCGTCAACGTCTTCTTCCTCTTGGCAACGAATATTGTCGATTAAAGCTCTGAAGTTATTCGACTGAATCTAGCACGTGTAGACGTTTACGACCACTTATCGTCATTCGTAATAGATTTTCGGGTTAGATCGCATGTGTAAGATGTCGTGTCACAAAGCCTCCTCCATCCAACGCAACAAATTGTTGTTACGTGAACAAAAGTTCAAATGCATTACTGCAGCTTCAACAGCAGCTAATGTCGGAGAGCAATGTCGCAACACAACATTCACTGTGACTCGACCGAACGTCTGTGTCCACCGTAGATCCTGGGACAGGTTCAACATTCGCCCAGATATCGATGAGGAGGAGTCCTCGACTCGGTGGCTTCGGGTCCTCAGGTTGATCCCCCTGACGCTGCTCTTCCTCGCCGTGTTCGGAACGGCGGTGCTCAGCAAGGTGAGGAGGAAGGAGGAGGCATCCTCAACCTCTCTCCCCAGCCTCACCTCACAGCTGCACCATCACCCGATTCGTTTCCCACACCTCCGATTAACAAGGTTTTCTACGTACAGTGCAAAATAAGTCCAACATACATACACACATTCCCTCGATATATAAAAAAAACCAAAAAATATACCAGGCAAATCCCACTGAGCTATATACATTTTTTTTCAGAAGTGACCTGGCCAAAAATGATAGCTCAACTTAATTACTTATCACCATCACATGGACATGTAAAGCAGCCAAATACTCTAAACGCGTTTAGCTATCATTTGTGGCCAAGTGGCTTAAAAAAATAGCTACATAGCTAAGTGGACCTTATCTGGTAAAAAAATAATTGTTTAGTTGAGTAGTTAGTCCAGACACGCGTCCCTCATTGCCAATGCCTCTGAGCCGAGTTCTCTCGCTCCGAATTGAGCTTCGAAGCGAGCTAAGACTGTTAACTCGCTTCACTGGTCAACGCCGTTCACTCGTAGTCGAGAAGATAATGGGAGGCCTTAATCCAACAGTGGATTGACCATGGCTGCTGATGACCATGATGGCATCCACATTGTGATTAATAATTTAGTTTTGGGTCAAATCACGTGACCAAAATGCTGGGTCGTGCACCCTCTTTCACCTGACACAGCCAATTAATGAAGTTGCCACTAAACAAACGTGCAGCCAATCAATGGGTATTACCACTTCAGCAGTAGCAGGAGCGTTAATCTATTGATTGACATTGAGCACCACCGGTGTTGTCGTTGTTGCTGGAGGGCAATCCACACGCGTTTACCAACTGGGTACGAATGTCTCGCTGGGAGTCACATCCAGCATCATCAGGCAGTCGTCAGGAATCTGACGAGGGTTAACGGTACATTTATAGCTCGCAGTGTGCCACACGCTAGATTCGTGTTATAGCAGGGGCGCCGTATGCGCTAAAGCGAAAAACGTTCCATAAACGAAAAATCCGCGTTTGGGTGGAAAATGCGGAGTGTGAACGCCGCACATTCAAAGGGGATACCCTCTCTTCTTGGTTCTTTCGGTAAAGTCACGTAGAAGGGAAGTAATAAAATAATAACAATTAAACATAATAAAATAATTATCACGACGTTTCGGCCACAACGCAAGCAGCCGTCCTCAGGTGAAACCAGGTCTGTCGAGGCGACAGCGTCTGAATGAAACAGCACACGTGCTTGGAGCATATATATATAAGCTGGGTTGGAAGGGGGGGGAAGGGCGCCTTGACAAAAAAATTGCATATCAAGAGGAATTTAGCATATTTATGGAAAATGCAGGTATGTGATTAGTACTACTTATGTCCGTGCATTATGCAGGATTAGCAGCATCCAAGGGAGGGGATATGGGAAATGCAGGTATGTAATTCGTGCTACTTATGCCCATGCATTATGCAGGATTAGCAGCATCCAAGGGAGGGGATATGGGAAATGCAGGTATGTGATTAGTACTACTTATGTCCGTGCATTATGCAGGATTAGCAGCATCCAAGGGAGGGGATATGGGAAATGCAGGTATGTGATTAGTGCTACTTATGCCCGTGCATTATGCAGGATTAGCAGCATCCAAGGGAGGGGACATGGGAAATGCATTACTTCCCTTCTACGTGACTTTACCGAAAGAAACAAGAAGATGAATCCCTGCAGTCACGAAAGCTTTAAATCGGGATACCCTCTATTGATAGGATCCACATAGTGTCGTGACGCTTCCCTCCATCTGGCGTGCGCAATGTGGTGGAACGCAGCTGAGCCTGGTGTACTTGGCCGAGATGAAAAAGGTCGCCAGACATGCTGGCGAGCTCGGCCAGAACCAGTTCTATTCCTGGGTCCTCGCCTTCGTCCTCGTCATCCCCAACATCTTCAGCTCCATCCGCTGCGGCCTCCGGCTCGCCTTCAAGAACTCCGATGTCTCCAATCGGAAGATGATCGCTCTGGTAAGGGTCAGAGAGAGACACAGAGATGGACAGAGGTTGAAGAAAAGTGCAGTCTTTAATTTGCTCTGTCCACGCCTCCAGCAGAGGGAGCATGACTCTAAGAGAGTTCTTTCTCATGGGTGTGTTGGCTGTGGGGGCCGACCTCCACCTCCCCGCTCCCCGTGAGTGGACAGGGTGCAACGTCCACCCCTTCCACCCCCCCCCCTCCTCCTCTTCGGCCGCCTCTCGCCGGGCCCCCGCCGATCGGGTGATCCCCCCCCCGCGCCAGCGCCCTCTCCGAGGGACATAGCTGAACGGCTGGCTTACCACCGTTGAGTTTATCCCCCACCCGCCGAGCGCTAATCAACAGAAACGGCGGCGGTATACCCCCCGCCCCCCGCAGGTGGATAAAATCCTTTATCCGCTGTGCAAACAGAGGCTAATGCTAGCGGAAAAGAAAAAGCGGGGATAGGACAATGGGCCACGCCTCACCGTTAACGCTATTTTTACTGTGTAAACGTGCTGCGTAAAGCGCGCACGCGCCTCACGCCGGGTACACGTCTCTCCACGCAGACGCGCCACAAACAGAAATCACAGGCGCTACGCTGAGGTTCTGCCCACACACACAGAAATCACACTTCACCAATATTCTGTACTAGTGTTTATTTATGGCGCCAATACGCATTATCCGGAGGAGGAATATTTCGCGAGGAGAGCCTAGCGTAACTCTGCCTAGGAACACAGCTACTCAAACGTCCTAACATGGATCTTGAAATTGGACTCGCGGCGTCCCACGGATGCTGAGAGAGTCGGAGGGAGAAGGACGAGAGAAGACTTGCCCAATCACTGTCTCACATCAGCACTCGCTGGCATCACACGGATGCTGTGAGCGGCTTGAAGAGGCAGGGCGGCAGACAGGGGGTGGGTCTTGACGGCCCGGAGGTTGTAGACAACTGACCCAATCGTCCCGGGGCTCCCACCTTGATACTCTCGCTGCCGCTCCACCCACCAATTGTCCTCCCGTGCCCAGTCGTCCTAGCTTTCGGTCTTGCTCTTTTTTCTAGTCTTCGGATCTGCTCTCTATGCCTCCCACCCATTGTTCTCCCGTGCCCAGTAGTTCGAGCCCTCAGTTTTTTTTACACTCTTTTAGCTTCTTACCCATTGTTCCTTGTTCAGGATGCCTTGCTCAGGGTGGCTTGCGCAGGGTGCCTAATATTCCACGCTCTTTTCGATTTAAAGCGTTCGTGACTGCATGGATTCATATTCTTGGTTCTTTCGGTAAAGTCACGTAGAAGGGAAATAATAAAATAATAAAAATAAAATAAAACATAATAAGATAAGATTTTATCTTATTATGTTTTATTATTGTTATTTTATTATTTCCCTTCTACGTGACTTTACCGAAAGAATCAAGAATATGATTCCACGCTCTGTCCTCCCCCCAATGGTGTGTGTAACTCATTGCCGTTGACCCAGGGAAACCTTATCTTTTTGCGCCCTACAATTTTAAGCCAATTTAGGGGCACCGCAATGTAACCTGTCCTGTGGAGGTCGGCCAATCTCCTGGCATCGGGAAACCGTGGGACTCTCCCCCTAGGGGCCCTTCAGATTAAAACCCATTGTGCCAGGCAACTCCCCGCCAGGACGCTATGTGGGTGCGCTGCTTGCGGAGTTGCTCCGCGCGGTCGTGGCACCACATGGCCTACTTTTCTACGCTGCAAGGCCATGTCTCTAGCCCCTGCGTTTATTTGGCATGTTTCACCATTCCAACAATCCTCAATTTATTTCTGTCTCTCAATGTCCTTGCGTTTGTTTGGTTGTCACCCAGAACTGCCTGCTGGAAGGCTTCATCGGCCTCGGCTCAGCACTTATGGCCATCGTCGTCCTCCCGGCGAATTCGGCGAACCTTCTCAGCAGCATCCTCCTCCTGAATGGTGTCACCCTCGTGCCGAGCGTGCTGCAGTTCGCTGGCAGGTGGACGAGACGCAGGAAGCCGCACCGGACGTCCAAGCTCCTCAGCCTGGCCTCCATCTGCTGCTGTCTCGTCGCCTTCGCCCTGTCCGTTGCCAAAGCGGCGTTGGTGGCGCCCGGCGACGGCTCCACGGAGGTGGGAAGGTTTGCTTATCTGGCGCTGCTGCTGGTGAGCTTGCTGCTCGTGTCCCTGTCATGGTGGGAGAATTTCCTGCCCGCCGGCTGGCTCCGGGAATTCCGCAGCGCCGTCGACGAATCGCGGAACCTCGCCGAGTTCTACGGCTCGCTCGTGCGCACGTTCATCATTGTGGCGGTTGTGCTGCTGGACGTGGGCATCGAAGGCGAGTGGAGGAGCTTCAGCGCCATCAGCGGCATCACGGAACACCGCGAGAACGTGGTGCTCGCCCTGGCTCTGTTAGGCGTGCAGGCGGGCGCCTCCATCTTCTGCAAGTGGCTCGCGAACGCCGCCTGCAAGATCCGCCAGCAGAGGAGCTGCTTCGCAGCGCCGCTCTGCCTCGCCACGCCCGCCGCCCTGGCGGTCGTCTTCGCCCTCCACTTCGCGCTCGAAGCTTCGGGCGACTCTCGCTACAACTGCGAGTCGGTCCGACGGTGGAACGGCTCCGAGTGGATGACGTCCGCAAACGCCTCATTCTTCTATAACCGCACGGCCGCTGCCGTCTGCTCGTTCGTGGGTGCCGGCAAGTATTCCATGGTGGACGCCGTGGCCACGTTCGGCGCCGGGGCGCTGTGGTTTGCGGCGCTGCTGCTGGCGGCGGCGCCCGCATTGCGCACGGGCGGTGCGACGCGCATGGAGCGCACACGCGAGCTCTTCATACGCCGCACCCCGCAGCCCGCGTGTCTCGTCGCGGGGCTACTGCTCAACCGGCGGCAGCAGCAGGAGGAGGAGGAGGTGGAGGAGGAGGAGGAGAGGAGGTCCGTCTGTTGGTGTTGGTGCGGCGTGATGTGTCGCGTGTGTGACTAGGTTTGTGTGTGACACGGTGTGTCTGTGAGTAGGTGTGTTTGTCTGAGCGGTAGTGTAGCGGTTAGCGCGCTGCTCTATGAACCTGGCCACCCGGGTTCGATTCCCGCTCACGGCCAACACCAGTGACGATTATCTGAACCGGTCCTGGGCCTCCCCTAGGTCGACTCAGCCTGAAATGAGTACCTGGTGCAGTGTGTAAACATCGCCACTAGGGAGACAAAGGCGGTCGGGCGTGGTGCTGGCCACCCACCCCCTCGTATACCATTCCGGCCTTCATAGGTGCTCGCTAACAGCACTTGCCCCAACAGCCTGCCAAAGGCTATACGGGGCGATCTTTTTTGTCTGAATAGATGCGTTTGTTACTCGGTGTGTCTGTATGTGACTAGGTGTCGCTGTGAGTAGGTGTGTGTGTTTGTGTGTAGGTGTCCCTGTGAGTAGGTGTGTGTGTTTGTGCGTGTCTAGGTAGGGAGTGGCAGTGTCGCGGTTAGCGCCCTGTGCTACGAACCCGGCAACCCGAAATCGATTCCTGCTCACGGGCCAACATCAGTGACAATTATCTAAACCGGTCATGGGCCTCCTCTAGGTCGACTCAGCCTCAAATGAGCACCTGGTGTGGTGTGTAAACATCACCACTAGGGAGACAAAGACGGCCGGGCGTGGTATTGGCTCCTTATCCCCTTGTGTGCTGTGCCGGCCTTCGAAGGTGCTCGCTAACAGCACATGCCCCAATAGTCTGATCAGGCTATACGGGGGATCTTTTTTGTTTGCTTGTTGTATCTATGTGACTGGGTGTCTGTGTGGCTAGGTGTCTGTCTGAATAGGTGTCTGTGTGACTAGGTGTCTGTCTGTGTGAATGGCCACAAATCCGCTGAAGTCTCGTTCTGGGATTCATAGGTACTAGTCACTAACAGCCCTTGCCCCAACAGTCTGTCAAGGTTTCGATTTAAAGCTTTCGTGACTGCAGGGATTCATCTTCTTGGTTCTTTCGGTAAAGTCACGTAGAAGGGAAGTAATAAAATAATAAAAATAAAACATAATAAAACAATTCTCACGACGTTTCGGCCACAACGCAAGCAGCCGTCCTCAGGCGAAGAATGAAACACCCCAAGCTTGGAGCGTATATTTAAGCTGGGTTAGAGGGGAGGAGGTGGGAAGAAGAGCGCCTAAACAAAATAATTTGCATATCAAGAGGAATTCAGCATATGGAAAATGTGTAGGAGGTGGGCGGAGGGGGGGGTTCCAAATCAATACTATGCCCGTGCATTATGCAGGAGTAGCAGCATCAAAGGGGGGGGGGGGGGAGGGGGGGAGCATTAACAAAGGAAAGGAATGTTAATAGTATGTAGCTGTAGTTACTAAACAACCACGTAAAAAACTACAGTATAAACTGCATAACAAACTAAAGTATAAACTACATAGCATCATCAGTAAACTTACTATACTCTACAATAAGCTGAGTTACTAACAGTAAGTAATACATAAAAAAAAAAATTCTACGTTGTAAAAAATTATATAATATGCTTCCATCTAAACTTTATTCTCTTACATCACACGCGTCTATACCGTACTATATACTTCCATAGGCAAAACCAACATTAAATTACATACTGTATTGCTATAAACCACCCTATACCTTATACATTTTTAATATAACACTATGTATTATTCTACCCACCCTAATGTGTATCAAAATGGTTTATTACGTCCTTCCAGTGATTGCTAAGCCAGAATCCATCTTCTCGGTTAAAATTGTCTCTGTGTTTGTAAATGTGGATCGCCTCATGAACGAATCTCTCATGATAGCCAGATGGCTTGCAGAGAACCTCTGTCTTGGAGAAGTCAATGTCATGTGAGCCCACTGAGTTGTAACAGTGATCTGCCACGGCTGAGGTGTTTGTCCTACCGTGTTTCAGGTCTGCTTTATGTTCACGGATGCGGTCCGAGACATGTCGTTTGGTTTCCCCAATGTAACTGCTACCACAGAGGCAACTTAGTTTGTAGACACCAGGGTACTGTATGTCTGGAACCACATCTTTTACAGACGGTACCAGATCACGGATTTTATGTACTGTGTTGAATCGGACCTGGATCTTGTGTTTAATCAGGATTTTGGAGATCTTTTTTGTGACCCCAGCAATGTAGGGTAAGGTGATGGTCTTGAAAGGCTCCTCAACAGGATCCTTCTTGATGATTGGAGTGATGGCTTTGCGGATTGTGTAGTCGGAGTAACCATTAGCCTTAAGAGCTTGGCGTACGTGTTTGAGTTCACTGGAAATGTGTTCATGGTCGGAGATGCATTGGGCTCTATGATATAGAGTCTTGATGAGGGAATTCTTCTGGGATGGATGGTGGTGGGAATCCGGTTTTAGATAAGCATCCGTGTGGGTGGCTTTCCTGTAGACAGAGTGGCTCATTGAACCATCAGGTCTCCTTTTGATTAGGACATCCAAAAAGGGTAGCTTGCCATCATTTTCGACTTCCATGGTGAATCTGATGGCTGGGTGTATGGAATTGATGTGGTCGAGAAATTGGTCTAGAGCAGGCCGGCCATGTGGCCAGATGACAAAAGTGTCGTCTACGTACCTCTTCCATAAGGTCGGGCGTAGAGTGGCAGTCTGGATGGCGTCCGTCTCAAATTTCTCCATGAAGATGTTGGCTACAACCGGAGATAAGGGGGAGCCCATTGGGGTGCCCTCAATTTGCTTGTAGAAGGTTCCATTCCAGGTGAAGTATGTATTGGTTAAGCAGTGTCTCACCAGGGGGGGTACCCCAGCATTCAGTCCTTGATGAACCAAGTCTTCAATGATTGCGATGGTGTCAGGCACAGGCACCTTGGTGAACAAGGAAACCACATCAAAACTGACAAGCAGGTCGTCTGGGGACAGGGCAATCCCCTTGATTGTTGATACCAGGTCAGTAGAGTTTAGTACTGCAGAGGTGGTTTTTCCAGTGAAAGGCCGTAGGATTTCGGACAAAAAACGAGCCAGTTTGTAAGTGGGGGAGTTGATAGAAAGAGACAATGAGACGAAGAGGTGTATCTTCTTTATGTATCTTTGGCAAGCCGTACAATCTTGGTGGCCTGGCTGCAGAAGGTTTCAACGAGAACTGTTTGGTCTGATCAATTAATGCGGTTGAAGCAGAAATGATGTTGTTGGTTTTGGAGACGAGGCTGTTGGTGGGGTCTCTTTTTATTTTTGTATAGCTGCCATCGTTGAGTAGTTCTTGAATTTTGTTGTTGTATTCTATTTTGTCCATGATGACAGTGGCATTGCCTTTGTCGGCTGAGAGGATGACAATGTCATCCCTCTTTTTTAATTGAGCTAATTCAAAACGCTCATCTTTGCTGATGTTGCTAGCTGGCATCTTAGCGTTTTTGAGGGTTACAGAGATTTCCGATCTTGCTACGTCTGCAGCGATGTGACTCAAGCCCTTGAGAGCTACATCTACTCGAGCAATTATATCATTAACTGGTATGTGTCTAGGTGTGACTGCAAAGTTTAGTCCTTTAGCTAAAATGGATTTCAAACCTTCAGAAATAGGACTGTTACTGCGATTAATTACGACTTTGTTAACATCTAGCTTTTCAATGTGTGGGTCCGGTTTCTTGTTTGAGAGGCGGTTGAATTTGGAAACCAAGTTGTCCTTACATTTAGTCGACATAGCGGCAGCTGAAGAGGCAGTCATTTTTTCCACATGTTCCCAATCCGATGTGGACATTGTTGCACTCAAAGATAAGTGTGATTTGTAGAGTGTCTTGTCTAACTGATCTAGTTCGGTGCGCGTAAGTCTGATTTTCTCTGAGATAAGAGCTAAGCTAGTTCTAGACAGAATTCGTTTCGCATTAGAAGAAGTTACAGCAGCAGATGTTAGTGTAAATGCGTTCGGTATTACCTTAGAGTCGCGGCATCTCTTCAGAAAGGTGAGAGACTCGATTAGCTGAGCCTTCTTGTCCCGGAGCTTGTTGAAGGATCTCAAAGTTATGTGGAAACCCTCCCCGTAGAGGCGGTTAAATTTCGATTTAAAGCTTTCGTGACTGCAGGGATTCATCTTCTTGGTTCTTTCGTTCATGAGGCGATCCACATTTACAAACACAGAGATAATTTTAACCGAGAAGATGGATTCTGGCTTAGCAATCACTGGAATGACGTAATAAACCATTTCGATACACATTAGGGTGGGTAGAATAATACATAGTGTTATATTAAAAATGTATAAGGTATAGGGTGGTTTATAGCAATACAGTATGTAATTTAATGTTGGTTTTGCCTATGGAAGTATATAGTACGGTATAGACGCGTGTGATGTAAGAGAATAAAGTTTAGATGGAAGCATATTATATAATTTTTTACAACGTAGAATTTTTTTTTATGTATTACTTACTGTTAGTAACTCAGCTTATTGTAGAGTATAGTAAGTTTACTGATGATGCTATGTAGTTTATACTTTAGTTTGTTATGCAGTTTATACTGTAGTTTTTTACGTGGTTGTTTAGTAACTACAGCTACATACTATTAACATTCCTTTCCTTTGTTAATGCTCCCCCCCCTCCCCCCCCCCCCTTTGATGCTGCTACTCCTGCATAATGCACGGGCATAGTATTGATTTGGAACCCCCCCCTCCGCCCACCTCCTACACATTTTCCATATGCTGAATTCCTCTTGATATGCAAATTATTTTGTTTAGGCGCTCTTCTTCCCACCTCCCCCCCTCTAACCCAGCTTAAATATACGCTCCAAGCTTGGGGTGTTTCATTCTTCGCCTGAGGACGGCTGCTTGCGTTGTGGCCGAAACGTCGTGAGAATTGTTTTATTATGTTTTATTTTTATTATTTTATTACTTCCCTTCTACGTGACTTTACCGAAAGAACCAAGAAGTCTGTCAAGGCTATATGAGCGATCTTTGTTTTTAGTGTGTGTGGTTGTCTGGTCGATGCATTTGTCTATTTCTCGTGTTTTGGGTGTAGGAGGTAAAGTATGATCAAATAATCTAAGCATGTTTTTTTTTCAAATTGACGACAATTTGTGACGTTTGCCCCTCTATCCAAAAAACTAAAATATGTCCACCCACATTGTCCAATGCATAAAACAGAGAACCGCGCTCTGCGATTCCCTCTCTCAATCCGAATACGATGTCATGTTCTCGTTGTATCCTGTAGCAGCCAAGAGCAAGAGAGGGTGAAGATCTACCTGTGCGCGACCATGTGGCACGAGACCAAGGAGGAGATGACGAAGATCATCTCGTCCATCCTGAGGTAGTATTTTACCTACCGCCCGTTCCCATCAAGCGGCCGGATCCCAAGGACCAGTGGAGGTCCCTCGTGAATATGCAGATGGGTGTGGCCCAAACCATTAATTTTGTTCGCTCACGGCACCGCGCGCTTTCAGATGCGCTTCTGCGGCCATCTGGAACGCTCTTCCCTCCGATATTATTAAACCACTGGGGCTATGGACGTTTAAATTATTTAGATTGACAACTCATTTATTCAGAACTGCTTTTTGTGTTTATTGTCCTTCCCCTCCACATCCGAATAGCACGGTTGGGAATGTCGAGGACATTTGGCCTCCTAACGTGACAGACAATCAGCTGATCGTATTTAACGTTAGTTCGTTCTTTGTATGTGACCATTGAGCGATGTTTATGAATAGTGCAAGCTGTAATCTTCTCTTGATTTAAGACATATAGGCTGCAAATATTATTATGATGCATAAAAATATTGAGAGCCTAAACAAGTTGATAGCTTGGACAGGTGAGAGCCTGGACAGGTGAGAGTCTCCTTCTTGAATGTGGATAATGGTGCTTGGTTGCTGCTGCGTGTGCAGCAGTGGGAGATAAATAGAAAGAGAGAGAGAGAGTTCCAGACGACTGCTGACTGGTGCAGCTACAGAGAAACGCCACTCACCCAGAAGCTGGTCCCAGCTGTGGGTAAAAGTCGTTGTGAGTTGAACTCCGTAGGATGCGGTGAAAGTTTGCTGTGATCAGTGGGATGAGAAAGGTGGAGGAAACGTTTCGGCGGGAGATCTTGGTAGAGCGCTCGATTGCAGAGGACAGCGATACTGCACCGTGACTTTGACTCGATGGGGAGCCAGTAGCGGAATAACAATAACCGCCCTTCCCCCTTGCCGCTGCCAGGCTGGACAGGAGTCAGCCGAAGGATCTGAACGTCGGCTCTGGCGGCAGAGGGAAGATGAAAAATAATGGCAAGAAGGAAGAGGAGAAGGAGAAGAAGACGGAGAAGAAGGAGAAAAGGAACGAAAAAAAGGTGAAGAAGGAAGAGGAAAAGAAGCAGAAGGAGGGAGAAAAGGAGAAGGAGGACAATGAGAAAAAGGAGAAGGAGAAGGAGGAAAATGATAAAAAGGAGAAGGAAGAAAAGAAGGGGAAGAAGGAGAAGACGGTGAAGCGGGAACCATACGACTTCTCGGCTCACATCTACTTCGATGACGCCTTCGAGATGAAGGGAGATCACATGGTGGTCAACCAGTTCGTGACCAGCCTCATGGACGTCATCGCCGAAGTCTGCCGGTCAGTGTACCGGATGTTATTCTGTGGTCGCGATGAGCTGGGTGGAGGGAGGGAAGGATGGATAGAGTCACGGGTCTTCTAATAAGGAAGCAAGTGACAGCATAGGGAAGTAAAGCTCAGCTCGTGGTGTGCGCGAAAACAAGAAAAGAATGGGAATAGCCTGCGCAGATGACTTCGTTCAGAAGTGGATAGATCACGGTTAACGATGACAAAGATCGGTGATGGTCACGCAGATGACCGACGTGAGCGTGGATCGCAGGCCTAGCAAGGCCTTCCTTGCGTCACCATCACCGTTGTTGAGTGCAGATTCGAAGGTGCACAAACTGAAAATTGGCTGGCAAACAGAAACACTGTGGTGGGCGGTGTGATAGTTCGCGTTCACGCTCGTGTTGAATTGAGCAGGCAGCCTCATATTTTTATGTACGTCCGTATGTACGTTGGTCTTCTTTCACACCATGCATAGCCAACCTTGCTCTAGAGTGCACGAGTCGCATGACATAATTTACAAAATACGGTGCAGCACTGGGGAGATACAAGCAGGCGGGCATAGTGCTGGCCACCCACCCCCTCGTGTGCCGGGCCGTCCTTCATAGGTGCTACTGGCTAATAGTCCTTGCCCCAACACTCTGTTGAAGGCTATACGGGGGATCATTGTCTTTTGTTCGTGCGTTGGTAAGAATGTAGGCAACGAGACGACTCAGTCCGGGCGACCGAGGCCTACGACGGGGGTGGGGGAATCGAGCAGCGAAGTTCGTGTGAACAGTAACGATGGTTGTAGAAGTAGTAGCAATAGAAGAGCGATACGAAGGCGACTGACCGCCGGTGAGCCAGCGAGCGACTAGGAGATAATATTTGAGTGCTGGATCATTGGTCACCCACAATTGCTGCTGCTTTATTCAATTCAGAATCAGAATTTGTATTTATACTGCAGGTTGAATTCGATGAGCTGCAAAGCTCTATTTCACAGATGTCCAGCAGGGGCGGGTCAGAACGTTACATCAACAAACAAAACAAACACACGATAGGAGTGCCACGTACAGGACAGGTAAGCATATCACAAAAGACACAAATTTAACTAAACTATTTTTAATTTTACCAGGTAAGACCCACTGAGGTATTTGATTTTTTTCAAGAAGCGTCCACAAATGATAGCGCAATGAATTGGCTTATCACGTGGAAATGTATAGCAGCCAAATAACCTAAATAATCTACATTTTGTCGTGTGCAGCTGTGAGGTAACAACTGTAGACTTCATCCCAGATATGACAGCAGTAGCAGCAGCAACAATGCAACATAGTCATTGGAGCGCGTCTTCTCTGTCGCTTGCGCTGCTGCTGATGTGAAGGTATTTTGAGAAAAACTCGAATAATCCACAAGAAGCGCCCTCAATGGAGAGGATTCAGACGCCGTACGGAGCGCGACTCTCCTACAAACTCCCGCACGGCAACTCGCTGTGCGTGCACCTCAAGGACAAGGAGATGATCCGCCACCGCAAGCGGTGGTCACAGGTATATGTTGCATCCCTGGGCTTCAGATCTTCTGCCCAAAGCTCATTGGGCCACAAACCCTACAACCACATCCACACACAGAGCATAGTAGCAACAATAACAGCTGATGTGCTATTACATGACGATGACGGTTATGCACAATTGGAAAAGTAAATATCTCCGGTCAGTGTCCGGCAATGATACGTATGTATGTTTAACTTTTTTCACACCATACCTTACCAACCGTACTAATCGAAGGTACAGGGAAGGATAAAACATTTAACACAGAAAGCAGTTTTAAAGAAATTAGTTTACAATCTAGATTTAAAAGTGCATAGCTCCTATGCATTCCTAACAACTCAACGTCTGATTCACAACGCGAATGAAGGGAGAGGCATCATCACAGCAGCGATGATTCTCCACTCCGCTAATCCTGACGCAATAATCTGGCTCGTCAACCACCTCGATGTAAAGTTACAACTCTCGCTCTACGAGTTGTCACCAGCATCTGCCGTACAGAGGAAATGGCAATTGCTCACGTCTATTGAAGCCATCTGTATGCTACATCGAGAGTCATCCCCTCATATGAACATTAAATCACGTGATGATCAATAATTCGTTTCATGTGCGCTGTTGAGTTACACTTGGGCAGCACGCGCGGTCGTGGCCATTGGGTCGAGAATAATAACGGAGTGGCAGCCAAAGAATGGAACTTATCCAGGAGGGTTGGCTGCCGAGGAGATGGAGCGATGGAATCAGTCGGTAATGGAGGTGCTGGGTGGATAACGACTCAGGATCTCGTGAGATATCGCGACGACTTGGGGAGGTCTTAATCCAGTAGTCGATTGATCACGGCTGCTGCTGGTGATGGTGATTGTTGTTATTAAACCCCTTGGCGTGTTCTGTACAGGTGATGTACTTGTACTACCTCCTTGGCTGGAAGATCTACCGCAAGATCCACACAGTGAAGAAAGAAAAACAAGAGGAATGGGTGGAGGTAAGTGTCTTGTAAACTGCAAAGACAACGATCCCTCATATATCCATTAACAGACTGTTGAGGCAAGTGCTGTTAGCGAGCACCGGTTAAGGGTGGCACGGCACACGAGCGGGTCGTGTGTCCAACACCATGCCCATTCGCCTTTGTCTCCCCAGTGCTAATGTTTACTCATTTAAGGCTAAGCCGGCCTTGTGGAGGCCGCTTTCCACTTCCACTTGCCAGTATAAATGGGTAAGCCCTGCACATTCTGTGGATGGGCAGTTCGCGTGCGGTGGGGTAGAGTGAGAGTACTCTCCTCTCTCCCCCAAGACGTGGGAGCAGTGTGGAAGTGTAGGCCAAATACACCCTGCTAGTGCGCCGCCGTGGCAAGATGTTAACTACCTCACTTAGTATGAAGGAGGCACTGAGATCGATCCTGGCCCTGACGCCTGCATATTTGAAGCTTGAGTGTCTCTCTCCCCTTGGTCGTATGGATTTTACCAGGGCCCTCCGGATTTTCCCTCCACATTTAGAATCAACATCACACATTTAGTGTATTTGCTATAAATATCCAAGTGAAAATCCACTTTGTTGAGCTATCATTTTTGATAGCCAGGTCACTTCTGAAAAAGAGCTAATACCTTTCTCTCTCGTGCTCTCTGCCTCCGGGTGGTGACACAGTCGTAGCGTGCACTACGCGTGTCTGTGCACGCAGAATCGGTACATTTAGAAGTCTATCTTTGGTTACCTCTCTGGCAGAAATTTGTCACTCAACGCGCCATCATCACGTTGGTATTAAAAATTGCAATCGAACTTTATATACATTAAGAAATATCTATATACATACACTTATTACAGTTGTTTAAAATATGAGCAAAATAGGGTTGCGACTGAGAGTTAGTTGTATGTATGTTTAACTTCTTTCACACCGTACGTTGCCAACTGTGCTAATCAGAAGTACGGGGGAAGAACAACAAACCAAACACAAAACGCAGTTATAGAGAAATGAGTGTTCAATCTAATTGATGATTTAAAATTGCATAGCTCCAGTTGCTTCCTAATATCGGAAGGAAGAGCGTTCCAGACGACCATAGAAGCGCATCTGAAAGCGCGATATGCAGTGCCCGTCTTTGTTCAATAGCTCACCAAAAGCCACTGCTGTGAGGATGGCTGGAGTTAGTTGTTGTTGTACACAAGCAAAAAGAGCCGCGTTGTTGCTGTTGAGTTGTCACTGTTAATGAGGTTATTATGGAGTCGAGTGTGCGCACCGCTTCGGGGAGATAGTTTCCAGAGGTTGGAGCGCTGCAGATGACAATGATATCTCGACCCGCGTGGTTGTTATTAGGAATCTACTGTAGCTATGCACTTTTAAATAATCTATTTTGAACACTCTTTTATTTTGAAATGCGGTTTGTGTTTAGTTTGTTGTCCTTCCCCGACTAACACGGTTGGCTACGTACGCTACGAAAGAAGTTCAACATACATACAATATACATATGTCGGGGTAATCGTCACCCACCACTCTGTGGGCTGGTAGCTTCCCTTTATCGTCAATAGGGGGCGGAAGCGCTATCACTCCAGGGCTAATGTCCATGGCCAAAAAAGGGACCAACAACAAACCCTAGCAAACGGATCCTGGGACACATTCCCCGGGGCCCCGGGAGGGGGGAACCGGGGGATGATGTCACCTTCCAGAAAGTTCTGGAAGGGATGCATGGCTAGGGCGGAGCAAGCCACGAATCAGTATATAAGCCGGACCTCTCAGAGGTCTGGCTCAGTCATCTGCAAGCTGAAGAACGAAGACCTGGGCTGAAGATAGGACCCTGGACCCCAAGTTCCGTTGTCCTTCTAAGGGTCGGAGGTCAGTGAGGCCAGTGGTCAGGACCCACGGACCGGGTATGGTCGGGTCAGATAGCCTCCCCTAGGGCCCCAGCCGGAGGATGAAGGGGAACGGGGTACCCAGTGATAGGGCCCGTATAGTCCGGAGGCCATACCTCCCATTGGCTACGTACGGTACGAAAGAAGTTCAACATACATACAATATACATACAACATACATACAGCATACATACATTGTGTGTTTGGTTGCTGGAGGTTGGAGATGGAGCGTTGGGGTTGACGAGCGAAGTGAGCGGTTGCTTTGCTTGCTCTGTATGAGGTCGCGGCTGTAATGCCAACGCTGTTGCTGAACTGTCTCCGTGCCACTACTCCCCGTTCACCACTACAGAGGAAAAAGCACAACACCTACGTGCTGGCATTGGACGGAGACACGGACTTCTACCCCTCGGCGCTCTCCATGCTGGTCGACCGACTCAGGAGGGATCCCACCGTTGGCGCCGCCTGTGGGAGAATTCACCCGACGGGCGTCGGTGCGTAGACAGCTGCCGTGTGTGTGGTGCAGGATGTGTGTGTGGTGTACATCCTCGTGGTGCTGGACGGGCAACGTTGTCGTGGACAGTTCCGTGGGGGGAGGACCAATTCCGATTGGCCTTTCCCCTCAGGGCATTTGTAGCCACCACAGCGGCTAAATGGGGGCTCTGGACGGGTGGGAAGGGCTGGTAACTCCTGCACCTTCAATAAATTACCACTAAACCACGTCGAAAATATCTAATGACTAAGCTTGTGCCAGAGGCCCCGGGGGGGGGGGGGGGGGGGGGACAGGCGTCTATCTATTTATGAACACAATTTAAAGTAAACAAATAACAAATACACAATTAAAATAGGGGAATAATTTAAAGAGCTTGTGTCGTTTTTACTTGACCCCACCGATCCCTTTGCTCCCTGCACTCCCGCTCTCCCACTGTGGCCTCCCGGATTGCTCTTTCCGGCTTGCTTCTCTCCTTCACCTCCTCCCCTCTCTCATCACCCCCTACTCTCGTTTCCCCAGCATGCCCTTCCCTACCCTCTAGCCATCCACTTTTCCTCCAAACCCTCCCTCTACACCCCCCAAATGTATCCGATCCTCCCCTCCAGTGTCCCCCTGCCTATTCTCTCTCCCTCCTCTTGTACTTCCCTGCCCCTCCTCTTGACCCATCTTTGATCCCCCTTAATCAACAATTACATTTCCTCCCAATCTCGGAATTCAAAGCTCTAACCTAGCTCTCCACGCTTTCAAAAAAAAAAAACTTCCTCTCGTGGTGGTTCCAATGCAAAAACCACAGTAGTGTTTTCAACATATATACATACAACATGCATATAACATACAACCCACAAACAACATATATTTATCCAGGAAAATCACACCTGAATTGTAGGACAGCTGCATTGGGTTGTCACTGAGTTGCGTTAAGCCAATTAGCCACGATTGTTTATACACCGACAGGGCCGCTCATCTGGTACCAGAAGTTCGAGTACGCGGTAGGCCACTGGCTGCAGAAGACGGCCGAGCACGTGCTGGGCTGCGTTCTCTGCAGCCCTGGCTGCTTCAGCCTCTTCCGGGCCAAGGCCATCATGGACGACAACGTCCTCAAGACCTACACCACGGTGGCCACCGAGGCCCTGCAGTACATCCAGTACGACCAAGGTAAGTGTCGACGTGTGTTTGGATCTCGCACCTCCGATTAGCACGGTTGGCTACTGCGGTGTGAAAGAAGTTCAACATTTGTACATGTCACGGTGGCGAGATGTTAATTCCACTGCCTAGTATACAAGAGGTTGTGGGTTCCATCCCGACCCTGACAAGTGTATATTGGATGTTGCGTCTCTCTCTCTCTGTGGTTGCGTGAAATTTTCTCCGGGTCTTCCAGTTTTTCCCTACTTATTTAGAATCAACAGCATGCGCTTAGAACATTTGGATTAATTTCCACATGATGAGTCACTACGATGCACTGGTGGAGCAAGTGGGGGGTGGGGGGGTGGAGGGGTGGGGTGGCATGTGCCCCCCCAATGATCTGATCGAAATCCCTAATTCAATCGGATCATTGGGGTTTATTAGTAATGCATCGGCATTTTGCAACCCCCACTGCCACTGTGTAGCATATGATTACGTGCCAGGGAATCTATGAGATTATAGGACAATAGTCTGAGTCCATAATTGGCAATAAGTAACGGCAAAGCAGTTATAAGTGACTCACAGAATTGTGCGAAGCTGCGTATACAGTACACGACTTCCCTGAAGGCATACCTTCAGCGAGCGTGATGCCGAACACACGCGGTTCGAATTAGACCCTCTATCGATGGCTGCACCATCGCCGCACACGCGTCAAATAAAAAGAAAGGGACAAGTCCTTAATACTTACTAAGAACTCCTATTATTTCGCATTGCTGGAGGGGTTGCTCCCCCTACCTGAAAATCCTGGCTCCGCCATTGCTTCGATGACCTTTTATTTGTTGCCAGGTCGCTTCTGAAAAAGGGCTACATGGCACACTGGGCCGTACCTGGTAAAATAATATTTTTAAAAAATTATTTTAGACAAATCGTGGAAGTAATTGCAACTCTTTCTTCAGCCACACTACGATCTGATTGTTAATTTCCCTCCCAACCCTTCTGGCTGGTGTAGGAAATGCAGATTTGTCGCATTGGTATAAAAAAAATAAACTACAATTCTATGAACATCTCGTCGACAAAAGTGGACGTTGTATTTATTTAGAACGTCTTTCGCACCATACATCACGGTAATACATGGGTCGAGACCCCGCAACATCAATTTCATACGTAGGCTTTCACGACCAATATTCATGATTCACAATTCGTTCATGCTGGGTTAGATTATCGTGTAGGTATAGTGTTAATTTGTTTTAACTATAAGCGTCCACCAACCGACAAAGCCAATCGAGTAAAGTTGTTCGGTCATGTGGCAACTACGTCAATTGTTTTGGTTTAATTATCAAAACCCGAATATTGAAAGGACAGCAAAATATTGAGAATGTTTACATAAATATGAATATATAATATTTATTTACATTTAACTTTTTTAGAAAAAAAACTATCTGTTCACATTTGCCCAATTGACAACTTGAATTATTCCGATATTATACCTACACGATGATTGGACCCACAATGAACGAATAATGAATCATTAGAATGTTGGCCTCTGCCTTCTGAGTCTGATTTTTATGCACCGCTCCCCTCCCCACTACGCCCTCTGTATGAATGGGTTTCCCACACAGTTGGTCGGGAGGTCGCGTGTGGCGACTCTAAGGTGTGGGTATCCAGATCTTTGTCCAAAACGTCTGGCGAACTTGCAGAAAGGAGGCCAAAAACACCACGAGAGAGGGAATGTTGCCGAGCTCCTCTGCCACCAGTGGAGTGAGCAAGATGGGGAAGAGACGTACCTCCTGCAGCATTCACGATGAATATAACATGCGCACTACGCGAATTTGACGAAATGTGCCATTGAGAACTCAGAGGTGAAAGGTCAAAGTCCCTCATATACCACTCTGAACCAGGTGGGAGCCTGGACAGGTGATATCCTGGGCGGGTGAGACCCGAGACAGGTGAGAGCATTGACAGGTGAAAGTCGGCTTCTTGAAGGCAGATGATGGTGCTTGTTGCTGCTGCTCCTGCGTGTGCAGCAGTGGGAGATACAAAAAAACGATACAAAGAGAGAGAATTGCAGACGGCTACTGCTGGTGCAGCTACAGAGAAACGCCACTCGGCCAGGTTGTGGGTACAATGAGCTGGTTACCCTCTCACTCGCGGTCGTCCCCTCTCCCATTTGTGGGTGCAGGCGAGGACCGCTGGCTGTGCACGCTGATGCTGCAGCAGGGCTGGCGCGTCGAGTACTGCGCCGGATCGGATGCCTACACCAACGCCCCGCAGGAATTCAAGGAGTTCTTCAACCAACGGAGGCGCTGGGGTCCCTCCACGTTGGCGAACACCTTCAGCATCCTGGAGAACGGCATCCGCACGGCCAAGAAGAACCCGTCCATCTCTCGGCTCTACATTCTCTATCAGATCATCTACACGGCCACCTCCATCATGGGCCCGGCTACTGTTTGTCTCATGATTGCAGGTGACTTCGAGTTGTCACATGTCCTGGGTTTTTATTTATTTATAAGGGTTCATCCTTTTGATGCAAGGACTGTATCAAAAGAGAGGGCGCCATGGTGGAGAGGTGTTAACTCCCTCGCCTGGTATACAGGAGGTCGTGGGTTCTATTCCGACACCTGTATATTGGAATTGGTATTTCTCTCCTCGTGGTCGTGTTGATTTTTCTCCGGGTCCTCCGGTTCTTCTCTCCACATTTAGAATCAACATCACGCGTTTTGACTATTTGGCTGCTATAAATTTCCACGTGAAAAGCCAATTTGTTGAGTTATCATTTGTGGCCAAGTTGCGTCTGAAAAAAGAGTTACATAGCTCAGTGGGTTTATCTGGTATAATGAAAATAGTTTGGTTTAAAAAAAAGTTTACTTGAAACACATCTTCTCACAGTCGTGCATGGCTTCATGTCATTATTCACAGTTGTTCCTGCAACGATATTTTTGATTGATATATTTTCTGATAACAATCGTCTATCATTATCTGTTTAACGCACACAGCCTCAAAGTGATTGCTCGTGTTAATCCTCTCATCATAACGTATGCGCACTGCTTGCATGTTAAGAATATTGTGAGTAGAATTGCTTGTGTGTCGGGGTATTCAAACTGCTGCATGTTTCTTTCAGAAATATATTATTTACACACAGGCTGCACGACTGTTAATCTGAGTACACTCTTTACTTTACTGCTGGTTGAACGGTTGTCGTTGTCAATGGTGGTGGTGATGATGATGGTGATGGTTATGATGATGGTGGTGGTGATAAGGATGGTAATGATGGTGATTATGACGGTGATGATGATGCCTATGATGGTGGTGATAATGATGATGGTGGTTGTGGTGATAATGATGATGATGATATACAGCTCATGTGGTATTTGTCTCGTGCCGGTGCTCAGGTTGCTTCACCTTCGTTTTCAAAATCGACCAAAGCTGGGCACTCCTCATCGCCATCGTTCCGCCCGCTCTGTACATCGCCGTCTGCTTCAAGACAAAGCCCGACACGCAGATCAAGGTGGGCGCCCACGCTTCTCCTGCAGCAGCACGCGGCACTCATTACACACAACATGCTTTCTATAAATGAACCACAATGTATGTTGAACTTGCAATACCCATCAGAACACGTGCCAACGTCCAATAGAGCAGTATGTTGCAAGAATCGTGCCTTTTCAATACAATGCTACACGTCACTGTGGTGATTATGTCACGACTCAATAGTTGTCGAATGTGTCGTAGAGCCCTGATATGAAAATTACAGGACTTGACTACATTTGACACGCGGTGATCACACGACATATTCTGAATACGATGCTGAGGCTATTTAGATTAATCGAAAACTGAATCCTGGAGTCTGCAACTTCCAAATCTGATCCTCCCACAATTTAATTTCTTGCAAACCACACGTGCACTGCTCGCATGCAATCTTCGAGGTTGCCGAGGCTCTCAATATTTAACGTGGCCTTCATTGCGGTTAAAAATTGTGAGTTATCGGCATATTTATACAACTTAATGTTACGTGATCAGAGAGATGTATATTGAAAATTGGAAGGGCCCGAGGATGGACCCCTGTGGTACGCTGACTAGGCACGGCATAGGAGATGACTTTTTGTCACCCAGCTTGACAAACTGTAATCCATCATACGGGTATGACTCAATCTACTCTAGTGCCATACCCGATGCAGCGAACCTTGACCTTATCTGCTCAATGAGTATCTCATGGTCAATGGTGTCGAAGGTGGGTGTGAGATTGAGACCAAACAACGCTGCGACGCACCGGTCATCCATGATCTTTTAGAGATCAACACTGACCTCTAGTAGAGTCTTCTCAGGGCTGTGGAATTGTCGGTACGCCGACTACAACGGGTTGAATTTGCTCATCGCAGTGATGTGGGGAAGTAACCGCTTCAGACGCAGGTGCTCTATGACCTTTGAAATGATACTCAGGTTTCAGATCGGGTGATAGTCTGGGTGGTCACTATGGCTCAAGCCAACTTTTTTCAGGAGCGGTGCTACCTGCGCCATTTTGCAATGGTCTGGAAAACAGTCCTCGCTGATTTAAATATTTGCCATGTGGACAATCAGCAGCAAAGGTACGCCCAAGCATACTTTGAGAATCAATATCGGGATGTAGTCGAGTGACAATGTCTTATTTGAACGCCGTGCAATGAAAATTGACACCTCTGATACCGACGATGGTTCCAGGGTCTCGAGTTTTGCATTGGTTTCAGGTTGATCAAACTCAGATGACAGAGTGGGAGAATGCGTTGCCTGCAAGTTAGAAACTTCCGTCTTAATCATCACTTTATTGGCGAAGAACGTCACAAGTACTGTGAGTCTGACAGTCTTGGAAACAGTTTTCTTCCAAAGATACCCTAGCCTCCTCCGCATCTGTTTCACAGCGATCACCTCCAGTGACAGTAAGTCACTTTGCGCTTTCCCCAATCTCTTAGTGCTTTTTTGGATGGACACGAGTTCATCAACAACAGTGGTAATGTCATTTTCTAATTGAGCTGCAAATTAATCGACCGTTGATGCAGTATTCAGACGTGCCGATGATGAGCGGATCGTGGTCCAGTCCTTTCCAGTCTCTCTGTGATGTCGTTGTGATGGGTAGGCGAATAATCGGTAATGCCACTTTGCACGTCACAAGACTGTGATCCGAATAGCCACGTTTTTGATAAGAACGTTGGTCAACGTTACGACATCTCTAAATGTGAAGATGTAATTCAGTATATTTCCCGAGCGACGTATTGTGCGGCTGACGTGCTGGGTTAAACTGACTGTTGAACATCTCGGCGAAATCACTGTTGATTTTACTACAATAACCAGTCGGTCCAGCACAGTTCATTTCACCACAGATAATGTAGCGATAGCCAAGTGACCCATAATCTACCAGACCAGAAAGCTAGGAAAATTATTTGACAGTGGTGAAGACGATGGTCGTAGACGACAGCGATTGTAAGCCCCCGCTTGCTGTTCGTTATTTTCATAAGCAGCAGCTTGAATGACATGATTGTTAAAGAGTCACTCAGGGCTTTCACACAGATTTCTTCATGGTGAATCAGTACGATGCCATCACCATGTGGGCTGCTGATACCAGGCTTCCCGCGACACTGCATATCCATTAGGTGCAGCCTCATGCTTAATTACATCGTCATATATCCAGGTATTTGGTAATGACAAATATGTCGAGTCTACAATCCTTGATCAGATCCTGAATCAGCACCTTCTTGTTAACTATGAAGCGTGTGTTGATCAATCTAGCTGCGGTGTTCTGATCACACCTGGACGCGTGTTCATTCACTTGCTTTCACTTCTTTCAATGAGCTCCCAAACCTCTTGGGTCTTCCTTCCCTTGACCAATGAGCTATCATTATTTTGTTGTTGTTTTTTAAAGTGCAGTGCCTTCAGAACATTGTGGAAAAGTGCGGAATACATATAAAGTAACTCCCTAGAAGTGGTGGTGGTTGGACACAGAGGACGATAATGACGCTGATGGCTAATATCTCCTCCATCGTCCTGCAGCGGCGCTGCGATGGCGAGATGTTAACTCGCTCGCCTGGTATACAGGAGGTCATGGGTTTGATCCCGACCCTAACGCATGTTGTATATTTGGAGTCTGTGTGTTCTCTTTCTCTTCCCTGCACGTTTAATCTGCGTTTAGAGTTTTTGGCTGCTGCTATACATTGCCACGTGATAATCCACTTCGTTGAGCTATAATTTGGGCCAGGTGGCTTCTGGGCCTTACCTGGTAATGTAAATACATTTAATTTTTTGTTTAAGGTGGCCATGGTGCTCACCGTGGTCTACATGTTCCTCATGACGGGCACGCTGCTCGCTATGGTCGGCGACATTGTCAAGAACGGCTTCTTCACACCCAGCGGCATCTTCTTAATCACGCTCATGGGCATACACATCATAGCCGCGGCACTGCACCCTCGTGAGTTCTCCTGCATCGTGCACGGATTCTTGTACCTCATCTGCATCCCCACGGGATACTTGCTACTGCTCATCTATTCGCTGGTGAACATGTACAACGTGTCATGGGGCACGCGTGAGACCAAGGCGCCTTCTGAGCCCACCCCAAAAAAGGTGAGTTACTTTGCTTGTTATCGTTATTCTTGTTGTTGTTGTTTTTTTGTCCAACGCTATTTGGAGTGTTGCTCCATTCTCCTCTATTGCTCTGTCCCGCACCTCCGATGAACACGATTAGCTACGTACACTGCGAAAGAAGTGTAACATGTCCCCCACCCCTCCCAAGAGAAAGATCCCCCGTGTAGCCTTGAACCGACTGTTGAGGCAAGTGCTGTTAGCGAGAAGCACCTATGAAGGCTGGAATGGCACACACGGAGGTGGCTGGCCAGCACCACGCCGGCCGCCTTTGTCTCCCTTGTGTAGATGTTAACTAACCACCGCATTAGGTACTCATTTTTGAGGCTGAGTCAATCTAGGGGAGCCCAAGGACTGGTCCAGATGTATGTTGTGGGTGTCGAGGAGGAAGTCGTACCGTGGCTCGCCAGGAGAATGCAGTACGACTATTGTGGACGCTGTCTGTTCCATCTGTATTGGACGGAATGTTTCTCCCTCGCATTTTTGGGTTTTCTCCATGGTGCTCTGGTTTCCTCTTACTAGTAGACACAATGATTGCCCAATAAAACCTTCATACATGGAGGACCGCAGAGGTCGGACAGTTATTGCTGCTGGTTCACCGATCAGCTGCAGCTACCTTCCAGTTTGTTTGCAACTCCTGCTGGATTGATATCGTTGAAGGACCCTACCATCACAATGCCCCCCCCCCCCCCCCAGCAGAAGAAGACACGCAAGCATCGTTGCAATGGTGCGAAATGCTGTGTGCTGCCACTCGATTGGGACTGCTTCCAGTGGAGGATCAGCGTCTATCCGAAGGAATATGCGGCGATGAGTCAGGAGGATGACATTTCAAGGTACCACCACCTCAATCAGCTCCTGTAGCCATGCTTTTTACTTTGATCCTTACCTCTCGTGTATCGATAGTTCAATGTTTGTGCCATGTTATTGAGGGACTGTGTTATCTTGGTGTGGTTTGGGACTGTTGTTGTTTTTCTGCCTTGCCCCAAGCTTACATGTAGTATTGATGTACTTATGCAATTTGCACTCATATACTTTATTTTTTAAAAAAAATCGTAATTTGCTTACCTTCCTATACTTGGCACTCGTATCGTTTTTTATCCTCTTTTTTGTTGTTGTAACTTTCTGACCCCATGCCCCTACTGGACATCTGTGAAAAAATATTAATTACTCATCGGATTCTTCATGCATTGTACATACTTATTCTTATTATTGATTGGCTATGTCGGGTGGAGAAGGGTTCACAATACAACATTGTTTTCAAAAGTAAATGATGAGTCTTGTCTCAACGTATAGAATGTGATTCTGGTTGTGCTCGTATCTGAGGCGTCGTGGTGGTGAGATGTTAACTACCTCGCCTGGTATACAGGAGGTCGTGGCTTCAATCCCAACCCTGACGATGCCTGTTGCCTATGTGGAGTCTCCGTCTATTCCTTTCTCTCCTTATTTAAAATCATCTTGCGATTAGAGTATTGGCTGCTGGAATTTTCCACATGATAAGCCACTTAATTGAGTTATAATTTGTGATAGCAAGGTTGATTCTGAAAAAGAACTGTAGAGCTCAAAAATGGTTTAGTTTAACGGTTTGTCATCATCCCTCCCAGCCGAGTAGAGTCGTGCGCGGTGGAACTCGAAGGAGAGACGACGCTACTTCCACTCGAGGCGAGACAACAGGACACCACGAGCACTCAGATGGAGCATCTAGAAGGAGAAGAGAGCGAAAGTCGACCTCCAGATGAATCAGACACGGACCTCGCCCCCCATGCCAAAGGTAATATTTTTATGAAACAAAGGCAAAGTTTTTGCTTGTCAGTTAAACAAGACCATGCATTTTAATCGTGCGATGCGGTGACCGTCTTTGTTCAATAAGCGGATGAACGAAGTTCGTGTGGTTGTTTATGCTCCTTGACGAGATCAGCAATGTATTGTGGTTCATTTGTGGCAAGCACTGTGTGTGTAATGAGTGCATGTCGCTGCTGCTGCTGCAGTAGAAGCGTGGGTGACTGTATTATCTTCCCCTGTTCTGCATGGGCATCTTCCGGGTTCTCAAGTTTCCTCCCATGTGTAATTGGTATTGACCAAAATATAACAATCCTGAAAAATAAATACCTGCAAATCACTTTATTGGGACCACACTCAAATGCAACATTACCCTTCTACTACGATAACTTGTTAAGATCCTCATGAAGACCGTGCCTTGTGACTCAGCCAGGCTTTCTTGCAGGCTACACCAGCCTAACGATAATAATAATCAACAACGTGTAATCATCGTTGATATCAATGCAGCTCTCTCCACTGGGAGCGCACCGCACATCGCTGTCCTCCTTTGTTCCTTGCAGGGCGCCATGACCACGTGTGGCAGCGCCACCACAAGATGCAGGTCATGTTTGAGAACGTCCTGCCTCAGGGTTACACTATCACGCCGAGGTGCTCCCTCGATCCGGTGGGTCCTTGTGTCTTTGTGTTTTTATGGTTGTGTCTTTGTGTCTGTGTCTGTGCGTATGTGTGTGTCACTCTCTGCACGTGTGCTATGTATACATTGTGGGGTGCAGTGGTGCAGTAGTTAACGTACTGCACTTAGAATCTGGTGACCCGAGTTCAATTCCCGCTAACGGCCACCAATACCAGTGACGATTATCGGAACCAGTCCTAGGCCTCCCCTAGGTCGACTCAGGCTCAAATGAGTACCTGATGCTGTGTATAAATATCTCAACTGGGGAGACAAATGTGGTCGGGCGTGATACTCGCCACTCACCTCCTCGTGCGCTGTGTTGGCGTTCAGAGGTGGTCGCTTCAAGCACTTTCTCCAACAGTCTGTTAAGGCTACACGGGGATCTTTGTCTTTGTTGTGTATAAGTGCCCAGAAGATAAGGACAAACATTGATAGAGACGGTAGTCAGGCTACTGCACTGCAGTGGTTGTGGAGGGAAGGTAATCGTCAGATCTCAGCTTAGAAAGTACAGCAGAAGGTGTTATTGGAATAGATGGTAGCAATGGCAGCGTGTGTTGTGTTCCGGGTTGTGTGTTTAATAGCCCTAAACATGCACTTTAGATGCTTGCTTTACTTTGATAAAGAAAATATCTCGTAAAACAAAGCCTGACAGCTAATTGGACCTTTCCCGTTGAAATACATTTACCAAAATAATATCGAGATGTTTACCCCTTAAATTGTATATGAATTTTGGGGTTGTTGTACTAAGCAATGCAATGGATTTAGAAGTCATCATCTTAACCCCCCCCCCACCGTGGTCTGGCTCTTAATTGTTCAACGCGTTGCCCAGTTGTCCAAATTTCGCTGACCAGTCACTTGGCTGAGTGTCGTTTTCTGTGACGATTAAACAAGTGGCGCGGTCCTTCTAATTTGTGGTTTTGAGACAGTTTGAAAAAAAGGGACCTTAGCACTAGTTATGTGATATCCGCTTCCGTTGGGCCATTCTTGATCGTGTCGGGCTTCACTGCATTGCTCTGCGAGAGATCCACTTGCAGTTTTTATCTCATGCCAGGACACCTGATAGCGCATTCCGGATAACAATTCTGGGCAAAGGGGAGGAAGTGATGTTAATATTCTGGAGGTGGTGGTGGCTACGCTGCTGCTAGACGTGGTTTGTGGATCACACACTGAGATGATATCGTGAAGCTCCCTTCCCGTGGGCGTCAGAAAAGATCCGTACCCTGGCTCGCCAGGAGAGGGCGGTACAGCAAATGTGGACTCCACTGTTCCGTCTCTATGGGATGGAGTGTTGCCTCCTCACATGCGTGTGTTTTCTCCAGTTGCTCCGATTTCCTGCCACATGTGAACCCTCATTGATTGGCCGAGAACACGTTTATATACAGAGGACTGCATCGCGTGGGCAGTTGTTGGCAGCACTATCACATGGTGTGCATGGCTGCGGCCTTCCCATCTATCTGTGATTCCTCCTCGGTTTATTGAGTCGGTCCCTATATCTCTCTTCAACAGCGAGCAAATAACTGTGCAGTGGTGGGGAATTACATCTTAATTTTAATATTATTCATCGGAATAAATTGTTGTTATTTGGACAATCGCACAAAGTGAACCTTCTGTCCCGTGATCGGGAATGGATAGGAGGAAGACGAGTTCTGGAAGAGCATGATCAGTGACTATCTCAAGCCTCTGGAGGAAGACAACGCTCACAAGAAACGTGTGAATCAGGAACTCTTCGATATAAGAAACAAGGTACTGTCGACGCATCATCGCGAGTACCGGAGATGGTTAAATAACAGAAGAATTGCGTTCCACCGACTTACCATACTTGGTATGTGCTAGAAAAAGATTAATAGGACATTGTATTATGTATGACTTATTATTCCTACTAATTGATTGCAAATTATTTTAATCATTATTCTAAAATGTATAAACCATGAAACAATAACAACACAAGTTACAATTTGGTGTTGGGCATGGACAGTAGGGGAGGGAATTGAACTCACAAAGAGGGGGTCCCAAAACAGCCTCGGGTCACCCCCCCCCCCCCCCCCCCGGGCCAATGCAATGTAAAGCAAGCCAGGGCTGTCTGTCCCAACGTGCAGGGCACGTTCGTCTACTTCATGATCAATGCGCTGTGGCTGGTGGCGACCCTGGCGCTGCAGTTCGTGGGAGCTGGCCTCTACATCGAGATCCCGAGCATGAAAGACAAAGGGAAGTTCATCGACGTGCCGCCCCTCGCCTTCATGTTCCTCATCACCTCTGCCAGCATGCTCATCGTCCAGTTCCTGGCCATGCTGTACCACAGGTGAGGGGGTGGGGGGTAGACCCACGCGTGGCCATAGGAGGTGTGTGTGCGTGTCGACTCAGTGAACAACAACAGTGACGATTATCTGAACTGGTCCTGGACCTCCCCCTCATGTGCCGTGCTGACCTTCATAGGTGCTACTCGCTGACAGGACTTGCCCAAACAGTATCTTAAGGCTATACTGGGGATCCTTATATTTGCCTTTGTGTGAGTGTGGGCAGTGTGCTTATGACCAGCTCCTGTTTGGCAGCCGAGGTCTCACTCCGAATCACTCGGGCAGCATTATCTTTTCATTTGGCTGCGTAACGCTGTCTGAAAGTTACTTGGTCTGTCACTCGAAGCTCCAGGTTTTCTCGGCGACAGTAATGCCCTCCCTTCTCTATGCTTTTGAGAATGATGTGGAGGCCTCTAAAGGAACATCTTTGCCAGTTAGAAACATTCAGGCTGACCCTGCCTACAAAACAATCCCGAGTTTAATCAGACTGGATTGTGTGACGAGCTCGCATATCCTTGAAAGATCTGGACACATTCCCATCGGTGGACTCCTCTGGCGAGCGCGGCTGTGTTGGCTGAATCAAGTAGCCCCTATGCCCAGCCACCACATGGTAAAGCGGCTTCTGGATGGCTGCATAGAGGGGGCTAAACGGGCACGACATAGACTGGAGAAGAGATGGACTGATGCGGTATGGTAGGATGTGGAGCTGTGTGGACTTGCCAACGACTGGAACCAGTGGTGTCAAGATCGGCCTCTATGGAGAAGGCTCGTGAAGGACGCTTCTAAGGCAGTTGGAGGCAGTCACCCTCTAGCAACAATGGATGGCAGAGGAGCAATGTTCACAACAACAGGCAGAACACCGGGCGGCTAAAACTCAACAAGTTGGCACAGTAGGGGGCACAGCTGGTGCATCTGCCAGTCATCTCAGTCAGTTAACCATTGGCCCCGTGGTCTGTCGAGTGACCTTCTGCCGTCTCGCCACCATGGCTCCCCCGTGCCCCCACCCCCTCCAACCCCATGCAGGTTGTTCACGCTGCTGCACGTGCTCTCCTACGGGGAGTCGTCGTCATCGTCGTCATCATCGTCGCGGCAGCAATCGAAGAGTGGTGCTGTGGGCCGAGACAACGAAGCGTTCGTCAATAACGGAGACAATGATGATGATCTCAGCAGTGCCGCCTCAGAGAGATCGTCTAACAGATCCCTGGACCTCGACTCGCACGCCGTACATGGACCCACACACGTCGTGGTTGATCAATGATGGTGCGGTCAGTAAAGGTGCAGCCCTGCAAGTTGCTTCCATTGTTGCCACCCCCGGATGACGGGCCTCTTGCTACATGGAGATCGAGAGAGAGAGCCCCTCTCGAGTGGTGTCTTTGGCTTACTCTTCCACGCTGGGCACAGACGTCTTGAAAGACGTGAGAGTTGCCCATGCTTTACATCACCACCGCACGCGACCTGCCGATCGACCAACTGTGCTGTGTCCATTTACCTGGCTGAGTTGACAGAGGTGGCGGGATTTAAGAAGCTTGCAGCAACATGGGACCTTTCAGTGTCGCTACAACTTCAGCGGCACCGCAAGTGTATTGCCGTGTTAATTGCAGCATAGCAGCCTTTCATTACAATGGAATTCAGTCAAAAGAGCTGCTGCTCAACAATGGTGGACATCTCTCGAAACATCATGGGCTGAAGTAAATGTAGGTGCGTTGAAGTTGCTCCTGGTCACAGACAGGGAGTGAAGATGCACGCGCAGCTGGGAGAAGGGAATTCAGGTTTTGAGAATGAGTGACCTCCCTGCTGAGCGGAGATTGACCGGAGGCTTCAGCATGAGGACTTTGCTGCTGGAGCAGAGAGAGTGCAGATGGAAGGGGAGAGGCAGGTAAATAATGGTCAAGTCCCTAGAAGAGTGTGAAGAGTATCAGTGGGACCTTGAGGTTGACTTGGAATAGGGTGGGGAGCCAGTTGAGAAATTAGTGATGTGGGCTCGTTTACACGTGAGGTGGAGATGTCTTAGGAGGCATCAGCGACCATTGCCAGTGACGACTATTCTATTTTCAATATATAAAAGCCTGAGTGGTATTCTCCAATAGAAATTGATATCCGATATATAATGCATGTGATGATTTATTTGCTCACAATTATGTTTCCATTTCGACAAAGGTTTGATTCTCATCAGATAGAGACGGCGCTTCTATGTAGCAGTGGTTAGAAGAAGGAAATGTCATGTTCTTGTATGTATGTATGTTGAACTTATTTTGCACCGCACTTAGCCAACCATGCTAATCGGGGATGTAAACATCACGCACACCTAGATTGGTCCGTTAACCATAGCAGTTAATGCAATCACATTCGTATGCCTGATTTATTTAGATGGTGAGCAACCAACATTGGCAAACTTGTTTCTAGAGAGATTTCTCTACCAGACAACACTAAACAAGACCCCCCGTATAGCTTTAATAGACTTATCGGGCTGTTAGTTAGCACCTATAACGGCCGGCATGACACACGAGGAGGTGGGTTGCCAGCACCAAGTCAAACTGCCTTACTGCACCAGGTACTCATTTGAGGCTGATTCGACCTAGGGGAGGCCCAGAACCGGTTCAGATAATTAATTAATCGCTACTGTTGTTGATGGCGATGAGTGGGAATCAAACTCGGGTCGCCAAGTTATTAGAGCAAAAGACAATGATTGGCACATACTATTTTGAAAACTTGTGCAGGGCTATGAAGATGCGTTTTATTGCAATAAATTGTTGGCCATATATATCTATATACCTAAGTATATTTTTGGTATTCATAGTGTTATTTCATTACAGAGATGTAGAGTTACATTGAGACTGTATGGATACATAAAACAAGATACAGAGAAGAAGCAGTCAGGCAAAGGGATATTTATTCAACAATGCCATTCATTCAGAGCACCACTTTCAGATGGTTTCCCCAAAATATTGGATTAGAGAAGTGAATGCATGATTGTAATACCAAGGCAATGATTATCTGCTAATTGCCACCAAGAACATGTTATCTCCCTTGCCCGGTACACAGGAGGTCATGGGTTTAATTGTTGGACCCTGGCGATGCCTGCTGTTGTACATTTGGAGTCTGCGTGTTCTCTCTCCCTGTGGTGGTCGGAGCTTGGGTTTTTCTCCGCGTTCCTTGGTTGACATGATTTGGCTGCTGCTATAAATGTCCACGTGTGGTGATATCAGTCAGTGCAGTCATGAGCTATGGCTAGGTCACCTATGAATAAGAGCACATAGTGCAGTGGACTTTAACTGGTAACTGGTAAATAAACTGTTGATTCCCTTGCAGGTTTGGATAGTTAAGCCAAACGCTTAGCGATCCAAACCTTTGAGGTCCACACTTCAATGGGCGCTTGTAACGCTTACGCACACGCCAAGCTCTCTGTGTCTCTCTGATGGATGCGTTGTCGGGCTTTTCCCGTGGCACAGAAGACATTCGTAGTGAGCGGCTAAACGTACACTCCTCCCCCATCCCCCCTACTGGAATGTAGGTTACAATCCACTGCTTAATAATAAATCCTGATAGGTTCTTTTTAATTTTCGTCACGATTTATAGCTTTTGTATAACGTGACCAGATAATGTTTTAGTTTATGGCAATGAGAATAGGGCTCGTTTGTCGTAGAACACATTTGCACAATGCTATTTAAGTATATTACATGCAACGTGCTAACACGGCACATACTGATTATATACATATTCTGGGTTCTTTCGGTAAAGTCACGTAGATAGAAAATACTAATAAAATGTATTTAAAATAAATTAATATAACAATAAAAGCAAAAAAACACGACATTTTGATCGCAACACAAGTGGTCTTCATCAGGCGGAGAGAAAAGAAGGGGCAAGCCTCTAAATCCAACCGCTTCTAATGGTTTTCAAAGTGAGCAAAGCTGTGCGGCGTCAACAGCATGGGCAGGGCAGCCAGTGCTAATGTGGGAGTAAAGCACTTGGAGTAAAGTGAGTGTGTTAGACAATGTGGGAGGGAGGGGGTTGAGATAGGGGGAGATATATATATATACAAAGTGTGTATATATTAGAGGCCAACCGAAACTGAATTTTTGGTTTCGGCCGAAACAGAAAACCAGACCGAAAGTTAAATATTGACTTTCGGCCGAAACCGAAGCCGAAACCGAAAGTTTAACTACATTTTCGACCGAGACCGAAACAGAAAGGTATATAACCGAAGTTACCGAATACTAGATTTATCAATATGTCATGATGCAATGCTACTTTAATTCAAAATAAATCTAGAACTAATCATTCAGAGCCTGCAGTAAGAGTCGCTAAACATCAAATATTTAGGTGTTACTTAGTAATTATATCCAAACAAACGAATGTTGTAGTTAAGAAATACCAGTTTTTTCCGCATCCTCGCCCAGCAGGTTGCTGCGTCTTGCTTTGATCAGAATCGACTTTAGTGAAGGAATCCCACACGGCATGTTTCGACATTCTTCACGGTGATTAACTGCTCCGTTTATTAACTTTAATTTTCTACTTCACTCAGATTCGTAATTTCGTTATCATTAATTCGCTATGGAACTATTAACTAACTGAATATCAATATTGTCAGACTTAGAATCTTGGTATCAACACGCGTGTACACTTAAGCGAACGCAACACACAAGCCAAGGCGGGCAGGCGGCTGGGAACAGACAACAGAGGCACTTTGTTGTCATCCCGCCAAAGAGACTCCACCCGCGGATGCAGATGCAGGCTGCCATCTGTTGACATTAGCTGCTGCTGTTGACGTGTGTGTGTTTGCAGCCTATCGCATAGGATTGCCTAGCGCCGACTGACCGGCCGATAGGCAGAAATAGGCGTAGAACTAGCGTTATATTCTAAAAATAGATCTTGACGACCGAAAGTCAATATCAGTTTCGCCGAAACCGAAACCAGACCGAAAGTTAAAAATTTACTTTCGGCCGAAACCGAAAGTAAACCGACAGTTAAAAATTTACTTTCGGCGCCGAAACCGAAACCGAATTTCGGTCGGCCTCTAGTATATACACACTTTATTGCCTGTTTTTGTTTTATTTTGCACTAATAAAGTTTACTGAACCTCTGTTGTGCCGTTATCAGTCATGTGTTCTCGACTGCTTGCATAGAGATAATGGCACAGCCCTTCAATGAATCACCCCTCTGGGCGATTGAAACAGCCTGCCACCTACAGATTGCGCAACAGTGCCCCACACGACTTACAGCGGCGTTTTGAACTCTTCCGTTGGTGTAATTTGCATTATTACCTGTAGCCACCCACCGCTAAATGTACATATCGCTTGGTTCACAGTTTAGTGCACTAATCAATACCCCCAACCACTTTAGCATTACCACATTCAAATACGTAAATAATTGCGTATGCATCACCCACTTGAAATAATGCCACTTTGCATAGTTGTCGAGATTTATGGAGGTGGACGGGTAAATCAGAAAACAACGCTGGGCTGTCACCAGTGAGAAACTGGGTTCAGCTACCGAAACTACCTTTTATTTTACCCAGGTAAAACAATGTCGTGGAAGGAACAACTGCGAGTGACGACATGAGGCCATGCACGACTGTGAGCAGAAGTCTTCCAAGTCAACTATTTTGTTCATTTAATAAAAGCAAGTATTTTTATTATAATAAAAGGCTTGCATCATACCACCTTTCAAGGCTTTTTACCGGCTGCTCAGACACTGTTGGGATTTGGTCATCTCCGATGAAGAATTTCAGGTCAGAGAGTACTCCCTTCACAATCGAGATGCTGCGTGACTTGGATGGTTTAATCGTCATACGGGCCCAGCTGATGTTCTCGAGTTTTCTGAGCAGTCTCCTGGTGCATGGGACAGTGGTGGTCAATGTTGTAATGTCGTCCATGTAGGCTCTCAGTGGAGGGAGGCGGAAACCAGAGTCGACTCGCTGTCCACCAGCAACCCATTTTGAGGATCTGATGATAACCTCCATTGCCATTATGAATGCCAACGGAGAAATGGTACATCCCGCCATTATACCTACATTCAGGCACTGCCATGAGGTGGTGAACTCTGAGGTGGTGAAGCAGAACTGCAGATCCTGGAAGTACGACTTCACCAGGGTTGTGATGGTGTCCGGTATGTGGAAAAATCTGAAGGAAGACCACAGGAGTTCATGGGGCACAGAGCCAAATGCATTGTGTTTCTTTGACTGTCTCCATGTCTATCTCCGTATCTCTACGTGTCTCGTGATGAGAGCAAATGCTCAGTCGGCTGAACCTGAAGAGTGTCACTCAGGGGTGGGGCCTCAACCATCACTCGGACCCACGAAAACAAAGCACCTTTTTGGGGAAAGGTTGTTGATTTTTGTGTATAGGTGCTTGTGACTTTTTACATAGGGCATTTAAAAGTGTAATAAAAGACTCCGTCAGGCACTGCTGATCTCTGCTTGTCTTTATTCAGGTTCTTCTCCGCACCCCACTGGTCTCCTCCTCAGACCAGCGTCGTCTCGCGCGCTTGCCCCGCGCACGCTCCCTCTCGTGTGCCACGCATGCTCCTCCGTTAGCTCCTCTACTCCCGCACTCCGCACACTGCTGGCCGACGGCGTGCTGAGGTCCTTCGGCCACGTGGCCGATTGCGCGGATATCTCTCTCACCTCCCAACGTGGCTCAGACCCTTAACTTCCCCGACTGCCCTGATTTCTTCTGGGCTCCCACTTATATACATTCCCCCCACGTGATCCTGACTCCTCCCCTTCCAGATCGTCAGATCCAGCCTTCCCATACTACCCCGCTGGCTCAGCCCCCATTCACCTCGCCTCCCATTGGAGCCGAGGTGAACGGTGGCCCCTCCCACACGCCCCGCAGACCAGGCTACGCCCCCCAATACCCCGGGCCGTGTGATTGGACCAGAGCCCACACAACCCTATTTATGCTCGCATTACAAAAGCAAAATTATTCTAAAAATTTGCCACATCAAAAACTAATCAAGGTATTTTTTTTAACCAGGAAAATTGGGATTTCTTCTTCTTGGTCATGGGGGTGCTGCTGGTGGCATTGATAGCGGTGGTGGCGGTGATTGTGTTGGCATTGGTGTTAGTGTTGGCGGTGGTGGCGTTGGTAACGGCGTTGGTAACGGCGGTGGCGACAGCAGCGGCAGTGGCCAGTTGTAGCATCTCCATCTCCTGAAGGAGCGTCTCCTTCTTTCGACGCAGTGTCACGTTCTCCAAATGCAGCCTCTCATTTCCTTGACGCAGCATCTTGTGTTGCCACAACGCTCGCTCTTGTAGCATCATATCTGCGTGCATTGCCACAAACTCCTGACGCGTCACCTCCATCCCAGCATGCAGTGTCGTGTTTTCCTCGTGTAGCTTCGCTCTTCTTCGGCCCAGATTATCTTTCTGCTGTCGAAGCGTCGCGGTGTGCACTTCAAACGTTGACAAGGCTGAGAAGTGTGAAACAGAGATCATTATTAGGAAAGGGACTGGCATAGAAAATGTACTTTCTCTGCAATGCAGTGATAATTTCACTTGCAACTGTACAATATTTCACATATCTAAACGTCTATTTACATACCAGTGCAATAATTACCCTAAATCAAATTTGAGATTTGTAGTCTCTTCAGTTAGCAGGGGGTAAAATACAATATAACTTGACAATTAAAGCATGTAATGTGTAACATATACAGGCACATGATGAGATGTGTTCACTTTTTTTCTAAACAGCTTATTGCAAATTAATTTTAATCAACGAAGGAAACGTAATGAAAAAAATAAAAGCACATAATTTAATGCACTCCCACACAAGTAGATACACACACCCACTTTCAGACTCCCATCGAAATCCAAAGACTCACACAGAGACCCACAAACTCACATCAAGACCCATACACCCACACCACATGTTTCTACTTACCATTTTTACAATAACGCCGCTTCATGACCTGAAAAAAAAACTGTCATGACCATTAACCCCATCATGAGCAATATCAAAGTCCATACCATTGAATCCGTGCCAGGGTTCGGGCATGGTGGCTTTGGGATGAGATCTGCGGCATTGCATCTGTTGCCCACGAAGAGGGAGAAGAGGAACCGCACAAAATTCGATGCAGAACTGCAACAGCAGCAGCAGTAGCATCAGCATCTTGCCGCTCGTGTTGTAAAAGTCCGTGTGTGAGTGCCAAGTGCGAGTGTGCGTGCTTAGAGCACTCCCAGTGGTGACGTCATCAGTTCCGGCCGGGACGCATTGTTACAGATTTCCTGTTGTGACACGTGGTGAGATACGCCTGTGTGACGTTACCAGCACCACTGCACAGTAATTATTTCGTTTAGGGAAAAAACATTTACTTCAATGTACATTAGATTTCATTGCCGTAGCCTCTGCATTGCAAATTCTACTTCATAATCATTAAATAAAATGGGAATATTTATTTAGCACTGAATTCAAATGTTTGTTTTTATTCCATTTAACTTGTCAGCTATCGTGACCAATGTTATCCATAAGAGGTTTTTAGGTTAGATATCTTTGAGATAAATGCGTTGTTAAACTCGCCACCACTATTGATTAACATTTGTACTCCCTTCTCTTGCTCTTCACGTTACCTTTACACATTTACAAATATGCTTTTAGATTACATGGTTGCTATGTATTCCAACTTGATAAGCTTCTTCGTTGAGCTATCAGTTGTCACTGGGTCGCTTTTGAAAAAGAGCGAATAACTCAGTAGGTGTTCCATTGTAAATACTATAGTTTAGTTTAATAGTTTAATCGTTCGACATCCTTTTCAACCTTTATCAATCAACATTTACAATTTACAATGTGTCGTTAATTCTAAATATTATGGGGTATGTTGGAGCATAAACCCAAAACATTAACAACTGTAAATGCATTTTTATTACTATATATTCTATGTTTTACTTTATCATAATTTATGGAAAGTTTTTTTTCATCTTAAGTTAATAAATTGTACTGAAATAATTTTAGCACTATACAGGGAATGCAAGTCAATTCACGTGATGTTTTAATCTCTTGTAGCTGTTTGAAAAACATATTGGCCCTTAGGATTTAAATTTGCGCATATAAAAAAGAAATAATATGTAAGTATTTTTACAGATTTTTTTTTAAACATTGTCGTAATTTAAATGTGCTAACAAGACAGAAACCTTGAATCACATCCAAAAAAGTAATCTGTGCCTGTAATGCCCACAAATTATAAATACCTCCAGTATTGTATCCCTATTGTGCACATACATGATTTTTGTCTTTGTTTTGTACTTGTAATATGTTGGATAAACATGTTGAGACAAAATTGCACGAATAAATGTTAACCTGCTGTTCCTTTTCATGGTTCTTATCTTTTTCATGGTGATCGGTTGACTTAACGTAAGTGAATTGTGGCACCACGAAGGCATGATATTGGGTGGATTAGAAATAGAAAAGTTATGGCAACAGACATTCAATATAAGTATTTTATTTAGTAAATCCAAATCATTTTGATCCAGATATTTAGTAAGCTTATATCAATTTCACCCAGACAATTAGTAAATGTAAATCAATTTCAACCAGATCATTAATAAATATTAATCAGATTCCACCAGATCTTTCGTAAATCTAAATTACCATTGCTCAGATATTAAGTAAATATAAATCACTTTTCCTTGTAAAATCTATTTGGATTTACACTATTTTTTTAGGCTATATAACTCATTATTTGGAATCCTATTACTAAATCCAACGCATTTTAACTGTTGCTTTTATTACCTTGTACTTATTTTTTATTATTATTTTTTAGTTAATTTATTCAATACTTTTTATTCAAAGTTGTAGTGCTTAAAATCTACTCAATTATATCACGTGTCACTTTGTTGCCATAATTTTTTAAAGTAACAATGTGTCACATTTTTTACAGTGAGGAAAATAATACAAATTTGATTTGGAGCTTTCGTGACTGCAGGAATTACTCTTTGGTTCTTTCGGTAAAGTGACGTAGAAATAAAAATAATAAATTAAACAATAGCATACTACGTTTCGATTGCAAAACAAGCAATCATCATCAGGTACGAATGAATGAGAAAACAAACCTCGTAAACTTAGAAAAATAATGCAATACAAAACAGAGAGTCGGCTAACATAACAGTCAACACCCTATCTGGTTGATTACGTTCCTCCAAAGATTCCTAAATTTGAGAAAGAGACAAAACACAGACATGGAGACACAGCGACAGACACAAAGATCACTGAGTGGCACCACACTCGGCGTGCAGTGCTGTCTCCTATAGGAGGAGTTGTGAGGGTGCCAGCCATGAATGGGATTAATGTAGGCCATGACACTCTGGTTGACCCTGGAAGGCACGTGACGGGTAAAATCTACACAGGGGCCCAAAGTGGGGGGCTAGGGGTGGTCACGTGTCAAGCGAGGTCCTACTAGAGGATTCGAGAAGGTGGTCGTAGCCAAGTGCGGGGCCAGCCACGACCAGTGAGGATATAAACCGGGTCTTTAGAGGGACCGGGGGAGAGCGTTGCTGTTATTATCCTGAAGATCTACCTTCTACGTTCTACGTCCGAGAAGAGTAACCAACACGTGGACCTGGACCCAAGCCGAGGTCCTGTCCATTGCAGCTACTCCCAGTGTGATTAGTGTAGTTAGTTTGGTAGTCCACGACCGTAGGTTGTTATCTGGTAAAGGGGCAGTTACCCCTTTTTGTTGGTGTTAATAAATGTGTTGCTTCTGTAATGTAGTAACTCGGCGGGAGACGACTTCACGGGTAACACACTCTTTATTTTACCAAACTCGTTCACAGGTGACTAACACCCACTTAGTATCTCGGGTGACAAACACCCACTTAGCTACCCTGGCGACTAACGCCCACTGAGCTACTCGGGTGACCAACACCCACTTAGCTACCCTGGCGACTAACGCCCACTGAGCTACTCGGGTGACCAACACCCACTTAGCTACTCGGCGACTAACGCCCACTGAGCTACTCGGGTGACCAACACCCACTTAGCTACTCTGGCGACTAACGCTCACTGAGCTACTCGGGTGACCAACACCCACTTAGCTACTCGGCGACTAACGCCCACTGAGCTACTCTGGACACTCCCTGCCCGGGGTGTCCGTCTTGACTGCGGGTCCCCAGCCCGACCCACGTGGGCGTCGGACCCCGGGTCCCACAGTCTCGCCTCCGAGCCACACAGGGCCCCGGTCCCTACAAGGACGGCGGGACTAGGGGTCTCGGGGCACTAGGTCTTCAACTCCGTCTTCGATCTTCAACTGGATAACTCTTCCCGAGTGCTCTCGCGCGTCCCCCTTTATACCCCACCTGCGGACGTCGCTGCGAGCACCCATCCTATTCGACCAATCACTGGGCGCTGGCTACGATCCTGTTTTCCCACATCTCAGCGTGCCTCACCACCCACGCCGCGCCGCCCCGTCATCTGTCACTCCCGGCGCGCGCGTCCACACCACGCCCACAACGCGTGCCCAACCCCGCACCCCGCGCCGCCCCGTGATCCATCACTGTCACAGTCGGCGCACGTCAACACCACCACTACACTTCCAAAGAGTACGTCTGTAACTCAGTTGAATCCACTACATATGCAGCAGGTCGCGGGCTCGATCCTGACCCTGACACCTGTATACTTGGAGTTTCCATGTCTCTCTCTCTGTGGCCACGTGGATTTTTCTCCATGTCTTCCGGTTTTTCCCTGCACAGCAACATCACGCATTTAGAGTATTTGGCGATCACCACCCCGCGTTCACTCTCATCGTGTGTTCCCCCACCGCTACCCAGGACCCAGCTGGCACACGTAGTGGCTCCACACATAAATCGCAGACACCACACCATATTCTCTTGCGAGAAAATCCTAGCCTACTGCTGTCTATGATCCCACTCACTCAAGTGTCCTACCAAGTACCTCGTAGCTGTTCTCGCGGCGTCACACCGACACTGTGAGAGGCGGATGGAAGAGGAGAGAAAGCCTTGGCTAATACCTCCTTGTAGTGGTACTCACTATCGTCACACGGATGCTGCGAGCGGCTAAAGCAGATGTTGAAGATTCATTTCTTGAACGGCCCCCGGGCTCCCCTATGTATCCCCCCAGCGGGTCCCATGTATGACGTGATGCCATCAGGCATGGGGGGTTCGGGGTTTCAGAGCATCCGAGAGTCGGGCACCTCTCTGGCAGGGGCCGCCCTCCAGGGTTCAATCAGTGGACGTTAACCACAATCTCTAGACCAATCTCCCCGCCTTAGATTGGCACCGTTCAGGGGGAGATCTGCGCACCATGGTCCAGGCTCCACGCCAGTAGGTGTTTAGTCTCCCCACCTGTCCAGCCCCTGCATGTGGGGTATGCAGCCACACCTTTATAGGCCGCCAAATAAAAGGAGGGCTCCATACGGGGACGGGTACCCTGCTCTTGCCGCTGGTGGGCGGCCTCCCCCTGCTGGTAGGCCCGGCCACGGGCCACGTGCCACATGCAGGGTCTCCATCAGTTGCTCCACGGGCTGGCTCCCCTCCGGCTGTGGCAGGGGAACACCAAACAAAAGGTTCCAGGGTCCCTGCAAGGCGGCCTTCTCCTACCGCAGGGCTGCCTCAACTGCCAACAGGTCTGGGTCCAGCTGCTGTGCCTGTCACAGCTGTTCGTTGTCCAGGCTGCGAAACACACAGCCGACATCCACTTGGATCCGGTCAGGTTGGTCAGAGCATCTTGTCAGGCCCATGGGTGCGAGATCCATGCCCGCTGGGCGGCCCCCGGCTCCCTCAGCAGGGACCTTTGTGACACACACTGTACTCTCACTCAACTCAAAGGGGGGTTCGTGGGGACGTTGCCACCGGCAACAGCACCTCCACGACGGGGCCAATGGTGGCGGGCGACTCCAGGGTGGCGACCATGGGCCCGAAGAGGGGGAATTCCCGCTCCTGGCCCAATAATAGAATCCTCTCACCGCTGCCCTCCATGGTGGCGCATTGCTGGTGGGGATGCATGTTGAGCCCCATCCTTTCCAGATGGTCGGTACCTGCAATGCACTCGTGGAATAACATGCTCTGTAAGGTGGAGCCTGAGCATCTAACCTGGTCTCGCGAGTAGTCCCTTGGCTAAATGCACTGTAATGAAAATATTTTAAAATAAATTAATCGTGACCGCGAATCGTGATAATCGAATCGCGGGGGTGGAATCTGATTGGATAGTGAACGATGAGGGTGGACACAGTTCCTTGTTCATCTCTGTTGTGTATTCTCATCTGTTGTATATATGTCTTTTCCAAAAATGTATAATGTGACATCACCTATTTTTTACGTAATTTTTTTTTTACATATCTGGATTTAGCACGTTCTAAAAAAACAACAGTAGGTGGCCTGTGAAAGTCCTCCCTTGAGACAACAAAGGCCAAACGATCACCACCTACTGCTTCAGCTGTGACCATCACACAAAATAAGCACTCGGCATCTGGGAGGCTAATTATGTACAAGCATGGGATTGGAAAATTTTGTACATTTTTTATTTCTAGATTTGAAGTTTTCGTGACTGCAAGGATACATACTCTTTGTTTTTATCAGTAAAGTCACGTAGGTAAAGAAACATGAAAACAACTAAATTAAATCACGACGTTTTTGGCGCAACACAAGCGTCCATCTTCAGGTGGGGACAACGCAGTGAAAGCACAGTGAAAGCACAAACTAATTGTGTGTTGTCAGTGACGAGTTAAAAGTTAATCACACCCATTGGCTATTCTCTGGTGTCAATTATAGCTGGTGGGATCGTTTTTAGAAGTATGGGTGTGTGGAAGCCCAATGATACTAATTTAGCAGCTATAAAAGGGGCAACAAAGAAGGGGTAGGGGGACGCGATGGGAGAAAGAGGAAGGAAGCCAAGCGCAGCAGGAACCAGCAACCAGCCACCAGCAAGAGAACCAGGCCGACAGGTGTCACCCTGTCATTACATCACCCCCCTCCGTGGTTAAAAGATAGCCATCCCAGCTAATAATAATAACCAAAACACACGTGAAGCAGAAAAAGTTCTCGCCATAACAGGAACAACATAACAAAATTAGTTTCTAAATACGGCTGAACAATCAGCAATACAAAAGGATTCAAAAGCAACGTAAGGAGGTAAGAGAACAACCATAAGAACAGAGAGGGGAAAGAAGAGAAAAAAAGTGTCCCTCTATAAAACACTCTAGCGCAACCCCCTCCAATCCACAAATACACCCGCAATCAACAGAGTCGATTTAAAGCTTTCGTGACTGCAGGGATTCATCTTCTTGGTTCTTTCGGTAAAGTCACGTAGAAGGGAGACAGCGCTGTCTCCCCGACAGACCTGGTCTTCACCTGAGGATGGCTGCTTGCGTTGTGGCCGAAACGTCGTGAGAATTATTTTATTATGTTTTATTTTTATTATTGTCTTAGTTCCCTTCTACGTGACTTTACCGAAAGAACCAAGCAATCAACAGTGTTATCGAAATTTGAAACATTTGGACCGAGTCCTCGATGCCTGTCCGTGACAGAAAATGTGGGCTCTGCCTGAAAACCGAAAGAAGGTGGTTTTACTCCTGGCTTTGCAGGTGTCGCGGCTTCTATCTCGGTCAGCGATTCCGTGCATTTGGCGAGATCACTGGCCCCATGGGTTAGGGGTTTGGAAGCTGTGGGTGGCACGATACAGTCCTCCTGACGCACGCTCTCCATTGGCGTCTATCCCGGCTTGTCGGACACAACAGACACCGGCCGTACACAATTTCTGTCAGTCTGTGGAGGAATATAAGGCTTCAACCACGACGGATGAACAAACCATTGGCGACGGCCAACTCGCATGCGCACGCACAGCGGCCGTTTGACTTCCACCACTTCCACAGGACCCTGCCATGGCCGATTCAGTTTAGGGGACGTTCCCAATGGCACTTGCGGGCAATGCAACCATGCCCATCCCCCACAGCCCAATGCAACTCATGTTCCTTTTGCCCCGAATTTAGTTTGTTGGCCGCCTGTGCTTTGATGGTGTTTCATTTTTCTGCTTCTGAAACTGCCGAGACACGTTCCTAAGTAATTTCTAAGGGTGCAAGCAATTTAAATTTTCCACACAGTGACGTTGTTCAGCCATAGACAAGAAGCAGCCATCGTATGCAACCACTCTTTAAATACCATTCTTAACCTGGGAAAGGACAGCACCTATATCTGTATCGCTAGCGTCTGTGTCAAGAATAAAGGACAGGGATACATCTGGATAATCAAGTGGGGGCGTGTCAGCCAAGCGATCACGAAGAGCTATAAATTCAGCCTCTTCCTCCGACCCCCACTTAAAACATCTGGTTCTTAGCCGTGAAGGCATGTAGCAGTTTAGCCACTGTAGCAAATTGTGGCACAGTATCTATTCATCTTAAGGGCTTGGTGTACGTGCTCCACTTCACTGGCTAGGTGGCGCTGGTCGGAGGTACAGCGGGCCCTATGGTCGTGTTTTGATGAGAGAGTTCTTCTGGGCCAGATGGTGGTGGGAATCAGGCTTTAGGTAGGAATCCGTGTGGGTGGCTTTCCTGTCGACGGAATGTCCCAATAAACCATCAGGCCTCCTCTCGATCAAAACATCCAGGAATGGTAGCTTGCCATCATTTTCCACTTCCATGGTGAATTTGATGGATGCGTGTGTAGTGGGTTCGAATTAGGTGCACACACACGCAGCTTGGAGGCAACACTATTTATTAAACGGTAAGTAATATAACACTGTACATGAGATGGTGACCACCTTCCTCAACTCACTAACACTCTGGAACACGACACAGACTGGACCAGGCAGGCAACGGCCTGCCTGGCCCAGGACGATGACTCGGGACTTGACGACCAATGATGTCTTCACTTTGGAGTACAGTACAACAGCCTCGCTCTGCGTTCACACCACGCTTATATCTGCTTTGGCGTGGCCGGTTCCGCCAAGGCGTGGCCGGTTCCGCCCAGGCGTGGCTGGCTCTGTCCAGGCCACACCTCCCTTCCCAGGCCACGCCTCCATTCCCCCACCTCTGGGAAGGTCCGGATCCCTCCACCACGTGACCCCCCAGGCACCCCCTTGGGGCCCCCAGCCCTCGTACGGGCCGACACAGTAGTGACCGTTCTATGTCACTACACGTGTATGGTTTTGATGTGGTTGAAAAATTGGTTCAGTGCTGGCTGGCCATGTGGCCAGATGACGAAAGTGGCATCTACGTATCTCTTCCATAGTGAAGGACGTAGCGTGGATTTCAGGATGGCATCTGTTTCAAATTTCTCCATGAAAACATTCGCTTCCACTGGTGATAAGGGAGAACCCATAGGGGTACCTTCATTTTGTTTGTAGAATATACCTTTCCAAATGATGTAAGTGTTGGATTGGCAGTGCCTCACCAAGTTGGTACATCAGGATTGCTATGGTGTCAGTTACAGGTACCTTTGTGAACAGAGAGACAACATCGAAGCTGACAAACTAATAATCTGGAGACATGGAAATGTCCTTGATTAGAGAAACCAAGTGAGCTGAGTTAAGTACTGCTGAGTTGGTCTTGCCCGTGAATAGAAGCAGGGTCTCAGACAGAAATCGGGCCAGTTTGTAGGTAGGTGAGTTGATTTAGTGAGTTGATTTTGGAAAAGACGTAGTGGAGTACCTTCTTCATTGGATTTTTGGAAATCCATAAAATCTGGGTGGTCTAGCAGCCGAAGGTTTTAGAGAGAACTGCTTAGTCGGTTCGATTAGATAATTTGAATTAGTGATGATATTGTTGGTTTTTGTAGCCAGGCGGTTGGTAGGATATTTGTTGATTTTGGTATGATTGCAATCTATGATGACCGTGGCGTTGCCCTTGTCAGCTGAAAGGATGACAATGTCATATCTCGTTTTCAATTGAGTGAGTTCAGAGTGCTCGATCCTGCTGATGTTTGCTAATGAGTTTTTTTTAGCGTTTTTGAGGATGGCGTTGATTTCAGATATTTCCACGTCTGCTGGAATGTGACCCACACATTTGAGGGCTACTTCAACCTGGGCAATGATATCATCCACTGGGATGTGTTTGGGGGTGACTGTAAAATTCAGCCCTCTAGCTAGTACCGATTTTAGGCTATCAGGAATTGGCTGTTACTCTAATTGATGACAATCTTGTTAACATCTAAATTTTTAATTTGTGGATCTGGTTTCTTTTTTGACAGGATGTTGAATTTAGCAATCAGGTTAACTTTGCATATGGTTGACATTGTAGTGGCAGAAGAAACAGTCATGTTATCTCCAAGGTTCCAATCAGATGTGGACATTTTATCTGTTAATGCTAAGTGTGATTGTAAGAGACATTTTTCTAAATTATCAAGTTCAAAACGGAGCTGTCTTATCCTCTCTGAGATTAGCGATAGGCTAACTTTGAACAAGTTCCATTTAGCGTTAAGAGAAGTCACAGCAGCACATGTGAGTGTAAATGCGATCAGTATTACATTGTTGTCGCGGCATCTGTTGAGAAAGGTGAGCGACTCGATCAGGTGAGCTTTCTTGTCTCGCAGTCTGTTAAAAGATCTAACAGATGTGTGGAAACCCTCCCCGTAGAGGCGGTTCAATCTTGATTTGAAGCTTTCGTGACTGCATGAATCCATACTCTTTGGTTCCTTCGGTAAAGTCACGTCGGTAAAAAAATGAAAAAAAATAATATATATCACGACGTTTCGATCGCAACACAAGCGGTCGTCCTCAGGCGGAAAAAAATAATCCAGCAGTCGAACTGCTGAACCAGTAAGAACAGAGCAAGAGAACTGTTACAACAACAGGTTATATATGTGAAGAAGGGCAAGCAGGCGGGGTCTGAGCGGCGACGGAAGCTCATTTCATGCTAATCTCTCTCCCTAATCTCCACCATTAACACAAATGACGTGCTGGCATGCGGGGATGGAATTCCTTTCCAGCTCAGACCCCGCCTTCTTGCCCTTCGCCACATATAGAACCACTTGTTGTAACAACTCTCTCGCTGTACTCTTACTCTTTTAGCAGTTCCACTGCTGGATTATTTTTTTCTGCCTGAGAACGAACGCTTGTGTTGTAATCAAAACATCGTGATGTATATTTTTTTCTACCTAAGTGACTTTACCGAAAGAACCAAAGAGTATTCATTTTTAGGTAGTAGCTGTTTGTTTTTCTTTACATCGCATAACTTTGCTAATTAAATCGTTGACGTTCTTCGAACTATTTGATAAGCATTACATTTATCAAATCACATACCTGCATGAATATGATCATTTTTGGATAGTCGCGGGTTTGTTTTATTTTAATCGCATTATCTTAATTCGATCGTTGATGTTCTTCTAACCATTTAATAAGCATTCAATTTTGAACCCATATGCCTGCATGAATCCTAAATTGTTTTAAATATTAGCTATTTGTTCCTTTCAATCTTATAATCTTGAAAATATGATTGTTGATGCCTCTAAACGTTTGATAAGGATACGTTTTTTTTACCACGTATGCGAATGTAATAAATCACTTCGACGACGAACTTTGAATTGCGTCTTCTTTATTTAATTCTTTATTGGCTGGACAGCTCCACGTTCCTTCCCAAGTAATAACTGTACGTTCTTCGCTGCGCGGCGTAAGTTGGTGTTGTCCCGCACAGGGCTCGCTCATGCTTCCCGCTCCTGCGCGCCACCAGTTAGCGGTGCGCAATGAGGCAACCTCCGGACCGCCACGTGGCCGCTGGCGTTCCGAAGGCGCGAGACGTGGTCCCACTTCAAGACTTCCCACACTGACCTCGAGCCTCTTCCTGGTCCCCTTATAACCCTCTCACGCAGAGCCAAGCCCCGCCTCTAGCCACGCCCCTTTTAGAACCTTCCCGATGGTCCCCCTCGAGCACCCTTGAGCTCCGCCCTTGAACTTTGGCCCAGATGATCCCACTCAACCTGATTGGCTAATGGCTGATGCAGCGGAGCCTATCCAGCCGGTTGGCGACCGCCAGTGTACTCTCTTGTTACACTAACATTGATACTATTGTTGTGGGTTAACCTGCAAGTATTCTTTCATCACGTGATCGTGAGATCTGACTGTTGATACTTCTAACCAATTGATACACATATTTTCGGACATGCTTTCCGTACGAAAATTGCTATTTTAGAATATGCCTATCGTTTATTATCACGTAATGTGAATATTTTCCAATACTTGTTTTTTGTTATTTAATACGTATTGATGAGTACGTATATGTGCATGGGTATTGTCGTTGCTATGAATTATTGTTGATAGAGTCAGTGAGATTAAAGTTTCTTAAATAAAAAACAGGTTCCGCGTGCTTCGTTCCTAAATTCGTGCATAATTGTCATAATGATTAACTGTATCCTGTGGTGAGATCTAAATCCCGAGACCTGACATAATTACACACATACTTGTTAAAGGGAGAATCATGATTGTTAAAGCGAGAATCATAATTGTTGAAGTGATTATACTTAACACACGTGTTTTTAGTTAATTACACTTAATTACATACATGAACAAAATTGTACAATAATTTTAAATATTAGTATTATTTTATTATTATTTAATAATATTTCATTTTTGTTATAACAATATATGTAGTGACATCGCGGATGTCACTGTGTGGTGCCGGCCCTAGAGGGGCACGGCGTGCGATGTACTCACATCGCGGACACCCCGTAGGTGGGTGTGCTACCAGCCCTAGAGGGGGCTCGGTAAGCACTGGCATAGCGCAGTGGCACCACGCGTGGCTTGTAGTGCTGACTCCAACAGGAGGGAGTATGAGTGTCAGCCATGGGATGAGGTTACCCTAGGCCATGGCACTCTGGTTGACCCGGGAAGGCACGTGACCAGTAAGATCTACACAAGGGCCCCAGGTGGGGGCTTGGGGGTGGTCACGTGTCAGGGTGAGATCTTACAGGAAGGGTCGAGAAAAGACAAGAAGTTTCTCGAAGGTGGTCGTGGCCAAGGGCAGGGCCAGCCGCGACCCAGGAGCATATAAACCGGGTCCGCACAGGGACCGGAGTTCAGCGTTGCTGTTGTCATCTGAAGATCTCTGATCTACATTTTACGTCCAAGAAGAAGTCACCAACACGTGGACGAGGACCCCAGCTAGGGTCCTGTCCATTGTAGCTACTCCCAATAACAAGCGTAGTTAGCCTGGTGGTCCACCACAATAGGTTATCTGGTAAAGGGGCAGTAACCAGTTTTTGTTATATGTTGGTGATAATAAATATGTGTTGCCTCCAAGAAGTACGTTTGCGACTCAGTTGAATCCACTACATATACAACAGTGACATTTTTTGTTTAATCTTTTTTTTATTTGATTGGTAGTGCCAGTATGTAGGATTTGGCAGGCATATTAAATTAATGTACAGTGTTGTGGGTGTGAGGGTGGAATAGCTGCCCTTAGTGGAGGAGTTTAAGTACCATGGGGTCTTTTTGCGAGTGGGAGTGGGAGATCGGCCGGCAGATCGGTGCGGTGTCTGCAGTGATGCAGGCACTGTACCATTCCATGGTAGTGAATTAGGAGCTGAGTTCCCAGACAAAGCTCTCAGTTTCCAGCTAGATCTACGATCGTGGATACAAGGGGACGAAATTAGTTTTCTCTGCAGGGTTGCCGGGTTCACTCTCAGTGATTAGGTGAGGATCTCAGAAATCTGGGAGAGCCTCAGAGTCGGGCTGATGCTCCTCTGGATCGAGACAAGCCAGCTGAAGTGGTTCGGGCACCTGGTAAGACTCCACTTTGAACTCAACCGGGCATGTCCTGCTGGGAAAAGACCACAGGGGTCGACCCAAGACACGCTGGCAGCACTATGTCGCTTGGCTGGCCTGGGAACGCCTGGGAATTATCCAGGAAGAGCTATAGTCTGTTGCCAGAGAAAGAGAGGTCTCAACATGCTGCCGACGTGACCCTCACCAGGTCAAGTGGATTGAGAAACGAATGAACGTTGTGAGATGCAATTGAAATAAATGACGCTAAATAAAACGAAATTATTTTTATTTGTATTCCAGATTTTTCCTGTAGAATCAATGATAGAAGCGTTATAATGCCATTTCCGTACGTGTACATTTCTACGTTTGTACCTTAGTATTGTATTTCTCAAACAATTCATTACACCACAAGTGTATAAAGACATCCCATTTCACCAAAGATAATTATAATTGCACCCCTATACTATAATCACACTCCTCTGGCAGCGTGAATACATCCATGTTGATTCTACACACCGAGTGGTACTTCATTGTCAACCACTAGAAAGGTTTTGATCAATTATGCTCAACCCACATTCTAATCGAGAGCCACACACTCATAACCACTGCACCCACCAACCAATCACAGACCCGGCACTACACATAATGGTGACGATGGCGCGAGTGTCATGTGTCGTGGTGTCTGCTCTTTATGGTGTTTATGTTCACCTCTCTCAGGACGCATGGCTCAGATCCAAAATCGTCACAGAGTGACCAACTTCACCAAACCCGATGTACAGCCCAAGATGTAGGGGCTGAGTGAAAGTTTGGTGAACAGAGTATAACAGTGCCATGGAGTCGGCGCTGTAAAACGACAGGAGCCCCGCTTCCCAGTCCAGATGAACCCCGACTCTCCGTGGAGGCTCCGGCACCATCAGTGAGGTCTCTACCCTGCCATGCCACGCTGAAAAGCTGCTGTTATATTTCCGTAGACTCCAGGAGATGTCACTCCGTCCCAAGAGGCACTCAATACCACTCCCGCTCCGTGGGATCGTCCCATATGCGATTCCAATCCGACACCGCTGCACATTCTCCACGTTCACCTCACAGTAGTGCTGACCCGACGAGAAGCTCTCGTAGCACAGGGCTTGTAACTTCCTATCAAACCGGCGTGGGTGATCGGCGCGACCCTGCGAGAAACCACTCAGTGTCACCATCCTGAGATCTGAGGAAATCTGGAGTTTGTTGTGGGCTGAGTTTGTGTCCAGAGTCGGTGACCGTCCATCTGTGGTAACAACAGTGAAGACGATCGATGTCGCAGTCACAGCAACGCATGCACAGTAGCAACACAAGCACTACATGTGCTGTTTACAAATACACATTGTGTATGGCATTATCATTTATGTTATTGCAATAATGCAATAAACAATAAAAGTACGTAACAAATTCACATTGATTATAACATATATTACAAACGCTTGTTATTATGTGTACACAAATTCTAACGAATATTTTTAGGTATACATACATACTAATGGATATTAGTGTAGTGACGCCGACAAGCTTTCTTGCTTTACTAAGAGCCTTTATTTTGGACACAACACTAATTCTCGGACCAGGCTATTGGTTCTTAATGCTTGAACTTCGTTTTCTCTTTAACCGTCCCCTCCTCTTGTGCTATCGACCTTTTACATCTTTCGACCACCCTTTTTGGAAGCTTCGCTCAACCCATTTCCCCCAGCCAATCCTCGATCTCCTCCAATGTTGTCAACCGTCATCCATACAGTCACACGTATTCCATGCCTGTTACGTTTGAATCTCGCCTCCAATGCCTTTGAATCTCTTAGCTTCACCAAACGTCTTTGAGGCTTCCCTGCAACAATTAGAACCCTTGATTGAATTCCTGACTGTCTATTTGCACGTATGTTACGTCAGGTAAGTGGTCTGTTGCCTTGGTCATTACACTTGTATGTGTAGACAAATAACATTTTGCTCCAAGAAACACTTTCCCACTACTTTATGTACCTATTGATGACTGAGGCTCTCATTGTTATCTTCAAATTTTCAACCATCACCTGAGTGACTGCATTTCTCACTGAATCCACGCGACGTCTCCCCTGTCCAGTGGCTTAAATACACGACACAGGCCTGCCTCGTGGTGCTGATCTTGTGTTTGTTGTTAATGGGGCAACAGCTATCAGTGAAGCAGAGAAACCTACACACAACAGCCAGAAGATTCGTTGGGATGCCTCCCACTGAAATGGCCTTTGCAAGGTTCAGGCGGATGGACACGGGGGCAGGGTTATCCTGAGTCCCCTGAGAGACCGAGCTGCTCCTGCACTCACAGTACGGGACACATGTACAGTCTAATAAGGGCCCATGTCCCTCTACACATAGCATGTGTCACAATGTCGAATTAGGGTCCAGATCCCAACACAACAACAACGGCCATTCAGCACTTAAGTGGTGGTGATGTCACTATCGTGCTTGTGCCAGGGTATATGCCCTTTAAAGCCTCATGAAGTATCAAACGTCCACTGGCAGGAGGTCACTGGACAGACCCATGTGCCATGGGTTGATGATTCAGATGATTAGCCAATGGTCCACCTGTGCTCATTATGCTAATTTGCTGTTTTATAGCTGCCCGGCGCTTCACACATTGTTGTGAGCATCGATCCTTTGCCCTCCATTTCCGCTGGAGGGCATCTGACTCCAACTGCCTAGTAACATCCTTCACAATCCGCGTTCCACAAAGGCCCATCTTGACACCGCTGGTATTAGTTATTGGCAAGTCCACTCAGCTCCATATCCACTCATGCCACGCCATTCCATTTCTTCTCTAGGCCGTTCCACGCGTATTTAGTCCCCTCTATTCAGTCAAACAAAAGCTATTTGGGCATGTGGTGGCTGGGCATACGGGCTACATGACCCAGCCAACGCAGCCTTGCCTGCCAGAGGAGCTCACCGATGGGACTCTGTCAAAATCTTTCGAGGATCTGTGTGCTCCTCCCAAATAAAAGCCTAGTTAAACCCAGGATGGAGCATAGGCAATCCAGCCTGAATGCTTATAGTCGGCGAGGATGTTTTATTAGGGGGGTCTATGTTTCGCAAGAATAGAGAATAAAGGGCACGACCATAGCCGAGAAGACCCGACACTGCGTGGGGATTCATATTCTTAGGTTTTTCGGTAAAGTCACGTAGGTAAAACATTAAAATTAATAAAAGTAAAATAAAATAAAAATCACGACGTTTCGGAGGCAACACAAGCTTCCGTCTTCAGGTGGAACCGTCACAGCCACGACAGCTGTATCAAGTAAATGAGAGATTGCAGGAGCTACCACTCCGTTTATATAATGGTTGGATAAGGGGGGGGGGGGGTAAGGGCCAAGTGCAGCACACTTTTTATTAATATGGTAAGGTGAGGCTTAAGAGGGTGAGCCTTTGTTATGGAGAGGTACGGTTTGTGACTCAAACTGTGACAAGGAGACAACCACTAAACATTGTAAACCTGTAATAGTTGTCTGTCAAATAAGATTGGCAAATAAGTGCAGTTAAATCTTTTTTGTATGGTTAATCACATCTTTCCAATGATTACTCAGTTTGTAACCGTGATGACTTGGCCCTTACCCCCCCCCCCCCTCCTTCTCCAACCATTATATAAACGGAGTGGTAGCTTCTACAATCTCTCATTTACTTGATACAGCTGTCGTGGCTGTGACGGTTCCACCTGAAGACGGAAGCTTGTGTTGCCTCCGAAACGTCGTGATTTTCATTATATTTTATTTTATTAATTTTAATGTTTTACCTACGTGACTTTACCGAAAAACCTAAGAATATTAATCCTTGCAGTCACGAAAGCTTCAAATCTAGAATTAAACTGCGTGGGGAGCGACAGACCAGGGAGCTTCCAGGCAGCGTTATGCAGCCAATGAAAATATAATGCTGCTCGACTTGAGACCTCTGCTGTCAAACCAAAGCTGGTCATTAGCACACTGCTCAGGTATGGAAACCTCTCCACTGTATCCACAACTACCTCATCAATGGAGAGTTGATGGAGTGGAGTGTTTGATGATAAAATACACAAGTAGGTGCTTAGTTATTGAGGGGTTGAGGGTAAAGCCCCACCTCTGAGTAGCACGCTCCAGGTTCAGCAGCAGCCATTGCTCAACCGCACCTAAGCATCGATCAACCTCCCATTGTATCTGTACCAGATGAAAAATCCTCCCGTAAAGGCATGAAAAGCTTGTCCAACTACGTGGTCGAAAAAGATGTTAAATAATATAGATGCCAGAGGATATCCCTGTCGCACCCCAAGGTGAACAGGAAATGGCTTTGATTCCCAGCCACGTAGCTTGACCCGAGCCTGACCACCATCACGAAGGTCCTTAATCATTGTGACCAGAGAGTCAGGGACTCTGAAAGCACTAAGAACAACCCAGAGCCCATGCCTATTTATGGTATTATAGACCTTGACCAGGTCAGAGATGTTGGTCCTGTGAGAATTCCCTACACCCCTGCTGTAGCAGACGGACGTAAAATATGACATCTGTGCAGGACCGCCCTGGACTGAAACCACATTTGGGCACTGCAAGTGTAATGCGGGCGAAAGCGACCTTCCGGATGTGACGTCACGAGGAGGCGGAGCCAGGTGACGTGGGTGAAAGGTAGGGGGTCCTTAAGCGGGTAAACCGGAAGGAGAAGGCAGTCGGGGTGTGAATGGAAAGGTGTGGGGCCACGCGGGCGTACGAGCCGAGGGGGCACCGTCAGAAGCGGGAGTCAACCCTGGGAACAGTAGGGAGCTACTGGGAGGTGTAAAGCTGCAGATAGAGATAGGCAGTAAGGCTGTGTGTGAGGAGCAGCGGGGTGGCTGCCAAGAGTCGCAGGAGCGACGAGAAGGCGAGACAGCACGAGGCTGTCAGAGCTGCAGCAGGAACAGCCAAGGGAGCTGTGTGAGAGTACAGCAGCGGAGCTGCTGTGGGGCTGCAAGAGCGACAAGAACAGCAGCGGGGCTGCTGATGTGGACTGGAGTGACATCGGAACCAGCACAGAGAGAATAAGAGAGACAGCCGTGTGGGAACGCAGTACGGACCGAATAAAGGACACTGAGCCAGAGATCGTGGTCAAGTCTTTTATTACACTGGGGTCAGAAGTGAAACGGCATGTCTAAGCAAGTAAGGAAGAAAATTCCCCCGGCGCCAGCATCGGCTTCTTCGTCCGACGACGACGAATTCCCTCCGACCACGGATTTTGCTGGGGTGGTGGAGGAGAGCCCTGCTGAGGCGAGCACGGGGACGGGCGTGGAAGATGTCGGCGCGATGGCGGGTCCGTCAACAACATCGGACGCTGAGCAAAGATGGCAACAGGTGGCAGAACAACTGGAGACACTCAAGGACGTCCTGGCGCATCTGTGTCACCTCGTTACGCCAAGGACGACGATGGAACGAGAAGGTGCTCCACGGGCCGCCACGTTGCCTGCCCTGCCGCCGCCATTGGCCACGCGGCAAGAAGACACCATCTTGCGCGCTCCGCGGCGCCAAACCGCCATCTTGGCCACGCCGCGGGCCGACGCCATTTTGAATTTACCTCCAGAACAACCATCATTGGAAGACGGCGTAAAGAGGAGTCGGAGTCGCCACCTTACTACAGTTAAGGAATTCTCTATCGGGGGCGATTGGAGCGCTTTCGCCTGCCGATTTTTGGCGGCGGTTCGTTCAGCAAGATGGACCGATGCGGAGGCCTTGCAAGTGTTGCCGACTCTACTGGACGACGAATCTGTTCGATTTTTCCGTTCCATAACGGCCGATAAGAAGAAGACTTTATGTGGAGTTTTTGAGGAAATGGCCGACGCCTATGAGCCACCTGACGACGCGCATCGGCGATTCGCTCAACGACAACGAGCACCCGAAGAATCGCCCGTGGCGTTCAGGGGTGCGGTGTTGGAGCTGGCCATGGCAGCATATCCTGACACGCCACAGGATCTGCTCGAGCCTCTCATATTGGGAAAAATGCTGGAGCTGTCTCGGGATCTGGGGATCCCCATGCCTGTGTGTGGGCATGAGAAGCTCACGTCCCGGGCGGCAGCAAAGTGTCTGGATGCGCAGTTTAATCTCCGTCGCTGGAAGCAAGTGGCGGCATGGACGGGTGGGCCCGTCAAGGAAGGAGGCGCGATGGGGTGGGACCCCACAAGGGCGATCTATGTGCCGGATGAGCGGGGTCCACAGGAGCTGACGGCTGCCTCCTCTCCATGGCCGGGACGCGGAAGGCCGGGGCCGCGCGCTACGCCATCGGGACGGGGCCGCCGGGATGCAAGACCTGCGCTTCGGCGCAACGAGGCCGATTGCTTCCGCTGCGGCCGTAGGGGCCATTACGCCAAAGATTGCTGGGCCCGCTTCCCGGGTCCGCCGCAGCAGGAGCCCACAACACCGGACAAGCCGACCAAGGAACCTCCGAAACAGGCATGTCGGCACGCACCAGACACTCGGCAAGGCTTTACACCTCACCCACCACCTTTGTTGCGCGATCCTATTGTTGTTGTTAAAGAAAGGCCATCGACGGGGACTTGTCATTCAGTTACGCAGTGGCGCAAATTGGCACGGAGAGTTGTCGCGGCCGCTACGGGTTCGTCCACTGTACCGGGGTCCATACAAGGGGTGGACGTGCGCATTTTCGTCGACTCGGGAGCGTCTGCGACTATTATATCGGATGTCATTTTCCATCTGTTGGGCATTCCGCCGGGGGCTGCGCGTCCGGTTTATGGGTCTTGCGTCGCTGCGAACGGGGGTAGTATGGGTATCGTGGGCCAGGTGGATGCTAAGATATCTATAGGGGATGTGTCGGCTTCGGGCGTTGTGTTAATATCGAGATCTTTGGCGGTTCCTTGCTTACTAGGCACGGATTTTTTGGCTAAGATGCCCATTTTGATTAAAATCAATGAGAATTGTATTGAATTGCCGGGGGGCCGTCGAATCTCGTTTCTGCCGTCGCCCTGGGGGCGACCTGCTTCGGCCGTACAGGTGCAGGCGCTGTCCGTCGCATCTGTGGACATCCCACCTGGTTCACAGATGCTTATACCCTTGCGGTATCGGAAGCCCCTGCCCAATCGGCTAGGAGCATTAGGGGTCTTGTTGTCAACATCCGCCACGATAACAACGGGATTGGCGTTAGTTGGGGCACAGACCATCGTCCGGCCGGATCAATTACCGGTTTTACAGGTGCTTAATGCGGGGGTGGAAAACATCCGTGTTCCGGCCGGTACGGTTGTGGCACATGCCACTACGGCGTTTGCGACGCACGATTGTTCGCATCGCCGGGGAGTGGTCGCTGGTGTTTCCGAGCCAAGGGGTTCGGATAATCGTTGGATCGCTACCTTATGTGACGAAAATTCTTCCCTGTCCGTGGGGCAACGTGATGCGCTGCGTAAATTGTTGCTGACGTATTCGGATGTGTTCAGCTCCGACGATTTGGATTTGGGACGCACATCGTTGCTTTCCCATCACATTGAGACGGGCGACGCTGCCCCTATTCGGTTAAATTCGCATCGGATGAGTCCAGCGGAGCGAGAACACGTTCGGGGGGCGGTGGAAGACATGTTGGCTGCGGACATTATATCGCCATCTAACAGCCCATGGGGCGCTCCTGTGGTCTTGGTTAAGAAAAAGGATGGCAACTTGCGATTTTGTGTCGATTTCTGGAAATTGAATAAGATATCGGTGGCAGATGCGTACCCCCTGCCGCGTATGGACGACTCCCTTGACGCATTGTCGGGGGCTAAGTTCTTTTCCACACTGGACCTCTCTTCGGGATTTTGGCAGCTTCCCCTTGACGAGTCCTCACGGGAGAAAACCGCATTCCGTACGCCGCAGGGGTTATTTCAATTCAACTGCCTCCCGATGGGATTGAATGCGGCCCCTGCTACGTTTCAAAGATTGATGGAGCTCGTTTTGACGGGGTTGCAGTGGGAGACGTGTCTTATATATTTGGACGATATTATTGTGTTCAGCCGCACATTTGAGGAACATTTAACGCGGCTGGAGACAGTGTTCACGAGGATGCGCTCTGCCAATTTGAAATTCAAACCAAAGAAATGCCACCTACTGCAACGGTCCGTCCGTTATTTGGGGCACATTGTGAGTGCCGAGGGGGTGTCCACGGATCCGGAAAAGACGGCGTGTGTCCGGGATTGGCCGACTCCGGCCTCTGTGGGGGATGTTCGGCGGTTTTTGGGATTTGCCTCGTATTACCGAAGATTTGTGCCGGGGTTTGCGACGATTGCGAGGCCCTTGCATCTCCTTACGGGTAAAGGACGGAAATTTGTTTGGGGAGAGCCGGAAGAGGCGGCCTTTCGGAGTCTGCGTGATCTATTGGCTACGGCCCCGACATTGGATTATCCCGATTTTGATCGCCCTTTCATTCTCGATACGGACGCGAGTGACACAGGTATTGGGGCGGTATTATCACAGTCTAAAGGGGGCGTAGAGCGCGTCGTGGCGTATGGTAGCCGAGTCTTGTCGCCTGCGGAAACACGCTACTGTGTCACTCGTAGAGAACTTTTGGCGGTTGTTTTTTTCCTACGGCAATTTCGACCGTACCTTTACGGTCGTTCTTTTATTGTGCGTACGGATCATGCGGCCTTGCAATATGCACTTAAAATGGACCAGCCATCGGGACAGTGGGCACGTTGGTTGGACACGCTGCAGGAGTCTTCCTTCCAAATTCAACATCGGAAGGGAGTGCGCCATGCAAACGCTGACGCACTTTCCAGATTACCAGGGCGCGCCCCTTGTAAATGTGCGTCGGGGACGCATAGGTGTTCGCCGATTCTCAACCCCCCTCAGCCGCTCACGTTGGCCGTCGGGAAGTCGGATACTCCGATGGAACCGGGACCGACTGATGGGGTTTTGAATCTGCCGCGGTCTGTCTGGATTCGGGAACAGATGATGGACGAGTCGTTGTTGTCCATGCGGAAGCGGTCTATGAGGGACAATGGGAGTCCGAGTTCGGCTGTGGGGCCGCGAACCGCTCTCCGAGATGGTCTGCTTATGTGGCAAGAAAGGTTCCAGGAAAGCTGACGTGTGGTGGTACCAACGTCCTTGCGATTTGAGTTGATTAGAACTCTCCATTGTGACACACTATTGCATTTAGGGGTGCAGAAGACCTTGTTGACGTTACAACGTCATTATTTTTGGCACGGCATGGCGACAGATGTCGTAGGGCACGTGCGCGCGTGCCCTGAATGCGCCCGGCGTAAGCCGCCTAAACATCCTTACGTGCCGCCTCTCCAGTCGATTCAGGTGTCTCGAGTCAATGAATTGGTGGCACTGGACATATTGGGACCCTTCCCACCATCGGCGAGGGGAAATAAATATTTGCTGGTAGGGGTTGAGTATCTCTCCCGTTGGCCGATGGCCTGGCCGTTGCCCGATCAGTCGCCGCGGCCATCACCGACGCCTTTTTGTTTGGGTACATTATGGACAAGGGGGCGCCGGAGAGACTCCTCACGGACCAGGGCCGAAATTTCTCTTCTAAATTATTGGCTGAAGTGTGCGCAGGCCTTGGGACTAAGAAGATACGGACATCTCCATACCATCCGCAGACGGATGGTATGGTTGAGCGGCTGAACAGGACATTGTCTGCCATGCTTTGCCATACTGTGAGTGAACAGCAATCGGATTGGGATCTGCACATCCCCGGAGTGCTTTCGGCGTACAGGATGACGCCCCATGCGGCTACAGGGTATTCGCCGTTTTACCTTATGTATGGTCGGGAAAACGTGCCTCCGGTGGATGTGCAATTGGGTACTGGGGTGAAGGGACCTCGTAAACCACTCCCTGAATACATTCAGGACACGGTTCGCCGGGTTACGGAGGCGCGGGAAAACGCCCGCGTGGCTACGGCCAAAGCCCAGGCCCGGAACGAGCGGTATGCTCGGCGGTCTGAGGGGGAGTGCCCCTGGAAGGTGGGAGACCTGGCCTGGCTCCATTGCCCGCAGGTGCGGCCGGGGACCTCTCCTAAATTGCACAAACCTTGGCATGGTCCTGTGCGCCTCATTGAGGTTCCCAATCCACAGTCGGCGCGCGTTCAGTTTGGTTCTCGCCGTTGGTTTGTTCATACGTCGCGGTTGAAACCATATGTTGCTCCCCTACGTGATGCGTCATCTCCCAATGTTGCCTTGCCGGGGTCTGTTGCTGCTGACTCTGACTCTTCCCCGCCTGCGTCCATTGATCTTGCTAGAGCGCCTGTCGTACCTGTTCCAGACAGGCCGACCGTGACACCGCGGGGGAGGAGTGGGCCTGTTCGGAGGGCGCCTGCCAGGGCTGCGGGACCTTCAAGCCCGGCGACCCTTCCGACCCCGCTGCAGGCGCATTCGCGGAATACGACCAAGACTGATTCGTCAGGGACACGAGATGTCGGTGGACTTCCAATCGCAGCAGGGGAATTATTCCCTGTCATTTCTCGTGTTCCATCGCGTCCCCGTTCTACAAGTGGGCCGCCGACCGTCCGGGACGGGCCGGCGACCCGCACTCGTTCCAAATCGCTTACGTTTCGTTGATTGTATGTTGTTATTGTTCTTGTTCTTGCCGTCGTATTTATCGCATGCTTTCGTACGTTCGTCGATGTTACTTGTGTGTTGTTCTTGTTGTTATATTGCATGCTTAGTGTCCTTTAAGGGGGAAGGTCGGTTCACCGCATTACGCTTTGGTGTTGTTCAGCCGATGTCGGCTGGGTTTTTTCTATGGGGGAGGGTGGTGTAATGCGGGCGAAAGCGACCTTCCGGATGTGACGTCACGAGGAGGCGGAGCCAGGTGACGTGGGTGAAAGGTAGGGGGTCCTTAAGCGGGTAAACCGGAAGGAGAAGGCAGTCGGGGTGTGAATGGAAAGGTGTGGGGCCACGCGGGCGTACGAGCCGAGGGGGCACCGTCAGAAGCGGGAGCCAACCCTGGGAACAGTAGGGAGCTACTGGGAGGTGTAAAGCTGCAGATAGAGATAGGCAGTAAGGCTGTGTGTGAGGAGCAGCGGGGTGGCTGCCAAGAGTCGCAGGAGCGACGAGAAGGCGAGACAGCACGAGGCTGTCAGAGCTGCAGCAGGAACAGCCAAGGGAGCTGTGTGAGAGTACAGCAGCGGAGCTGCTGTGGGGCTGCAAGAGCGACAAGAACAGCAGCGGGGCTGCTGATGTGGACTGGAGTGACATCGGAACCAGCACAGAGAGAATAAGAGAGACAGCCGTGTGGGAACGCAGTACGGACCGAATAAAGGACACTGAGCCAGAGATCGTGGTCAAGTCTTTTATTACACAAGCCTCTCATCAGCGTGCTTGGCAAGGTAATGTTGAATCATCTCCGCCAGGACCTTTCCTGGCACACTGAGGAGATAGATGCCCCTGTAGTTGTTACAGTCTGTGCGGTCCCCTTTCTGAAAGAGGGAGACCACCAGGTCATCCTTCTAATCCTACAGAACCTGTCCAGTGGTGCAGACTGTTATTATGATGTCATACAGGGCAGTGGGCACCGAAACGTCACCCTCCCTCAGCTGTTCGCTTGGGAGATCATCTCTGCCTGGTACTTTTCCTGGTCTCAGACTCTGGATTGCCTTCCGTACTCGCTCAACAGATGCAATTCAACCAGCCACTCACAGGGGGAGACTACTTATTCAAAGATTTGAGGCACCACAGTTCCAGCAGCGCCTTCCCCACTTTTCCTCACAATGTTTTCTGGACTGAGGGATTTCCCCTCCCCAAGACCTCACAAAAACGCTCTGCAAATCTCCAAACTTGTTCCTGGTGGCCAGAGATCAGATTACCTTTCTTTACCCTCAGAATGGTGATAGGTGTGGCACTGCAACTTCCGAGCCAAATCTGCAGTAAGCCCCCTCATCCTCCGACGTGGGATGCTGTCGACGGTGGGGGTGGGCCTGTCGCTTTTTCTCAGCCAGCTGGAAAACCTTTTCAGTCAGCCAGGGTCTCTGGACATATTTATACCACGTACCCAAAGCAGCCATTGTAGCTGCATGAGCCACAGTCCAAAACCTCGCCCATTTCCCCTTAGCATTGGGAGGAGTTGGGGGACAATGCCAACCCCATGACGTTTATAGCAACTACAACAGCCAATGGGAGCTCTAGACGGTTGCGAGGGGCTAGTAACCCTTCCACCTTCAATTTAATCATCAGTAAACTACGTCACTATGCACACAGCACGAGACACACATTCTAATGAGGGTTCATGTCTCTTTACAAAGACATAGCCTTAGCAGATTGCTGAGGAAAGTGCTGTAAGCAAGCACCTGTTAAGGCCGCCGCTGCACACGAGGGGGTGGGTTACCAGCACCACGCTCGGCCGCCCTTGTCTCCAGTGGCGGCTTGTGACATTTCGATTAGGTGGGACTGTTTTGAGTGACCTCTGAAATAATGGAGTTTTAATTTAAAACATCTCGTCATGTTAATGGCCTTCCCGTGAAAGTGATATAACAATTTAATCTACCATCGGAAGGCATTTATAAACAATATGAAACAAAACAACAAATCACTCAAATGATGTCCCCATGACCCTCAAGTCCACACTACACAACCCCTTCGACGCTGCCAAAAACTTAAAGCGTGTAGGCCATGACCTGCTATATTTGTACAGTGAAAATAGCGTTGTGACATCGTCATTACAGCCATGGGCGCCTTTTTCACTGCCCTGAATGGGTCTCAAACGGCGTGGCTAAAATGCCAAGCTAATCACAATGCATGAAGGAATATCTCTTATTTGGGCACCTTGTTGTATATGTTGGTTATCAACATTTGTTATGTTGTATGCGTGCGTGGGTGAAATTATTATGTTGTATATGTGGGTTATGAATATTCAGTGAAAATAATAATAATCAATTGAAATTTGGCCAAACGTGTAATTATCCGGAAATATGTTAATTTATGTAATTATGCACATTTAATTATGCCAATTCGAGAGGTAATCGTAGTAATTATGCGAGTGGGTGTAATTATGATAATGCAAGTCGTTATGATAACCAGACCCCGCCTCAGTGACGAGGGTGGGTTATCGATCGGAATAAGGCAATTAATCGTATGCAGTTATGCAGGTGTGGTGTAAGTATGCAAGATTAACTTAGATTAACTCGGCATCGTTGTCTAGGTTCGTCTCATTCTCGCTTTAACATTCCCAGAGTGGGTATTCGTGGTTATATTTTAGGTCCCCGGTTCACCCCGTTATCGCTTTAACATTTACTGAGTATGTATTAGTGTGTTTATTAAGGTCACCAAGTTCAGATCTCAACGCAGAAGCAGATCTTATGCATAGATTTCAGGAAAGAATCACACAACCACTTCTGTATTAATCAATTTATTACTAATTCAACCTCAACTATGATATAGTATGCGAACTCTCAATCCCGGAACGTCAACACGGCATCAATACAGTATCATCAACGATTGTCTGATTTCACTTTGACAACGGCACATGGATCCCGCATAACGCGATGGTTGTTAGTGAGAGAGAGAGTCGTTAAAATATGCAAATACTATGCTAAGAAAAACCTTAACGTTAATGAATGATTATACTCAATATTGTTCACGCAGTACCGCACTCCTTATTGATCATACGCAACCCTTATCACGTTGTTAGCACCTTGGGTCACGGGACAGTTGAATATTCTGTAGAGGATACGAGTACGTGCGGCGATTATGACTGAAAGATACTTGAAAGATTATACGGCGATAAAAAAAAACACAATCAAAAACAGTTATTATTCTTAAAGGCACCAATCTCAACAGATACATCGGCAGGTTATCTGACAACAGAATGGCTCGGAGTAAGGGCCTGCGACGGTGCTCCTTTCCCGAAGATCGTTATCTTGTACCAAGTTTACTAATTGGGGACCAGATCACCTGATAAGGATCTGGTGGGCCACCACTCCCCACGTGAGCATGGCTCGGCGGAAGGAGGTGCCAAGAATCAATTCGTATTGATGGATCTGTTGGGAATTTATGCGATTAAGAGTACAGCCCACTAAATATTAAAGATAAAAATTACGAATACTCTTATAAACGACGGATGGCCATCACTCGGTCTCGTTGTGATGCCTTCACAGCCACGGATGGCTTATGGGTTCGAGTGTGTTTGAGTGGTAAGAGTTGTCTTGAATAGTCAGTGTTCGGAGTCGGTTCTTTATGTCAAACAGACGCCTGGTGGTCGTGTGGTGAGGGGGCGGTGCGCGTCATACGTATCAGTCGCTCCCCTGTCACCGTGGTGAACTTGGTTCGGATGCCCGTTGATATGCTGTCGCAGTTCGGAACCCGGTCGGTAGGTGGCGCCCACAGCTCGCTCGCAGCGTGCAGTGTTGGGTCGTCGACCAGGGTGAGCACGAAGCCTCGTCGCCAAACCGCGATCCGATCCTCACCACTCCGGCGGCAGCAGAGACCTCCGACTCGGCAGAGGTTGACCCACGCAGGCCGAGTTGAGCTGTCAAGCGGGTCTTGCCCGCCTGCAGAGGAGATGAGGAGCCGCTTGAGTCGAGCCCCGAGAGCCGGCTCCGGTGAGCCGATCGAACTCGGCTGAGTCCCAGACGAGCTGAAGAGTCGAGCCGACCCGCTGGTCGCAGCTCGCTCCTGAGTCGACCCTCCCGGTCGAGCTGAAGATGAGTCGAGCCGACCCGCTGGTCGCAGCTCGCTCCTGAGTCGACCCTCCCGGTCGAGCTGAAGATGAGTCGAGCCGACCCGCTGGTCGCAGCTCGCTCCTGAGTCGACCCTCCCGGTCGAGCTGGTTTCCAATGCTCAGGGTCCTTTCTTTTATGCCGAAAAATCCCTTTGGGTCCTGCCCACAAGGCGGGGTTTCTTTCGATTTTTGCTGTGTCAGGATCTGTCCGTAGGTAGGTGTGTCCATGTGTGTGTCCGTACGTCCGTATGTCCTTGTGTGCATCACCCACGGTATATTCCGTTGTCATACTCCCTCCATAAAATCCACGAGCAAACAATCAGATGTTACAAATTGCCTCGAAGTCGTCTCTCTGTCTGGGTGCGATATTATCTCTTGTCTGGCCTTCTTCATGAACCAAAACACAGACGTTACAAATCGTCTCATAGGCGTTTTTGTCCGTGTTGCACGACCTGGAGGGAGGGGCAACACTCCCTCCGACCCTCACCGATGCACAAAGAAATGGCTAAAAAGTTTTAAGTTAACATTTGTCCCTTACCATTTCACAGTTATGATTCGGTATGTAACCTAAGGTCTGTCGTTTCCCATCGTGGTGCTTGACTCAAGTGGAGGTGTTTCCCCGAGCGTATACACACTCCTATCCCGCGCTGCGGGGATACAAAGACGGCCGGGATCTCCCTTTCTCTCCGACCCTGGGTTTAACATCGCTCTTTTATTATGTATTTTATATTCGACCTGGTGGTGATTCATCCCGTTATCCTGGCTTTTCATAAGTTTTACTTTTGTCTTCATGCATATGCTTATTATTATTAATTTATTTCCGATATCTTAGGTTAAGGGGTAAGTTTCTTGATCCTAGGAATTCGTATTCCTTGGTGTCTGCATGGTTATATAAGCGGAATATAGTTTACGGTGAATAGCGTTAACATTGATGTTATGTACGATATTATGTATTGTGATGTCTTTAACTTAACTTGTTTATCAGGGCTTTACTGACATGAAGTTGCATTTCATAGCCCCGCAGTCTTTGCCCCACCCTGTCTCTGCTCGCCGTTGTTGTTGCTGTCCAGCTGACGCCGTTAACTCAAGGCCTCATTAATTTCCGTCACTCCTTGTAGGTGAGGGCGGTTGAACCTTGGAGTCAGTTCTGGTTTTTGTCTGCCTGCTTCTTCTTGTGTCCCCTGACCCCGGGAGTTATTATTTCTACTTTTATGGCCTGTCGAAGCCCGACTCGCTGTTGCTGGGCTGGTGGGTCGCTGGGTTGGTGTCGTTCCCGGCTTTTTGCTTACGTTTGCAGTTCGCCGTGCTCTTAATTTCCTTCCCTCTTCAACCTTAAATCGACTATTCGCTCCTGTCTGGGTGCGATTCAATTTTGACTTAGGAAGGTTCTGATTGTCATATGCTTCGGGTCGAGTTGTATAAAAAGTATTAAAGTATGGAAATAACATTTCATATTGACTTAATGATGGTGATGGTTCAGTAGGCGTAACTTGTGGCCTGGTTTAATTGGAGTGGGTGTGAATATCAATAACTTTAGCCTACCCTGTTGTTAAATTCCGACTTTAACGTTACTTTAATAGCAATACAGAATAATTGAGCTTTTTGTCTTAACTAGGCGAACGCGAACTTCTGGTGACCCCCGCAGCCTTGTTGTTGCTGAGTCTGCATCCTTGAGAGATATACAACACTCTTATTCGTCTCACTGTGGCCACCCAACCTTCTGCTCTGGGAGTGTTATTCTTAATTTCAGGTCAAAGGCCCCCTCACGTTCAGACGTGCAGGGTTGTTTAAATCAGCTCCCTCCCCTGTGCACGCAGCCTTGAGCTGACCCACTTATTTAATAATTTAATTCCTTGGCCTTTTGGGTATCTTTGCTCCCTCCAGTTCATTACTTAACAACACCTGGTGTTTTGCAGTTTGCTGCGCTTTGGTGTGTTTTCATTCATTATATATCAATTTTGGAAGAAGGGATAGTATACAACAACCTTTTTCGCCGCCCCGAAACATCCCCGAGGCACAAATCACTGTGTTGCAGTGGGTTATAATATAGACAACTTAAAATGGTATCTTCGTTAGGCAATTCACCTTGAAAAAATATTTATATTTCGAATGTATTAAACAACACAAAATTTATAGCAAAGTATTTTTTTATTCGAAAATGTATTTCTCATCTCCAGCTGCTTGGTAAGGCAGCGCCTCAATGCCCCTAGTAGACGAACCACGCCTGTTTGTCTCCCCAATGGCGAGGTTTACATACTGCACCAGGTACCTATTTGGGGCTGAGTCGACCTAGCGGAGGGCCATGACACGTTTATATAATTGTCACTGGTGTTGGCCGTCAGCGGGAGTCGAACTCGGCTTGTCGGGTTCGGAATACAGCACGGTAACCTCAACACACCACACAACACGGGAAACACAGAGTCTAATTAGGGTCCATATCTCTCTACATACACATAACTAGGCACACAAAGTGTAAGGAGGGTCGAGGTCTCTCTACACATAGACAATATTGGATACAACTGCATGCAATGGCATTTATTAAGAAGCACATCACGATCGTTCACTTATTTTTCCACCAAGTGACAGACAGAGCTCGAGTTTGAGTCTGGGTTGGTACTGACCTGAGCTTCTCATGCACAGGATCCTGAAAAACACAAACCCACATTTTATGTTAACATTGACAACCTTAACAGATGTCCCATCAGAAAATTAACAAATACCTGCAAACGGAGAATTATGAAACTATAGTTGTTTTACCTTGACATGAACAAAGCTCTACAAATTACAAAGCACTCTAGTCCAGCACATAAATAAATGCTTGAATGATGTTAAAAAACTAACGTATTTGATCTCTGAATATGGTGAATTTTTACTGAACCATTCCAGGTCTGAGTGTCGCATTGAAGCAAAGTTGCATCTATTTCTGGACACCACCGCTTCCCCCCACATCGAAAGATACTGAAATAAATTGCCGACAACGTCAACGTCTCCCAGAGTGGTAGGTGACCTTCTTCTGGTTATTGATAAACTAAGGCTATGAGTGAATGGAGGTGGTGCCACCTGCAGGAAGGAGAGTGGGTCCTGCACGTTGAAGACAGCGAGCAGCTGGTTGATCTCCTGCTCCAGGCCGCGTGCTCTGCTCTCGTAGTGATCAATGTCCGCCTGGATGCGGGACAGCACGGAGTGGCCCTCCTCGTCCACGCGCTCCAGCGCCTCCCTCTCCTCCTCCCTCAGCTGTTCCCTCCTGCGCTCAAACTCTCGGCTGATCCGCTCCCTGATCCCATGCAGAGATTCCTATGCAGAGATACGATGACGCGTTATAGAATCGCTCATCATTTAAGACAGTGCGATGTGACATCATAGAGCATCTATGAGATCTCTTTTACCAGTGGCAAAATATAGCAGTAGGTTTTCACCCTTTTAAACTGGTACAAAACTGACACCTTTATTCAAGGCATCATGTTTGCAATAACCACAACACAAGTAGTCAAAAAAGCAAACAACACGTAAACCCGTAAAAACAAAGTTTTTCACTATAAATCCTTTATATGCGTGGCCGCGAACTTAATATAAAGGATTTTAAAAACATATTCGCCAGTGGAGGACGCGGGGATCGATCCCGCGACCTTTGGCATGGGAAGCGAGGGCGCTACCAACTGCGCTACTCCGCCACGGCCTGTGAAGGGGTTACGCTCTGGGCTCTTATACTGTGACGTTCAGCCAAAGCCACGAATGAGTTCTATTTGAATATATGTAAAATAATTTTTTTTGCCTAAAAAGTGTAACATTTTGGGAATTTTTTTTCACGAACATTAATTGTCTGTCACAACGAGTCTGTGTGGAAAATGTCAGCTCGATTGGATCACGGGAAGTGGGTTAAAAAACGACCGAAAGATTTGCACGGTCGTAAGCAAGCACGCAAGCAAGCAAGCGAACTTAATATAAATGATTTAAAAATATATTCGCCTGTGGAGGACGCGGGGATCGATCCCGCGACCTTTGGCATGGGAAGCGAGGGCGCTACCAACTGCGCTACTCCGCCACGGCCTGTGGAGGGGTTACGCTCTGGGCTCTTACACTCTGACGTTCAGCCAAAGCCATGAATGCGTTCTATTTGAATATATGTAAAATAAATTTTTTTTGCCAAAAAAGTGTAAAATTTTGGGAATTTTTTTTCACGAACAATAATTGTCTGGCACAACGTGTCTGTGTGGAAAATGTCAGCTCGATTGGATCACGGGAAGTGGGTTAAAAAACGACCGAAAGATTTGCACGGTCCTAAGCAAGCAAGCAAGCACGCGAACTTAATATAAAGGATTTAAAAAGAAGCAACTCTGATAATGATAATAATATGCACTGTCCTTGAAGTTGATTGGTCCACACCCGAGATGGCTTTCTTTAGAGCCTAGTCCCCATTGGTGTTGGACCAGATGACACCAGAAGGCGTACAACTCAAACACAGTGCAATATCAGAGTATTGAGAGCTCGGGTAAGCATTTACTCTATGAGATCTCTTTTACCAGTGGCAAAATATAGTAGTAGGTTTTTACCCTTTTAAACTGGTACAAAAACTGACACCTTTATTTAAGGCATCATGTTTGCAATAACCACAACACAAGTAGTCAAAAAAGCAAACAAAAAAAAGAAAGCCGTCTCGGGTGTGGACCAATCATCTTCAAGGACAGTACATATTATTATCATTATCAGAGTTGCTTCTTTTTGTTTGCTTTTTTGACTACGTGTGTTGTGGTTATTGCAAACATGATGCCTTGAATAAAGGTGTCAGTTTTGTACCAGCTTAAAAGGGTAAAAACCTACTACTATATTTTGCCACTGGTAAAAGAGATCTCATAGAGTAAATGCTTACCCCGAGCTCTCAATACTCTGATATTACACTGTGTTTGAGTTGTACGCCTTCTGGTGTCATCTGGTCCAACACCAATGGGGACTAGGCTCTAAAGAAAGCCGTCTCGGGTGTGGACCAATCAACTTCAAGGACAGTGCATATTATTATCATTATCAGAGTTGCTTCTTTTTGTTTGCTTTTTTGACTATTTGTGTTGTGGTTATTGCAAACATGATGCCTTGAATAAAGGTGTCAGTTTTGTACCAGTTTAAAAGGGTAAAAACCTACTACTATAGTTTGCCACTGGTAAAAGAGATCTCATAGAGTAAATGCTTACCCCGAGCTCTCAATACTCGGATATTGCACTGTGTTTGAGTTATACGCCTTCTGGTGTCATCTGGTCCAACACCAATGGGGACTAGGCTCTAAAGAAAGCCGTCTCGGGTGTGGACCAATCAACTTCAAGGACAGTGCATATTATTATCATTATCAGAGTTGCTTCTTTTTGTTTGCTTTTTTGACTATTTGTGTTGTGGTTATTGCAAACATGATGCCTTGAATAAAGGTGTCAGTTTTGTACCAGTTTAAAAGGGTAAAAACCTACTACTATAGTTTGCCACTGGTAAAAGAGATCTCATAGAGTAAATGCTTACCCCGAGCTCTCAATACTCGGATATTGCACTGTGTTTGAGTTATACGCCTTCTGGTGTCATCTGGTCTAACACCAATGGGGACTAGGCTCTAAAGAAAGCCGTCTCGGGTGTGGACCAATCAACTTCAAGGACAGTGCATATTATTATCATTATCAGAGTTGCATCTTTTTGTTTGCTTTTTTGACTATTTGTGTTGTGGTTATTGCAAACATGATGCCTTGAATAAAGGTGTCAGTTTTGTACCAGTTTAAAAGGGTAAAAACCTACTACTATATTTTGCCACTGGTAAAAGAGATCTCATAGAGTAAATGCTTACCCAGAGCTCTCAATACTCGGATATTGCACTGTGTTTGAGTTGTACGCCTTCTTGTGTCATCTGGTCTACCACCAATGGGGACTAGGCTCTAAAGAAAGCCGTCTCGGGTGTGGACCAATCAACTTCAAGGACAGTGCATATTATTATCATTATCAGAGTTGCTTCTTTTTGTTTGCTTTTTTGACTATTTGTGTTGTGGTTATTGCAAACATGATGCCTTGAATAAAGGTGTCAGTTTTGTACCAGTTTAAAAGGGTAAAAACCTACTACTATAGTTTGCCACTGGTAAAAGAGATCTCATAGAGTAAATGCTTACCCCGAGCTCTCAATACTCGGATATTGCACTGTGTTTGAGTTATACGCCTTCTGGTGTCATCTGGTCCAACACCAATGGGGACTAGGCTCTAAAGAAAGCCGTCTCGGGTGTGGACCAATCAACTTCAAGGACAGTGCATATTATTATCATTATCAGAGTTGCTTCGTTTTGTTTGCTTTTTTGACTATTTGTGTTGTGGTTATTGCAAACATGATGCCTTGAATAAAGGTGTCAGTTTTGTACCAGTTTAAAAGGGTAAAAACCTACTACTATAGTTTGCCACTGGTAAAAGAGATCTCATAGAGTAAATGCTTACCCCGAGCTCTCAATACTCGGATATTGCACTGTGTTTGAGTTATACGCCTTCTGGTGTCATCTGGTCTAACACCAATGGGGACTAGGCTCTAAAGAAAGCCGTCTCGGGTGTGGACCAATCAACTTCAAGGACAGTGCATATTATTATCATTATCAGAGTTGCATCTTTTTGTTTGCTTTTTTGACTATTTGTGTTGTGGTTATTGCAAACATGATGCCTTGAATAAAGGTGTCAGTTTTGTACCAGTTTAAAAGGGTAAAAACCTACTACTATATTTTGCCACTGGTAAAAGAGATCTCATAGAGTAAATGCTTACCCAGAGCTCTCAATACTCGGATATTGCACTGTGTTTGAGTTGTACGCCTTCTTGTGTCATCTGGTCTACCACCAATGGGGACTAGGCTCTAAAGAAAGCCGTCTCGGGTGTGGACCAATCAACTTCAAGGACAGTGCATATTATTATCATTATCAGAGTTGCTTCTTTTTGTTTGCTTTTTTGACTAGTTGTGTTGTGGTTATTGCAAACATGATGCCTTGAATAAAGGTGTCAGTTTTGTACCAGTTTAAATGGGTAAAAACCTACTACTATATCATAGAGCATCTCAACACCGCTTTGTCTCTATACTCTGTACAAAGAGGCAGTCGACTTACATTGTGAGAGCTTGGAGGAAATTCAATGCATCGTTGATTAGAATGGGATTCAATTTAATACACTTCACAGGCAAATTACAAGAGGGAATCGTGAAGCTGTCGCCTCGCTTTCTACCTGCATGTGCCGGTAGTCGTCCTTCAGCGACTGAGTATGTGACGCTGCCATCTTCTTGTTCTCTTCTCTCCTCGTCTTCTCGAGTCTGAGTTCCTCCTGCGTGGGGTAGAAGAACAAACGTGCTCAATACTCGCATCATCAGCAGCACCCGTTGCCTCTCCACTGTTCGACAGATATAATAACTGCATTTGTTATTTTAAAAATGTACATATAAAGTAAATAATTATAAATTTAAATGTCATATTTACATTTTGACTTAAAACTTTCGTGACTGCAGGGATTCATATTCTTGGTTCTTTCGGTAAAGTCACATAGATATAATTTTTTTTTTAAATAAAAGCAAAACAAATGATGAAAAAAATGATGATGAAGACTGCTTGTGTTGCAATCGAAAAGTCGTGGGTTTTTTCTTTTCTTTTTAAATATAATTAATTAATTTACATTTTCTTTTTCTTTTCTATCTACGTGATTTTACCGAAAGAACAAAGAATATTTCGATTTAAAGCTTTCGTAACTGCATGGATTCATCTTCTTGGTTCTTTCGGTAAAGTCACGTAAAAGGGAAATAATAAAATAATAAAAATAAACCATAATAAAATAATTCTCACGACGTTTCGGCCACAACGCAAGCAGCCGTCCTCAGGTGAAGAACAGGTCTGAAGAATCAGTTTTGGCGTGTTTCAGATCTGACTTGTGCTCGCGGGCACGATCAGAGATATGGCGTTTCGTTTCTCCAATGTAGCAATCACTACAACTGCAACTCAGTTTCTTCCGCCATTGCCGATCATTGCTACAACGCTGTGGGCTCTCATGAAATTGTCTTTTCCGAGACTAAGGTGCTCTGCAAGCCTCCTGGCTACCAACAAATGTTTGTACACGAGGCCATCCAAATATACAAACACAGACATAATTTCAACCGTGATGATGGGTACAAACTTAGTAATCATTGGAAAGATGTTATTAACCATGCAAAAAAAAATTAATTACACATATTTGGAGCATTTCTGGCAGCAATTTCAGCTGCACCACCTCTACATAACAATAGGCTCAGTCAACCATTCTACACAACAAAGACTCATTTCCTGGCAGCGATTTAAGCCGCACCACCTCTACATAATAATAGGCTCAGTCAACCATTCTACACAACAAAGACTCATTTCCTGGCAGAGATTTCAGCTGCATCATCTCTACATAACAAAAACGCTCAGTCCCTTTTACATGCACCTTTACATCATCCGCACCTAGTTTACACAACAAAGGCTCATTCCTAACAGCGTGCTTCAGCCACACCGAACCTTGCAAAAATAATATTCAGGGCCTACCTTGGCTCCTCCCACCCTCAACCAGTATATATACAAATACTGTTTCCTTGGAATTTCTCTCACTTGATACTGCTATCGTGCTGTGACGGTTCCACCTGAAGACGGAAGCTTGTGTTGCCTCCGAAACGTCGTGATTTTTATTTTATTTTTTATTTTACTTTTATAAATTTTAATTTTTTACCTACGTGACTTTACCGAAAAAACCTAAGAATATGAATCCTTCAAGTCACGAAAGCTTCAAATCTAGAATTGACTATATATATTTTATTCTCCGCAGGGAATGGATTCTTTGCTCCGCTGCAAGTCTCCTACCACCACTATCCCACTGACATATTTCATCGTCTCCTCTTAGTACCTTTCACGTGACGGTCAATGGTATAGTGTATAGCAGATTGTATAATAATAATAATAAATAGTATAAAAGTGTAATGTTTAATATAATGTATAAGGTAATATATAGTATCGTAATTGTTTAGTGAATATACAGCAGTGTGGTATATAGTAGGGTGGGTAGAATAATACATAGTGTAATATGACAAGGTATAGTCTAAGGTGTATAGCAATACAATATATAATTTAATGTTGGGTTTGTCTATGGCAGTACATAGTACGGGGTAGACCCGTGTGATGTAAGAGTAAAAAGTTTAGCTGGAGGCATATAATATTTTTTGCGACATAGAATTGTAATGTATGACTTACTGTTAGTAGCTCAGCTTATTGGACAGTATATTTAGTATATTGATGATACTGATGTCGTTAATATTTTAGTTTCTTACGTGGTGGTTTAACTGCTGCAGCTCCATACTATTGTAGTATTCTTGAATGAGACAGAGACTTCGTAGAGGCCACACGCTTTTATTCCAATAACACTAGTCCTCCGGACTCACTGGGGGAACAGTCCAACCACACAACCTAGGGAGGTACAGCCTCCGGCTCTATTCTCATTACTCTCCTTCCGTAGCCTACAGCTACTCTGTTACTCTCCTTCCCTAGCCTACAGCTACTCAGTTACTCTCCTTCCCTAGCCTACAGCTACTCAGCCCACTCAGTCCCAGCGGGGCGGCATCCTCGAGGCTTGGGGGTCCAGGATCTCGGGCCGCACCTCCTTCAGCTTCTCGTGAGATGGACCCCCTCCGCTCTCCGGGAGCCGTCTTATATCCCCTCTCTCTGAGGGGCGGGGGTGTCTCGGGGCCCTGGCTCTCGCCAGCCCCCTCCCCTCAGAGCGGTTCCAACCACCTCTCGTCCCTGCCGGTCCGGACCGGTCCAGAGCGGTACGTACCTCTCCCCTAGCTTGTGTGACCTGTGTGACCTGTGTCAACCTTGGTGTCAACCTTGACCACCACACTATTAACATTCCTTCCCTTTATTAATGCTAACCCTATTCCCTCCCTTTGATGCTGCTAATCCTGCATAATGCACGGGCATAATATGACTTTGAAAACCCCCCGCCCACCTCCTACGCATTTCACAAGTAGTGACTAAACCCATATCTGCATTTCCCATATATATGCTAAATTCCTCTTGATATGCAAATTCCTTTGTCAAGGCGCTCTTCCCCCTCCAACCCAGCTTAAATATACGCTTCCAAGCCTGGTGATGTTCATTCAGTTACTGTCTTTCCGACAGACCTGTTCTTCACCTGAGGACGGCTGCGTGAGAATTATTTTATTAGGTATTATTTTTATTATTTTATTATTTCCCTTCTACGTGACTTTACCGAAAGAACCAAGAAGAACAAAGAATGTTTATGTACAGTTTTATGGTCAGTAGCTTACATACCAAGTGCATTCATTGCATGCAAAGCATTACGGATATTCATCTGTCAAGTACCGAAAGTTGTTAATCCTAAGTAATCAATAACATAAATAAGCAAATTATACACCTCCTTCATGTATCTGTCTATCCTCATAAAAACTACGAATATATTCACATTAAAATATATTTTATACATCCCAGACACAATGGATGAGACACGATGTCAAGCCCGGTCCAAAAGGTTGCTTGTATTTGATCAATGCTTCTGAAATGAAGCACTCCCGGAAGACCGTGAGGCTGATGGGTTGAGTATACCAAATATATCATGGGACCTCCTTTGCCAGTTCCAAAATATGCGAATAAATGTTCCCCTTCTTTCTGGCAACAAAGCAGGTGTTAAGATGTTAGAAAAAAGGGGAAACCGTATTCTCATATTTTGGTACTGGCAAAAGGAGGTCCCATGATGTAGCTGTTCGCCCCGAGCTCTCATTACTCTGATAGTGCTTGTCTTTGTGCTGTACGCCTTTTGGCGTCCTCTGGTCTAACAGCTTTTGAGACTAGGCTCCAAAGAAAGCTGTCTTTGGTGTAGACCAATCAGTTTCAAAGACAATGCATATATTATCAGTGTTTTTTGTTTGCATTCTGACCACAAGCATTGTGGTTAGTGCAGACATAATTCCTTGTAAAAGGTTTCAGTTTGGTGTTTTAACATCTTAACACCTGTTTTGTTGCCAGTTAAAAGGGGAACACCTATTCTCATACCGAATATAGTTATTTTTTGTGGCTTGAGGAGCTGCTGATCATTTATCCCTATCTGCAATCGGCATCAAAGGTGAACAAAACATTTTTTCTAAGCATTTCATCTACAAGTGAGATTAAAGTTTAAAATCAACTCTGTACAAGTTTTTTTTTACAGAATTTGCAAAAAAATGTATTGTCTCAGATTAACTGTTGGTACTCCAAAGTCTGCATGACGTGGGCCAAATGGTTAAAATCGCCTATAATGATTTACATCTTAACAATGTGTTTCTTTAAATTATGAGCTGATTTTCCAATATGTAATGATACAAAATTTGGGTTTTAATCAATAAAATGTGTAATTTATGCAACTTTGCTTCAAGAGCTGCAGTATATGACTGGAATTGTTACATTTGAAATTAGTAGAAGAAGTGGAGAAAATGTCTTTATAAAAACACACACATGAAAGAAAAATCTTCAAAGAAAATTGGTTAATATTCTTGGTTCTTTCGGTAAAGTGACAAAAGCTTTAAATAAATAAATAAATGGGTTAAGTTTACTTGCACAATTAATTATATGTTAAAACATGGCTTACTTTGCTGTTATAGTAAAATATTTTCACTTAACGTTTCTGCAAGAGAGACATTTACTTCATCATCTACTAGCAGGAAGTACCCGGCTTTGCCAAAGGGAAAAATATATATTTAAAAACTTGTCTTTTTCTTTAAAAACATAACATATACATACACAAATACTCAGCTATTATAAAAGCCTAGCGTTCCGTTTGTCTGTCCATTTGTCCATCAACAAAATTAGAAGATCCTTTTCAGAAGGCCTAAATTGAAAAGTGGGGGTAAAAAGTTGAACTAAGCTTTATAAATGTGTTTGACTCCCCCCCCCCCCCCCCGCAATTTTTTTACCCTCCCCACACCCATTTTTTCTTATTTTGGAGGCATATATACCTACACACTCTACATACAATCGAATAAGTAGTATCTAGTGACTCTACAGTAGTATTTAGTTACTCTACAGTAGTGTCTACTGACTCTACAGTAGTAACTACTGACTCTAATTTCTACTGACTCTATAGCAGGAGCTACGGACTCCACAACAGTATCTCTTGACTCTACAGTAGTAGCTACTGACTCTACAGTTGTACCTACTGACTCTACATTAGTATCTACTGACTATAGTCGTATATACTGACTCAAAAGTAGTATCTACTCACTCTACAGTAGTATCTACTCACTAAACAGTAGCAACTACTGACCCTACAGATGTAACTGAACACATGGGGGGGGTGGGGGTGGAGAGGACATTTGTCGAAGTGAAGGGCATGGCGCGAAGCGCCGAGAAGCCTTTAGTAGGAGGAAAAAAGTGTATTGGGCCGTCTTGCAGCAGTAATGCTGAGGTCCTATCGTTTTTTGTTTTCTGTTAAGTCAGCCGCTGCTCCTCCGCTGTTTGTTTTGCGAGCCACAGCATCTTTCTCTCTTTGTGTTTATCTTTTTGTTTTGGAGTCGCCGCACAGAAAAATTGTTTGCGTTTCAAGGGGCAACCGCGAGTCGGCGTTCATCGCATGTGCATATGTGTGCTTTGGTGCATGCTCAAAGTTATCATTACGATTAGCGTACATTTTTCCAAAATGTGATTTTCTTAGTTTAGATTGGACCAAGAGCAAAAACAAATAGCAAGTGTTCATTCAGGGGCTTAGTTTGTTGTATCTGTGTACTTTGTTGAAACGTAAACCTAAACGTTTGTCAGTTAAAAGCGTTACAAGGATAGGCGTACACAGACAGAGAGACAGACAGGCAGACAAAAAATTGTGATTATAGGTAAGATGCTGACAACCCTCAACTGTTTACCCCGGAATCTCACCAATTGCACCTCACAATTACAGACCTGGTTGTGTTAAATGCCACCCAATCCGAAGAACTCTACCTAAGCCCCAGGCAGCATCTCACTAGGGCGACACAACCTCGAACTCTCCTCATCATTCGCTCTCTCATCAATCTGTCTAACCACCGCAACATTCTAGGTGTTATATTGGATTCAATACTCTCACTGTATAATCATGTCCTTAACACCGTGAACGGGTGAAATCATCACCTCTTGGCTTTATGGTATTTCCCACCGATGCTGCCAGCTGCCAGATTCAGTACCAACTTTTTTAGAAGGCGGCTCGAATTGACATTCAACAAAAGGGTGTTTTTCAAACCACAATGAGCGGTTGGATATCAAAATATAAAACCACTGAAAAGTGGCGTTTACCACGCATTTTTCTTCTGGTGTTAAAACGAATCATCCAATTTACATACAGCACACAGACATTGTAATGTGTAGCTCATTTTCTTTTTTTACACGAAATTACTATGTCCATAGTTTTTTCAATATATATTTTGGAACAGATCTGTAAGCTCGCGTTATTGTTGCAGAGATCAGTTCTGGCGCAATCCCAACTCTGTGCTCCGGTCTCTGAGCGGCTCCACTCACCTTCCGTGCCTCGTGCTCTTCCTCCACGCTGCTGAACTTGTGTCCCGCGTGCTCCCCCACGATGGCGCAGCTCGTGCAGACCAGGCTCTCGTCCTGCGTGCAGTAGAATTCGAGACGCTTCTTGTGCCTCTTGCACTTGCGAGCTTCCATGTTGGCACCCAGCTCGACCAGCTCATGGTCTTTGAATTTTGGATTCTGCAGGTGACGCTTACAATGAGACTCACAAAAAGACATCTCGCACGTCAGGCAATTTCTCACAGCAGGGGCTTCACCATCCAGACAGCTGTCACAGGAAACTTGCAGTGATCTTTTATTTATCACATTGAGCTCCTCTACAAGGCTGGCGAGCGCCACGTTCCTGGTCAGCTGCGGCTTCTGCTCGAACTCGGCTCGGCACTGGGGACAGAAGCAGCGCCCGGCCACCTGCCACGCGTCCTCCAGGCACTGCAGGCAGAACGAGTGGCCGCAGCTCAGCGTAGATGGGCAGTGGAACGCACCCAGGCAGATGGAGCAGCTGAGCATCTCAGATGCAGCAGCAGCTGGGGTGGTCATGACTCTGCTCCTCTCTCAGTATCTCAGCGAGTGTCTCAGTGAGTGTCTCAGTGAGCGTCTCAGAGAGTGTATAAGTGAGGGTTTAAGTGGGTGTCTCAGTGAGCGTCTCAGAGAGTGTCTAAGTGAGGGTTTAAGAGAATGTCTCAGTGAGTATCTCAGTGAGTGTCTCAGCTAATGTCTCAGAGGGTGTCTCAGCAAGTGTCTCGATGAGTGTCCCAGGGAGTGTCTCAGCGAGTGTTTCAGCGAGGCTCTCAGCGTGTGTCTCAGCGAGTGTGTGGAGATCACAGAATGCTGTACGATTGAAGCAGGAAGAGGAAAGTGTAACCTAACAGCGCAGTTACTAAGGAGAAGAGGGTGACGGGCCCATTCCAGGAAGAGCAGCGTCACCAATTGAATCCACTTGCACAGTTGTTGATTTATTTTCTTTAACGAGTCAAGAACTCAAGAGACCAGGAGAGAGGAGTCAAATTTGCAGGAGTGACCTGGGTCACCAAAAAGACAAAAGCAAAAACAAGAGAAAAGCACAACAATGAAGCGAAGCAATTGGAACTAAATGACAACTGCACAACGTAGGGATTTTTTTAAAAAACTGCACAAAGATGTATCAATGCCGCATAAAAGCTAAATTTAAATTTCCCCAGATTGATCACAGCACAAACAAAACAACTAAACTACAAACACAATAAACATATATAGGGTGACTGGAGTGCTTACATTTAAACAGACGAGGACATAGATGCAGCAAATCTGGCTGTGACGGTCCCACCTGATGACGGAGACTTGTGTTGCCTCCGAAACGTCGTGATTTTTATTGTTTTATTTTTATTAATTTCATTTTTTACCTACGTGACTTTACTGAAATAACTAAGAGTATGTGTATGTGTGTTGAACTTCTTTAGCACCGTATGTAGCCAACTTCACTAATCGGAGGTGCGGGGTCAAGGGCAACAAACTAAACACAAAAAGCCGTTCTAAAGAAATGAGTTTTCAATCCAGATCATTTAATTTTCCTATGCTGATGACCGAGGAGCGTATGCTCAGTGCAGACAGTCACAACGCCAGATCTGTGTTGGCTCCACAGCGTGGTCCCCATTTCCCGTTGCCATTCGTCAGCGCTATCGCCGTGCGTTATTTACACAGCGCCTCCAATGCAGGGCCTCTCAAGGCGCCAGGAGAAGCGGGTATTGAACAACAGCACAACTTTGTGAGGAAGCAGATTACAGAACAAGTGATGCTTGATGCAAATATAATAGAGAAACATACACACTCCACGTGGATAAACTAGATTGCAAAGGATAAAATGTGCTTTAGAATACTGTCTGTTGATGTCAAATTCATTTAAGTTACTCATAAACTGTCTGGAAATTACGCCTTTTCGTCTTAAATCGATAAGTTTGGGGCGTTAAATTTACGTATCCGACGATATTTTTTTTCTTAAGCATCAGTATCGGCATTTATTCCACCTATTAGCCCCGATGTTGTAAACCTATATAATTAACCAAAAATACGATGCTTGTACTGGTATGTTTGGCAGTCGTTATTGCTATGTGTTAAAGGATCCGGTAGACGGAGCTCTAATACAAGCGCGAGGTGAAGCAGCTGAGGCGTGCACTTCAGTTGCTAGCACGTTCTGGTCGTCTAACATTAGCAGTGCGTGACCCTTCATTACCTCACCCACTCTTCTCCACAGCATCCGTGTCTGCACGTAGCCTATTCAATGTTGCTACGACAAAGGTATTTGTTAATGTGCAACATGCACTGTGAAAATGCACAGAGGCTGTGTTTTCTTAGCTACAATCCGCCTCTGCTTGAGTGGCCGTCCTCAAGAAGTGAATTCTGATGTCTGAGCACTGCCAGACAGCCAAATAGCTGAAGTTCAATTTGCAAGAATATTTTTTCATGTTAAATCTGTTACAAAGTTATTGATTTGTCTATTTGTATTTATTTATCTGCTTGTTTATAGTATATTTTAAGTTACATGTTCTCAAACATTGAAAATGTAATCAAGTGATTTTAAAATGTTGCGTTTTTTTTTTACAAAATATCGTTCGATATATCGGTAATCGGTGGACTAGGATTCTCTAAAATGGGTATCAGCATCGGACCCAAATCTGGCATCGGCCGGACTCTAATTTAGTTTTTCACAGATAATGGGGGTTTAGCAGGTGGGACCTCTAGTATTGAAAAAAATGAAAACATTTCAATCTAGCACATAAAACAGTTATCATAATGCAAAGCAATCCTGACTTGTGTCAGCCATATCCCCACGCTGAACCCAAACGCTGTGTGCCAAGGCAGTCCTAGTTTGTACATAAAATAGTTACCGTAAGTTACCTCCTTACTGCACCAATGCTCCAATACACTCCCATAAAATTAAGTTCTTAGAATATGTTTAAAGATCTTTATATATATTAGAACCTTGTTTATTTTTTCAAATAAGAAAACTGGCAGACTTGAAAAACAAACAAACCGTTGTGTTATTTTCAGGTTATTCATAAAAAAACTATTAACACCAACACGAACACTAATTAGAGTAAATAATAAAGAGTGTGGGGTGAAATAGAAAACATGTACAAACGTTTAAACCACCTATCTTAAATTAACTTGCACATTAAACGTTTTACATTTGAAATTAAATAGATGTTACGTTGAAATGTTTTGTATTTTCCCCTAAAATGATCGTGATTGTGCTATCAGCATCATGTCATGAGAGTATCAATTCTAATCTCTTGCAGAGATCACATTCAGAACAACCCACAGTGGGCATCAGAGGGCTCCCTTTGAGATCCCTTTAAGTAACTTCTGATCCACACAGCAGGGAGAGAGGCGTAGCGGTTTTAATATACACCCGGGGGTGCTCCAAGTTTCGCCTTGTTTAACATCGGTTTTGGTAAATAGATAAATCATAACACAAATGCACAACGTTACTTACATTTTTTCTGTTAATTAGTTATTTGAACAGTTTTTATTCATATTGCAATCATTTGATTGGCTGCCTTCCAATAAATCAGAGCGCTCTCCTTGCCCCAAACCCTGCGCCCATCTCATAGGGCAGGGGGTGAGGGCTGCGCGAATGTGCGGAGAGGGTGCTGGGGGGGGGTGTCATGCGAGATGGGGGCACCTAAGGGTGGGGAAGATGGGGGTGTTGGGTGAGGGAGGCTACTAATTTTACTGCCAGCACTGATCCAGAGATGTAGCCTGAGTGACGAATTCTGACTAATTCTAGACATCGTTTGGAACCCAGCAGTGCCTGGAACGGTGCTGGTGCGCGCCACGTGAGGGCGCTACCACTCCACTGCAGCGATTCGCGGGCGCACTGAATAATTAACGTGGCAGCCTTCAGTCTTTGTCACAGTGGAGCTAAGATTCCAATCATAATGGTTACATTATTTAATTAGTGTCAGGAAACTCTTCGAGCAAAAACTAAGGTTGTATAAATGCATTTATCCTGTCCTCTTCAGTCAATCAATCTTTATTCAATGTGCCAATATCGCCCTCAATAAAGTGGGCATCAGTGCACATTGCAGCAAAATGGAACTGGTACAGGGGGCATAAAGCAACAGGAATGGACGAAAGAATCAGTTACGACCTCAGCATATCACACCGACTGATGAAGACCGCTTGTGTTGTGATCGAAACACCGTTGGTTTTTGCTTTATTTTTAATTTTATTTCATTTTTATTTTCATTTTCTATCTGCGTGACTTTAACGAAATAACCAAAGAATAAGGGAAGACACCGTCTTTTCCCCCCTCTTAAATTGTGGATGTTACGGGCAGGCGAGTGTGAAAAGATGCGTCTCGTACAGACCACGGAGTCGAGAGACACTCGGCGCGTTTCCGACGCCCGGTGGCAGGGTGTGCTCGAGACGGCTCGTCCCCCCAGCGTCAGGTGAACAATCCTGATACAGTTTGGATAAATTTATTCCATCACTTGAATGCTACCCACCAATTGTATATCATATGACGTATAGAGAAAATAACTAGTGTTGAGAATACATTTGATCAAATATACCATGCGTGACAAACCCCTCCCAATTTAGGCACACGAGTTATAATATGAAACTGAAAGTGTGAAAAAAAATCGATAAGAATGGACGTGAGGAGCAGTGAGTGGCAACTCTGCTGAGCAGCTCACAGCCCAGCTGCTTGAGTGGAGGAGGAAAAGCGAGTTTCGGGGCGAGGGTTTAACTTTAAAGAGTCAACATATATGCTGACTGCCATGGGCAACATTTGAAAGATACATTTGAAACGGTACTGTACTGAACAAGTTTCGCTTGATTTGCGACACATTGTTCCGAAGGAAAGAATCATTGATGAGGTCATTGATTCTTCAAATAAAAACAAAAGTGCTATTGCATTCGTGTGTCACCTGACATTTTAATGGGAGACGCTTTGTTCAAAATGCTGAACTGAATTTCCAATATGAAAAAAACGAAAATGGACAAAGACACATCAAGATAGTACTGGAGTTGTTGACATTTAAATTGTTTGAGTAACTGGAATTTATTATCCTAAAGTAATCAACATGGTTACTCTGGATACTTTGTAATGTATGTTCGTATGTTTAAGTATTGATGTTGACTTGCTCAGTGGATCATTGTGGAATCGTAGGATTGACGCCCTGCATCTACCGTGACCTGTAAACGAATCGTCACAAACAAGCTGCGCCATCGGCATGCCGGGTGTGTTGTATATGTCGGGTCTTTAAAAATGAATAAAAATATAAAAAAATTAAATGAAAATGGAAAAATACGTAATTATCTAAAAAAATGTATTAATATAATTACGCACATAATTTATGCTAATTAGGGAGGTGTAATTGTAATAAGGTATGCAAATTTATACGACTATGATAATGCATGTCGTTATGTTAATTAAGCCCCGTCTCGTTGTCGAGGGTCGTATTATCAATCAGGATAATACAATGAGTTGTATGAAGTTATGCAAGTGTGATGTAATTTTGCTAAATTAATCTCGGCTTCGTTGTCCATGGTTGTATTATCGAGCAGGATAATACAATTATTATTGCTTTAAGTTTTAATGATTATGTCTTAGTGTGTTTAATAACTTTGACAAAGAAACTTTGACAAAGAAACCCCCTCGCAACTCGAGAGAAGGGATGGAGAAATACAGATGCAGCAGGAAACAAGTGGGACTGACAACCCCGAAGTCAGAGGGAGACAAAATCTTAAACCAAAGTTGCCAGAATATGCTGTACTGAAAGCGCCAGAAAGGGCGGAACCAGGGCAACACGAGCAGCACAGCAGAGACAGCTCACTAGAAAGACGCACCACCACTCAAATACGACCGACACAGCACAGATAGCAGGGACAGCCCTCCAGAGAGAGGCAGGCTACGCAAAAACCACCAATACAAAACAATCCGCACCACAGACGACAGACACAGACATCACGACAGACACGAGGCATGAGACACATATAAATCAAGCATCAAACAAGGACCTCGGAATGCAAGCACCACACCTAGCAAACGCCATACACATAATGGGCGACAGGAAAGCCGAGCTCAAAGACACTCACCACATAAGCACATGCTAAGGGGACAACGCACACAAACACATTAACAAGGATCACGAGACCAACATAGGAAACCTAAGGAACACAAGCCACGGAACAGGCAGGAATTACCAAGCAAAGTTGACCCACGTTACAGGCACAAAATACATTACAGAAGTTATGTTAAGCAGCGCCACAGTTGGAGTGATAGCTCATCTGACACTGACTCCTCTGACGACAACGAACTTTCTGAATACTCATTCAGTAGTAAGACTCTGAAATTGATGGACAAAGCTCTCGTCAGAATTTCATATTTTGACCCACACAATAGGAACAGAGACATAGACACTCATATCGCAACAGTAGAAGCGGAGGCAATGATGATCAGAGGCCTGAAGAGAAGGGACGAGAAAGCAAGTTTGCTGAAAAGAAATTTATATGAACATTCTATACCATGTGTAATAAAAGACTTGACCACGATCTCTGGCTCAGTGTCCTTTATTCGGTCCGTACTGCGTTCCCACACGGCTGTCTCTCTTATTCTCTCTGTGCTGGTTCCGATGTCGCTCCAGTCCACATCAGCAGCCCCGCTGCTGTTCTTGTCGCTCTTGCAGCCCCACAGCAGCTCCGCTGCTGTACTCTCACACAGCTCCCTTGGCTGTTCCTGCTGCAGCTCTGACAGCCTCGTGCTGTCTCGCCTTCTCGTCGCTCCTGCGACTCTTGGCAGCCACCCCGCTGCCCCTCACACACAGCCTTACTGGCTATCTCTATCTGCAGCTTTACACCTCCCAGTAGCTCCCTACTGTTTCCAGGGTTGGCTCCCGCTTCTGACGGTGCCCCCTCGGCTCGTACGCCCGCGTGGCCCCACACCTTTCCATTCACACCCCGACTGCCTTCTCTTTCCGGTTTACCCGCTTAAGGACCCCCTCTCTTTCACCCACGTCACCTGGCTCCGCCTCCTTGTGACGTCACATCCGGAAGGTCGCTTTCGCCCGTATTACACCACCCTCCCCCATAGAAAAAACCCAGCCGACCTCGACTGAACAATACCAAAGCGTAATGCGGTGAACCGACCTTCCCCCTTAAAGGACACTAAGCATGTAATATAACAACAAGAACAACAACACAAGTAACATCGACGAACGTACAAAAGCATGCGATAAATACGACGGCAAGAACAAGAACAATAACAACATACAATCAACGAAACGTAAGCGATTTGGAACGAGTGCGGGTCGCCGGCCCATCCCGGACGGTCGGCGGCCCACTTGTAGAACGGGGACGCGACGGAACACGAGAAATGACAGGGGGTAATTCCCCTGCTGCGATTGGAAGTCCACCGACGTCTCGTGTCCCTGACGAATCAGTCTTGGTCGTATTCCGCGAATGCGCCTGCAGCGGGGTCGGAAGGGTCGCCGGGCTCGAAGGTCCCGCAGCCCTGGCAGGCGCCCTCCGAACAGGCCCACTCCTGCCCCGCGGTGTCACGGTCGGCCTGTCTGGAACAGGTACGACAGGCGCTCTAGCAAGATCAATGGACGCAGGCGGGGAAGAGTCAGAGTCAGCAGCAACAGACCCCGGCAAGGCAACATTGGGAGATGACGCATCACGTAGGGGAGCAACATATGGTTTCAACCGCGACGTATGAACAAACCAACGGCGAGAACCAATCTGAACGCGCGCCGACTGTGGATTGGGAACCTCAATGAGGCGCACAGGACCATGCCAAGGTTTGTGCAATTTAGGAGAGGTCCCCGGCCGCACCTGCGGGCAATGGAGCCAGGCCAGGTCTCCCACCTTCCAGGGGCACTCCCCCTCAGACCGCCGAGCATACCGCTCGTTCCGGGCCTGGGCTTTGGCCGTAGCCACGCGGGCGTTTTCCCGCGCCTCCGTAACCCGGCGAACCGTGTCCTGAATGTATTCAGGGAGTGGTTTACGAGGTCCCTTCACCCCAGTACCCAATTGCACATCCACCGGAGGCACGTTTTCCCGACCATACATAAGGTAAAACGGCGAATACCCTGTAGCCGCATGGGGCGTCATCCTGTACGCCGAAAGCACTCCGGGGATGTGCAGATCCCAATCTGATTGCTGTTCACTCACAGTATGGCAAAGCATGGCAGACAATGTCCTGTTCAGCCGCTCAACCATACCATCCGTCTGCGGATGGTATGGAGATGTCCGTATCTTCTTAGTCCCAAGGCCTGCGCACACTTCAGCCAATAATTTAGAAGAGAAATTTCGGCCCTGGTCCGTGAGGAGTCTCTCAGGCGCCCCCTTGTCCATAATGTACCCAAACAAAAAGGCGTCTGTGATGGCCGCGGCCGACTGATTGGGCAACGGCCAGGCCATCGGCCAACGGGAGAGATACTCAACCCCTACCAGCAAATATTTATTTCCCCTCGCCGATGGTGGGAAGGGTCCCAATATGTCCAGTGCCACCAATTCATTGACTCGAGACACCTGAATCGACTGGAGAGGCGGCACGTAAGGATGTTTAGGCGGCTTACGCCGGGCGCATTCAGGGCACGCGCGCACGTGCCCTACGACATCTGTCGCCATGCCGTGCCAAAAATAATGACGTTGTAACGTCAACAGAGTCTTCTGCACCCCTAAATGCAACAGTGTGTCACAATGGAGAGTTCTAATCAACTCAAATCGCAAGGACGTTGGTACCACCACACGCCAGCTTTCCTGGAACCTTTCTTGCCACATAAGCAGACCATCTCGGAGAGTGGTTCACGGCCCCACAGCCGAACTCGGACTCCCATTGTCCCTCATAGACCGCTTCCGCATGGACAACAACGACTCGTCCATCATCTGTTCCCGAATCCAGACAGACCGCGGCAGATTCAAAACCCCGTCAGTCGGTTCCGGTTCCATCGGAGTATCCGACTTCTCGACGGCCAACGTAAGCGGCTGAGGGGGGTTTAGAATCGGCGAACACCTATGCGTCCCCGACGCACATTTACAAGGGGCGCGCCCTGGTAATCTGGAAAGTGCGTCAGCGTTCGCATGGCGCACTCCCTTCCGATGTTGAATTTGGAAGGAAAATTCCTGCAGCGTGTCCAACCAACGTGCCCACTGTCCCGATGGCTGGTCCATTTTGAGTGCATATTGCAAGGCCGCATGATCCGTACGCACAATAAACGAACGACCGTAAAGGTACGGTCGAAATTGTCGTAGGAAAAAAACAACCGCCAAAAGTTCTCTACGAGTGACACAGTAGCGTGTTTCCGCAGGCGACAAGACTCGGCTACCATACGCCACGACGCGCTCTACGCCCCCTTTAGACTGTGATAATACTGCCCCAATACCTGTGTCACTCGCGTCCATATCAAGAATGAAAGAGCGATCAAAATCGGGATAATCCAATGTCGGGGCCGTAGCCAATAGATCACGCAGACTCCGAAAGGCCGCCTCTTCCGGCTCTCCCCAAACAAATTTCCGTCCTTTACCCGTAAGGAGATGCAAGGGCCTCGCAATCGTCGCAAACCCCGGCACAAATCTTCGGTAATACGAGGCAAATCCCAAAAACCGCCGAACATCCCCCACGGAGGCCGGAGTCGGCCAATCCCGGACGCACGCCGTCTTTTCCGGATCCGTGGACACCCCCTCTGCACTCACAATGTGCCCCAAATAACGGACGGACCGTTGCAGTAGGTGGCATTTCTTTGGTTTGAATTTCAAATTGGCAGAGCGCATCCTCGTGAACACTGTCTCCAGCCGCGTCAAATGTTCCTCGAATGTGCGGCTGAACACAATAATATCGTCCAAATATATAAGACACGTCTCCCACTGCAACCCCGTCAAAACGAGCTCCATCAGCCTTTGAAACGTAGCAGGGGCCGCATTCAATCCCATCGGGAGGCAGTTGAATTGAAATAACCCCTGCGGCGTACGGAATGCGGTTTTCTCCCGTGAGGACTCGTCAAGGGGAAGCTGCCAAAATCCCGAAGAGAGGTCCAGTGTGGAAAAGAACTTAGCCCCCGACAATGCGTCAAGGGAGTCGTCCATACGCGGCAGGGGGTACGCATCTGCCACCGATATCTTATTCAATTTCCGGAAATCGACACAAAATCGCAAGTTGCCATCCTTTTTCTTAACCAAGACCACAGGAGCGCCCCATGGGCTGTTAGATGGCGATATAATGTCTGCAGCCAACATGTCTTCCACCACCCCCCGAACGTGTTCTCGCTCCGCTGGACTCATCCGATGCGAATTTAACCGAATAGGGGCAGCGTCGCCCGTCTCAATGTGATGGGAAAGCAACGATGTGCGTCCCAAATCCAAATCGTCGGAGCTGAACACATCCGAATACGTCAGCAACAATTTACGCAGCGCATCACGTTGCCCCACGGACAGGGAAGAATTTTCGTCACATAAGGTAGCGATCCAACGTTTATCCGAACCCCTTGGCTCGGAAACACCAGCGACCACTCCCCGGCGATGCGGACAATCGTGCGTCGTAAACGCCGTAGTGGCATGTGCCACAACCGTACCGGCCGGAACACGGATGTTTTCCACCCCCGCATTAAGCACCTGTAAAACAGGTAATTGATCCGGCCGGACGATGGTCTGTGCCCCAACTAACGCCAATCCCGTTGTTATCGTGACGGATGGTGACAACAAGACCCCTAACGCTCCTAGCCGATTGGGCAGGGGCTTCCGATACCGCAAGGGTATAAGCATCTGTGAACCAGGTGGGATGTCCACAGATGCGACGGACAGCGCCTGCACCTGTACGGCCGAAGCAGGTCGCCCCCAGGGCGACGGCAGAAACGAGATTCGACGGCCCCCCGGCAATTCAATACAATTCTCATTGATTTTAATCAAAATGGGCATCTTAGCCAAAAAATCCGTGCCTAGTAAGCAAGGAACCGCCAAAGATCTCGATATTAACACAACGCCCGAAGCCGACACATCCCCTATAGATATCTTAGCATCCACCTGGCCCACGATACCCATACTACCCCCGTTCGCAGCGACGCAAGACGCATAAACCGGACGCACAGCCCCCGGCGGAATGCCCAACAGATGGAAAATGACATCCGATATAATAGTCGCAGACGCTCCCGAGTCGACCAAAATGCGCACGTCCACACCTTGTATAGACCCCGGTACAGTGGACGAACCCGTAGCGGCCGCGACAACTCTCCGTGCCAATTTGCGCCACTGCGTAACTGAATGACAAGGCCCCGTCGATGGCCTTTCTTTAACAACAACAATAGGATCGCGCAACAAAGGTGGTGGGTGAGGTGTAAAGCCTTGCCGAGTGTCTGGTGCGTGCCGACATGCCTGTTTCGGAGGTTCCTTGGTCGGCTTGTCCGGTGTTGTGGGCTCCTGCTGCGGCGGACCCGGGAAGCGGGCCCAGCAATCCTTGGCGTGATGGCCCCTACGGCCGCAGCGGAAGCAATCGGCCTCGTTGCGCCGAAGCGCAGGTCTCGCATCCCGGCGGCCCCGTCCCGATGGCGTAGCGCGCGGCCCCGGCCTTCCGCGTCCCGACCATGGAGAGGAGGCGGCCGTCAGCTCCTGTGGACCCCGCTCATCCGGCACATAGATCGCCCTTGTGGGGTCCCACCCCATCGCGCCTCCTTCCTTGACGGGCCCACCCGTCCATGCCGCCACTTGCTTCCAGCGACGGAGATTAAACTGCGCATCCAGACACTTTGCTGCCGCCCGGGACGTGAGCTTCTCATGCCCACACACAGGCATGGGGATCCCCAGATCCCGAGACAGCTCCAGCATTTTTCCCAATATGAGAGGCTCGAGCAGATCCTGTGGCGTGTCAGGATATGCTGCCATGGCCAGCTCCAACACCGCACCCCTGAACGCCACGGGCGATTCCTCGGGTGCTCGTTGTCGTTGAGCGAATCGCCGATGCGCGTCGTCAGGTGGCTCATAGGCGTCGGCCATTTCCTCAAAAACTCCACATAAAGTCTTCTTCTTATCGGCCGTTATGGAACGGAAAAATCGAACAGATTCGTCGTCCAGTAGAGTCGGCAACACTTCCAAGGCCTCCGCATCGGTCCATCTTGCTGAACGAACCGCCGCCAAAAATCGGCAGGCGAAAGCGCTCCAATCGCCCCCGATAGAGAATTCCTTAACTGTAGTAAGGTGGCGACTCCGACTCCTCTTTACGCCGTCTTCCAATGATGGTTGTTCTGGAGGCAAATTCAAAATGGCGTCGGCCCGCGGCGTGGCCAAGATGGCGGTTTGGCGCCGCGGAGCGCGCAAGATGGCGTCTTCTTGCCGCGTGGCCAATGGCGGCGGCAGGGGAGGCAACGTGGCGGCCCGTGGAGCACCTTCTCGTTCTATCGTCGTCCTTGGCGTAACGAGGTGACACAGATGCGCCAGGACGTCCTTGAGTGTCTCCAGTTGTTCTGCCACCTGTTGCCATCTTTGCTCAGCGTCCGATGTTGTTGACGGACCCGCCATCGCGCCGACATCTTCCACGCCCGTCCCCGTGCTCGCCTCAGCAGGGCTCTCCTCCACCACCCCAGCAGAATCCGTGGTCGGAGGGAATTCGTCGTCGTCGGAGGAAGAAGCCGATGCTGGCGCCGGGGGAATTTTCTTCCTTACTTGCTTAGACATGCCGTTTCACTTCTGACACCAGTGTAATAAAAGACTTGACCACGATCTCTGGCTCAGTGTCCTTTATTCGGTCCGTACTGCGTTCCCACACGGCTGTCTCTCTTATTCTCTCTGTGCTGGTTCCGATGTCGCTCCAGTCCACATCAGCAGCCCCGCTGCTGTTCTTGTCGCTCTTGCAGCCCCACAGCAGCTCCGCTGCTGGTACTCTCACACAGCTCCCTTGGCTGTTCCTGCTGCAGCTCTGACAGCCTCGTGCTGTCTCGCCTTCTCGTCGCTCCTGCGACTCTTGGCAGCCACCCCGCTGCCCCTCACACACAGCCTTACTGCCTATCTCTATCTGCAGCTTTACACCTCCCAGTAGCTCCCTACTGTTTCCAGGGTTGGCTCCCGCTTCTGACGGTGCCCCCTCGGCTCGTACGCCCGCGTGGCCCCACACCTTTCCATTCACACCCCGACTGCCTTCTCTTTCCGGTTTACCCGCTTAAGGACCCCCTCTCTTTCACCCACGTCACCTGGCTCCGCCTCCTTGTGACGTCACATCCGGAAGGTCGCTTTCGCCCGCATTACACATGGGTAAAGTCGCTACCATAAAAGGTTAAGAATGATTTCAAACAACTGAGCCTGGCAGCGATTCGGAAGTTCGGAGAATATTTAACACTGTCTGAGGGGTGTAATTCTGCCAAATCCATGACCCAGTGCGTAGGCAAGGATCCGCGAGATTACATCCTACGATTTAAAAGAGCGTACTACGCAGGTGATGTGGATCAGTATCACGAAGGTGACAAAATGTTCAAGATTATGCTTTTTGAATACTTGAGTCCAGAGACTACAGAAATTGTAGGAATGGTTTTGGACCCAGAGACAGCCTCCTTACACCGGAAAGAGAATAGGGCTTACATGGCATGGCTATATAGAACTAGGAACCATAATTCGGAGCCATAAATCCAACTAGGAGCCATAAATCCAACACACAGGGAGAGGGATATTGAACCCAGCTTTTCAGAGGGAAATAAAAATCACGTGAGCAGCTACAGCACCCCACATGAGGCATGTAATGCACTAAGCCCCACAATGCAGAGAGGAGCAAACACCCACACACAGATGGCAAGATAACAATCCAGCGGGAGAGTGGCAAACAAATTGGAGGCGACCACAGCGCACAAAGCCAAGTATTTACGAGAATTGCAGGATGTGGAGGCCAAGAGCAGAATCATATCAGTACCCAATGCGATGGCACACGGAAGGTCAAAGACAATCTGCCCATTTCCGACTGATATTCCCACCGGCTATACCAGGAGGGAGTACAGAAACAGAAAATAAGGAAACACAAATGTGCTCAACTGAGATACAAAATGTGGCACAAACACGTGATGAATCACCCACATTAAATGAGAATGAGCTGTCAGTGAGAGCACTACCCACTGAATTAAAGCAAGATCACAGCCCCGTTGAAAAATACAAGCGGACTGCTAGTGGAAAGGCACACCAGAAGGATAACAATGATCGGGAAACTCTAAATGCGTCGAGTATCAATTCTGATAATGTGGTAGAGAATGCAAGCATCGCTCCCGTAATTGACACACCTATCGCACGTAAAAACATAACTGCATTGAGGTGTGACCCGACAGGAGATGATAACAAACCGCAGGGAGGGGGAGAAAAACCTGATCGCCAGGTAATGGGAAAAGCCGCCCATTGTGTCGCGAATTTGCGTGATTGTGCTATTGATGGGGCAGAGAAATGTACTACAGGGACACGCCCTGAGGAATGCAGGCATCAGCCTTTGGATGGAAAATTGTGCATTGACACATTGAGGATAGATGTAGATCTAAGTGCTGAGATGGAGGGGATGAAGATCCATGATGGATCGGGAAATGTGTTGAAACCCAGCACACTCAAAAGCACAAAGAGAAAGACCCAACGGGGCACGAAATCGAATCGACTCACTGAGTTGACAAATGTGAATATTGCTGGTCGGTACAGTCGAGCACGGAAACTCGTGGTGTGTGCGGATTCTGGTTATGTGCAACACAACTTCACGCCACAGTCCCACAGGGAAAGAGAGTGACATGAAAAACTACAAAAACAAACAAGCAAACAGTGCTAAATTGACCAAAGCCTTAAAAACGATGAACCAGGAGGATGATGTTGTGATATTGCGTGGAAAGGTAAATGGTTACTCCAAAGTACCTGGCCAGGAGAATATTGATATCGATCATGAAAATGCCATAAACGAACCAAGTCTGCGTGGAAATCAGCATGTCAAAATAAATCCACTGAGGAAGGAAAGAAAATTTCCAAACAGACAACACTTTTCATCAAAAGTGGCAAAGCAGTAGACACACATAACTTGGTAAAAATGTGGCAAGGAGGTAACAAGAAAACAATGCACAACCGTGTTCGAAACCGCTGCTTAGCATTTCACAGTAATAATAATTGATAAGAACCAATGTAACTTGATAATTTTTTCTCTTATTTCAAATATAACCATGCTAAGTCTGTAATACGCACGCACGCATTGTAAGGAATATAGCAACCGAAACTAGGCAATTGAGAGTTCATGATGAAAAAACGCATTTATTTTGTTTAAAAATAACCCGTGGCCAATTTACCACTGATCATTTTTAAAAGGGCGGAATGTTATACAGTATATATACATGCCTTTTTCCATTAATTCATATTTAAAATAATTCGGCCATTTTTTTTATATATATAATAAATAAATGAAACCAACACCCAACCACGCTACCCCTCACAAGCCACACCAAGCATCTGGAGGTCATAAAAAAAACATTAAACAACAAACTTCGGGGCAAAGAGGGGTTAGCGACTATCTGGAAATCTCCAGATTGCCAAAGGACCGCATGCATGGACGTTCTGGACAGTTCACAAACAAATATGCAGAGCCATAAAAAACACACGCACATAGCCGAGACAAACAACATTACAACTCGCATTTTCTTTAACAGTAAAAGTTTGAAACTCAGCAAAAAAACAAACCGACGCTATAGACTGAAATCTATATTAGTGGCTTTATTATAGTTACTTATTTTATTTCACCCTAATTCAACTCATATATTATTTTGTATTGTATCTTTCTATCCATGTAACTTCACCAAGAGAACCAAGGAATGTGAATTCTGGAAGTCAGGAAAATGAGGGCTTGGTTATATCTGCAGCCTCGGGATATCCAAATATAACACTAGGATAAACACCGATCCCTGGTGACACAGACTTACAACAACGCTTGGCAAACCCTCGGAATGATAATGGTAACAACGAGGGGCATTACGAATATTGATTAAACATGAACCAAATAATAACCACGAGATATTGACCGGGGGTATCTCATAAGAGATACAAAGAATAGGTCAAACACACACGAGACTAAATAATATGTATTCCATGGAACCAAAGCCTCCCCGGCCACCTTTGTCTTCCAACAATTTGACACAAACACATGGCAGCCATTAATACGTATGAAGGGTGTCTGGCCTCGAGATAACAAACACTATGAAAAGGGGAGGGGGAATGCAAACAAGCATAAAATTTGACGGAAAACAGCCCATCCGGGGTCACCAAGAGAAGAGGGGGGGGGGAATCAGGCGTGGCCGCAGAGAGGATGGTGACAGAGAGCATCTGTTTTTTTTCTCTCGCAAGAGACGTGCAGAAAGGGGAGAGACTTCCACATTTAAGCACAGACACAGATCATGTAATTCAGTCTTGCGAGGGAGCAGGCTGCGGGGAGTCTGGAAGAGGGGCCTGGCCTCGAGATCAACCATCAGTGTCGCCTCGCAGAAAAAATGGATGATGTGTTGTTAAGAGCCGAGTTCGGCATGGGCCGACAGAGTATCGCTGAAAGTTTCATTCTACATTTATCCTGATGTGTTGAGTCGCTTGCAAAGTCAAGGATTGTGATAAGTTGTATTGTACTAAGCTTTCACAGTCTTTTAAGAGGTGCGCGAATAAAATTACGAGTTTTGAGAGTGAATGCCTGCGGACGGGCAGCTGCAGCTCGAGTTGAACTGACGAGCAACAACAAGCAATCAACCTGGAAAAAGGGCGGAAAGCGCCAAGCATCGACCAAGCGAGCATCGCACAGGACCAGCAGCAGAGGACACGCTGCAAACGCAATCATGCATCTCCAGAGAGCATGGAGCAAGAGAGAGAGCGCACAACCAGCGCCACCAAGCAAGAGTGTCGGCACCGGCAATCAGCGGACGAGCGACGAGAGCCATCGTGCATCACCAGAGAGCACGGAGCCGGAGAGAGCGAGCAGCAGCGCCAGCCGCGCCATCGAGCAAGGGTGTCAGCTGCCAGCGGCGAGCGCTACGAGCATCTTCAAAGATAAAACGTCGTGCCAACTCATCTCATCCAGCAGGGGAAAGAGCCTGACCAGCCGCCCGTGAGCAAGAGTGTCAGCGCCAGCGAGAGCGCCGTGGGCTCGACCACACACACCGACCAGCACCAGCTGGGAACCAAGACAAGAGTGAGGAACGGCGGCCCAGCAGACGAGCTGCGCGTGCTATCTGATGATGGAATCATCGCGCACCGCCGACGGCGAGCGTCGTGCCGACTCGTCATCCAGCAGCGGACAAGCAACATTGCTGCTGCTGCCTCAAAGGGAATGAGCAAGAGTGAGGAACGGCAGCCCAGCGGATGAGCTGTGCGCGCTATCCGACGACGGAATCATGGCGCACCGCCGACGGCGAGCGTCGTGCCGACTTGTCATCCAGCAGCGGACAAGCAACATTGCTGCTGCTGCCGCCGAGCGAGAGAGAGAGAGCAACAAGCTGTTTGTATGCCCCTCCCCCACCCTCACAAACTCACGACGCATCGCCCGGCGTCTGCTTAACACAAATAATTTATCAAGGAGACAATCCACCACACACATGAAACCAACCCGAGCCAATAATAAGAAGACTAATTATAATAGTGCATGAACCATTAGCTGATCGTGAAGACATTGGTGCTCATTGAGTGATATGAATACGGTCGTTTATAAGTACATTAGTCGTTATTTTTCTTTTTAATCGCATCAAAAGTACCAATAATTCATCGATGTAAACCTTCGTTACGAATCTACACTCTCACAGAGAGAATATTGTGTTAAACCTTTATTTTGATCACAGAATCTTGCCCACGAATTAATTGAAGCCTTCGCCAAAAGATAAGCATCTTGCGTAAACAGGTATTACTGCTGCACACCATTGTTCCAAGACATTTCGTTAATTGTATAATCTTGCAGATGAATCTATTGCCTTCGGGATGTAATTAAAAAACAATCACATTTGCCTTTCGTATGAATATCTTCGCATGCATGTTTAAGGATTTGTTCCTATCGCCGTATATGCTCGCGTTACTCTGTTTACCCAGTTTGACAACGTATTCATTGAAGGTTAAATGTACGGATCAATGAGAGGAACATCTCCAGGGGTACTGTGTTGACAATTCCAAGCATAGGAGTTCGCATATTAGAGTTACGTTTTTGGTTAGAAATAAATATTGCTTAATACAGAAGTGTCTGAGTGGTTCCTTCCTGAGTTCATGCATAATAATCTCATTTATGAGAACTGTATCCTGCGGTGAGATTCGAATTTGGAGACCTGACATAAACACACTAAGACATATTCAGTAAATGATAAAGCGAGAATAATTGCTTTATCCCAATTGATAATACGACCCTAGACAACGAAGCCGAGCTTAATTTAGGATAATTACATCACACTTGCATAACTTCATACAACTCGTTGTATTATCCCGATTGATAATACGACCCTAGACAACGAAGCTAAATGACCATAACTGCAGACATTAGCATAATCGCATACATTCACATAACTCAATACGATCACCTCAATAATTAGCTTTATTTATGCACATAATTACATAAATTAGCATAATAATTATGTTTTTTTCCCTTCATTATATTTGTATTCTTTTTTATGAATTTTTCAAGACCCGACATATACAACACCACCCACCCCCTCGTGTGCCGTGCAGTGCCGGCCTTCATAGATACTCGCTAACAGCACTTGCTTTTTCAGTCTCACAGGCTACACGGGGATCTTTGTCTTTTTCTTGTGTGTGGGGGGGGCGGGGCAGCGACTGCATAGCGATTCGCGCGCTGTGCTACGAACCCGGCGGCCCGAGTTCGATTCCCGCTCACAGCCGGTGACGATTATTTGAACCGGTCCTGGGCCTCCCCTAGGTCGACTCAGCCTCAAACGAGTAAGTGGTGTGGTATGTCAACATCGCCACTGGGGAGACAAAGGCGGCGTGGTTAATCCAAATCCACGGGCAAAGCCGGGTAGTAAAGCTCGTATTTCATAAATCTTGTGTTCGGTAACTTCGGTTATATACCTTTCTTTTTCGGTCTTGGTCGAAAGTGGAGTTAAACTTTCGGTTTCGGCCGAAAGTGGAGTTAAACTTTCGGTTTCGGCCGAAAGTGTAGTTAAACTTTCGGTTTCGGCTTCGGTTTCAGCCGAAAGTCAATTTTTTACTTTCGGTCTGGTTTCGGTTTCGGCCAAAACCAGAAATTCAGTTTCGGTCGGCCTCTAGTTTACTCAGGCCGTTATCAAGAGTCACATCGACGCTGACATGTTGCAAAGACCGCGAGTCTGCCCTCTAACACCCTCTCTACACAGAGGGCCAACGCTATGGGGTAACCCATCATGAAAAGTGGGGGGCAAGCTCATAAGACGGAACAGCTGGAGGTATTATGGCCTGTACAGGGCGAATGATCTTTTACCATTGGACGGGAGGGTATGGTCCGTCAAAGGGGTGGAAGCCACTTATATTCCCCAATCCCAATTCTTGAAGTATCTCCAGATCAGATATGCCATAGCAAAATCCCCTTACAAGAAATTAAATGCACCGGTTCACTCTATTATTGGCCGGTTGATAACATCCAGAGATGGTCACCGACTGTCCGAAGCCTATCTGCTTCAGAAGAAGGAAGTTCTTGTCACTAGAGCAGCATCTTAAAAGCTGTTTCACACGTTCGTCAATCACGATATTTCACTTCAGAACTGGGCACAGATCCGGCGAGCACCACAAACCGATCCAAGAACTCCCGCAATCAAACTCACTCAGTTTAAATTCATTCACGGAGCATACTTGACGAATGAGAGCAGAGCATAATCTATGGAGGTCTCGCCAGATTGCTCCAGATGCACCCCTGAGCACGATACAAACGTATCTCCACACTTTCTGGCTTTTTCCAGATGTTACGAAATTTACCATGAAATGACGAGTTTCTTCATTGACCTGTTCACCACTAATCTCTCCCCGTCGGTAGAAGAGACCCTGTGAAGTTGAAACCCTGCATAGCATCGAGACACCAACATGCTGTGCTCCAGACCATTGACATCATCAAAAGAAAGATATTCTTGGTCAAGAGGAAGAATCATGAGCCTCCCATATGGAAGTAGTGGAATAGCAAACTCCCCGCACAAGCGAGCATGGAACGCCTGGGTCATAAGCTCAAGGCAAGCGAGAAAGAATTTGAAGCCAGATGCCACCCCCCCTTGTGCAGATGCTGAAGTGAACAATCCACATGAGGGGGCGGGAGACAAGGATCGAATAAGGGAGGTAAAATCCCGTTCAAGTATCGAGCAAGATTGGTGCTCGTATTGGCGGAGGCAAAGTGTTATCGCACAATGGTCGCAATTATGTTTTTTATTTTACGGTTATACTCAGTCTCCCCTCATCCCTCCCCCACCCCATGTCTCTCTCTACCCCTCAATGAGTTGGTTGTACCCCCCATCTCCACTGTCCCAATCATCCCCCCTATCCCAATTTTCCACCTGTGCGATGCTCCCACGTGAATGAGGCAGCCCGCCCCTAATCCTTTATCCCCCCCCCCTTTCCATTAAATCGCTCAGTTGCGTTGGGATTGTTTTACCGCGAAAGATATTACACGGTTGTTTTCGCTATCCAAAGTGCTGCAACGGGCCTGCGTACTTGTTTACAATATCAATGTAATAAACAAAAATAAATTCGTAATTGTTATTGGTCATGAATAGGAATCGTACTCAGGTGGCCCGGTTAATAACACTGCACTATCTGCAGCGCCAACACTCCCGACACACAGACATACACTCACACAAAACTCGGGTTAAATGTAACTTTATTCACTGACGCTGGGTGGTTGTGGTGGCATGGGCCTGTCGGGCATTCCCCGACTCACAAACGGAGTTCCTTCCTGAGACCCGTTCGTCGATTTGTTCATTGTACGTACTGCACATACTGTACATAAAATATATTAAAGCTTAACAAAACATGAAGCATTGTTAAGAAATATTGTAATAAATACTGTATGGTAAATAAAACATTAAATAAAGTAAAATGAAAAAAAATACGTTTAATTTTCACGCACTGGGGGTACGCACACACGCATACACAACAACGATCCCTCCGAAAGCCTTAACAGACTGCTGGGGAAAGCTATGTTCGCGAGCGCCTAAGAAGACCGGCACAGCACACGAGGGGTTGGGTGGCCAGCACCACGCCAGGTTTCTTTTGACTCCCCACACATAAAGAAAGACAACAATCGCTCGTATAACCTTAACAGAATGGAGGGCAAACAATGACTCACACACACGGGGGCAAGGGCGCGCACGCATACACACACGCGCTCACCAGTAGCCACCATTCGCTACTAACTGACGGCAACGTCACCACGGCGCCTGTGCCAATTCAGGTGCACTCACTTTTACACACACACACTCCCAGTCTGATGCTGGGACTTAGGAAATCACGTGGGAGATCGCACCGCCGAACAAAATAGTTTCGCTATTTGGTCCGCAAGTATGAGCAAATTTTCGCAATTCGAATTGTTGAATACTAATATTTTATCACGGTTTGTTTATAAGGGCGGATATTCGTAAGTAGGGCGTTCATAGGTCGGGGACTGCCTTATACCATGCCTGACCACCTTTGTCTTCCCAGTTCTGAAGTTCACACACTGCATCAAAACGTCATATCAGTCTGAGACGAGCAAGGAGATGCGCAGGCCGGGCAGTCGTCACCAGTGCCGCTCCAGCCTCTTTTGCGTCCCCGACGTTGATCTCCAGATTCTCGTCGTACAGGACATTCTGTATTAAGATCTCTTCATCTTTAGACATCGTCGGTGGGTTCTTCCATCGGTTTGGGCACGACATTCCTTAGTCACCCCACTTCTCACATCAGTCTGCAGTGACGCCAACACACGTGGTGACTTTTTATGAAACTTTATTTAGACACAGCACTAACGATGCCCAGGGCTGGTTCTTGAGGCTTGAGCTCCGTCTCCTCCGAACGTCCCCTCTCCTTGTGCTGTTTCCTATTATACCTCCCAAGTCCCCTCTCTGTAGGCTTCTATGACCCCACTCCCTTTGACCAATCCTGAACCTTCCCTACCAACAGTTGCCCACCGTTCTTTTACAGTCCACCTTTGCTTCCTGCCTTTTACCTTTCAAATATTTCCTCTAATCCCTTTAAATGTTGCTTCCCAACCAATCACTTGGGAGGCCTCTCTGCACCAATGGGAGGCCTTGGAACACTACCTGATTGTCTGTTTGACCGTATGCTTAGTTAGGTAAGCGGTCTATTATCTTGGTCATTATAGTACTAATAGTAATGTTGATGTGTGTGCAGTAGTAATGCACATTGGTGATGATGCCAGCACCACGATGTTATGAAACTCTTGTAGCAACTCTTTATAAATGCGACCCGTGTAAAATAGTAACCACAGCCTCGCACAGTAATATTCACGCACATTTATTTCATCAATCCACTGCTGGATGCGATCCTGCCCATGCCGTTCAGGTCTTGGGGGTTATTTGACCTTACTTCACTACTCTTATTGTCTCGGCCTCGCTGTGCGCTGTGTTGCACCGCTAGCTGAGTAGATAACCTTGCGTTCAATAAACCCTCGGAGCCAGGATGAACGTCCAACTCCAATCGTCATTTATTGATTTTAATAAGGTAAATCTGGTGAGAAAAGACAGATATAGCATCTGTTATAACGAGGAAACACCAACACAATGAACACCACAGCATCAGAACATTGTCTTTGATAACAATAGATCCTGGACGGACCAGGCCCCTACATTACCACTGAACAACTACGCAAGAGCACAAGCCGGTGCGTTGCATAAAGGCACATCGTGTATTCATCCCACTGCACCCCAAATGTACAGCATTACACATAACACTAAACTGTGGATGAGATACTTCGTCATCTCTGCTCTCAGGATCGCAACATAGCCACCTGGGCACAAGTCTGACTCGACCTACTAAATCACAAGTAACATCCACAATAAGGAAAGTTGCAGGCTTCGTTGCTATCTAGGCCTCGTATTTACCACAACAACTTAACGGCACCATAAAGGCATTTACATCACTATAACGGTCATTCCACCATTACAACAGCATTGCCAATATTACAAGAATATAAACAAACTTAAAGACAATGCTTCTCAAAGTCCCACGATGGACAACTGCGTCTAGCTTCACTGAGACGCGATGTGTGCCGCGATCTTGACTTATCTGTGTAATGGCCGACGCCCGCGTGGTACAGTGAAAATCTAAAATCGTAACTTCCTGGTCACGTGACCACCCCCAGCATCCAAAAACAGGAAATTCCTGTTTTACACACGCCCCACATCTGCCGTGAGGCAAGACACTCCCCGTCTGGTATCTAAAAGATACCACCATTTATTTCCTATCTAAACGAATGTATAACAACTTCAACGGGTGGTTTATTTGTCCATATCTTTGCGAGAGAGAAGTAGTACTGTCTCGACTATGGGCCTGACGAAAGTTCTTGCGACACCTTGCTTCGCAATAATAACCTCGACTTTTCGAACTTTTCCATCGGCACTTGGAATCGACTTGAGGATGCGGCCCATTGGCCACTCATTCTGTTTGGCTTGGTTGTCCTTCAGTAGGACGAGGTCACCTTCTTGGATGTCTGGTCTGTTAGACTGCCAATTGTTGCGCACTTGAAGTGTCGTAAGGTACTCGTTTTCCCAGCGATGCCAGAACGTGTTCGCGAAGCTCTGCACTTGTCTCCATTGACGTTTGTAGAGGTCTGCAGTGCTGGCCTCCTCGGTAGGTGCTGTGAACACGTCTGTCTTCTGGGTAAGAAGTGTAGCAAGAGTCAAGATGAATGGTGACTCTGGGTCGGTTGAGACGGGGATCAGGGGTCTTGAATTAATTATGGCTGAGACCTCGGCCATGAGAGTGGTCAATACCTCGTGAGAGAGCCCTGTAGACCCGATATCACATAGCATGGAGTCGAGAATGCGTCGCGCAATCCCGATCATGCGTTCCCAGGCTCCACCCATATGCGAAGAGTGGGGAGGATTGAAGATCCATGTGCAGCCTTGGTCACTAAGGTATTTCCTGACAGAATCATCTTCGACATTCTCCGTATTGATCTTAAGCTCTTTACATGCTTCTGTGAAATTGGTTCCACAATCAGAATGGAGTTGCTTGGCTGGCCCTCTGATGACGAAGAATCTCCGGAGTGCATTTATAAAGCTCGAAGAGTCCATGGACTCGATGACTTCGATGTGCACTGCTCGTGTACTCATACAGGTGAACAGCACTGCCCAACGTTTGCTGTTCGCGAGCCCTCCTCTGGTGCGGCGGGAGATGACTGTCCATGGTCCGAACACGTCGATCCCTACAGAGGTGAAGGGAGGTTCCACACTGAGTCGATCGGCTGGGAGGTCTGCCATTTTCTGTTCTTCCTGTTTTCCACGTTGCTTTGACACCTGATACACTTGAGGATTGTGCTGGCGATGCACCTCTTTGCTCCAACGATCCACAGCCCTGCAGATCGGATTGCTCCTTCTGTGAAGTGCCGACCTTGGTGCTTGACCTTCTCGTGGTAGTGGCGCACGAGTAAGATTGCGATGTGGCTCTGGCTTGGGATTATGAGGGGGTTTCGTTCATTCTCATCTAAATTTGCATTCCCTAGCCGACCACCGATCCTGAGCAAGTCCTCTTTGTCCATTCTGGGGTTTAGCTTCCTGAGGGTGCTGACCCGAGGAAGGTCTTCTCCCTTGCTGATGGCCTTGATCTCACTTGCATAAGCTGCCTGTTGCACACAGCGGAAGATTGATTTCCTTGCTCTGGAAAGCTCGTCTTCAGTGCGTGGCACTGTGCAGTGATGCCATCCATTGCAGCTACCAGTGGTGCCTCTCATCGGGCGGTGGAAGCAGTCTGCGATATGCATTAGTAGTGCTATCGCTCACACGAGCGTCGTCCATTTCGAGAAATGTTCAAAATGGTGTGGACTCAGTGGACTGCTTGGTCGCACATTTGTTACGAAATTTGTCACTTGAGGACGAATCTCCTTGTCTGACTCAGGCTCTATGAGGCGAAAGGTCTCTTTGGTAGTCCATGGGCCACCGTCTCGTCGTAAGAGGAACGCTGGACCCGTCAGCCAGATGGTTTGATTCAGCAGAGATGCAGGGACGGACCTAGTTGCGAGATCTGTTGGATTATGATCAGTTGGAACGTAATTCCATTGCTCCGGCTGTGTCGATCTCCTGATGCGTTCCACCCGGTTGCTGATGTAGGTGTAGAACCTTCTGGTTTGGTTGTTTATGTAGCCTAGTACGACCTTACTGTCCGTGTAGAACTTGACCGCATCCAGTTTGATGTCCAATTCGCCTAAGATCAGTTCCGCCACCTCTGTAGCAAGAACGGCTCCACACAGCTCGAGCCTTGGGATGGTATGTTCCGGGTGTGGTGCCTTGCCGTGGAACTCCTTCCAGAATTCCCACTCAGACGACAGCTCCGGGTCTAGGAACAGAGAGGCCATGGCCGCAGCGACCACCGCCACGACCACCAGCAGAGCGACGAGCAGTAGCTTCGTCTCTGGCTTCCTCTTGTCAGTCAGGACTGGCTTGGAGACATGTGGAGGAACAAAATCCAGCAAAGACGGTGGATGTACGAGGGAAGTTGTGGTCAGCATGGTGGTTTCTTTGTACGTCTGCACGGTACAGCCTGGACTTCTCTCGCCGAGTTTCTCTTTCAGCGTGAAGTGGTTGGGGCACGGTTTGAAGAGCGACGTGCGTCCATTCATGAGCACACTCGTTCTGAATGTGCTAATGTGGTCTGGTTTGTGTCTTCCATCGAGACAAACATCACCTACGATGACCCATCCTAGGTCGAGTTTCTGGGCGTAGGGAGCATCATGAGGTCCGTTGCATTGATTACGAACCTTGTGGACTCTCAGCATGTCCCTGCCGAGCAGAATTAAAATCTGTGCCGCGTGATCCAATGGTGGGATGAACTCTGCTATGGGTTTCAGGTGTGGGTGGTGATGTGCAACTTCGGGCGTGGGAATCTCACTCCTATCGTCCGGTATCTCGTTGCACTCTGTCACCGTAGGAAGGGCTAGCTTCATGGTGCTATCCATGGTTTCCACCATGAGGCCGCTCGCTCTTCTTCCTGCTGTTTCCATCAGTCCTGAGCATGTTCTGAGCGTGTATGGAAAGGAATTCCCACCTACGCTTAGCTGATCAAAGAACTCTGACCTTGCCAAAGACTTGTTGCTCTGGTCGTCCATTATGGCATACATCCTTACTGCCCTTTCAGGATGTCCTTTGGGATACACATTCGGACGAGGCATATCTTTGAGCAAGATCTTCCTTTGAAGCCTTCTCCACAGACTTCTGTGCATTTGGTTGTGATTGACGAAGTGAGTACGGCGGTCTCGCATTGCTCCCCGCCGTGCTCTGCTTCGGGATCGGAAGCCTTAGTGCCACTGGGTTTGGAGTAAAATGTGTGCAGAGCAGTTGCGTGTTTGTCGCTGCCACATTCCTCGCACTTGATATCTGCCTTGCAATTCCTTGCAAGGTGGTTTGTAGAAGCACAGCATTTGAAGCACACTCCAAACTCTTTCAGCATGTTCTTCCGCTCTTCCAATGGCTTCCTCCTGAACTCACGGCATTTCTGGAGGGAGTGAGGTTTATCATGCAATGGGCATTGCTTCTCTGGATCCTCTATCTTTTTATTTGTGGTGATTGCCTGGACGGAGTTTGCGAATGTCGTAGGAGAGACCTCAGTCTTGTGTACGGAAATTGGCACTCTCGCTGTTCCTCGTTTCGCCATTGCTCTTTCCATTCTTGGGAGATCTGGACTGGAAATCCCCGTGGTGCCAAACATGAAACTCGGGTCATTTCTGGTCTTAGCCAGGTTGCGGATGAACTTTGAGAAAAAAGAGAATGGGGGGAATGCAACCTGATGCTCTGACTTGTATCTTGAACCCGCTGTTCTCCATTTTTCCTGCACGTCAAATGGCAATTTCTCTACGATGGGGTTCATGCCATGGTAGGTATTCAAGAAAATGAGACCTGGTAAGTAGGGATCAGCCTGGGCTGATTCAAGCTCCATCAAAAGATCTCCAAGCTCTCGTAACCTTTTATTGTCCCTACCAGAGATTTTTGGAAAGTTCTGCAACTTCTTGAAGAGAGCCTTCTCAATAGTTTCTGGGCTACCATAGCACTCCTCGAGCCTCTCCCACACCGCATGCAGGCTTGAGGCGGGGTCATCAATGTTTGCTGACCGGATCCTCTTTGCGTACTCTGCAGATTCATTTCCTAACCATTTCACCAACAGGTCCAGTTCTTTACTTGCAGAGATGTCTGCATTTCGGATTGCATTCCTGAAGCTAGATCTCTAGGCTCGATAGTTCTCAGAGTGGTCATCAAACTTAACGAGTCCTGTGTTGATTAGTTCGCGGTGAGCCAGGTAGCTAGCAAAGTCCCCTTATCCTGCTGATCCAGGGTGTGTCCATACTGGCGCTTGTGAGGTGGCATTATTGGCTGTATTGTCTTGCATGCCGTCATTTGCGATCGCGTTGGACTGTGGGCCCAAAGGGTTTCGATCACGTTGGTTTGATCCCTTTATGTGACTGTCTGGAATGTGGGTCTGACTTGATGCATCCACGTCTGACCCCTAGTGTGCGACGCTGAGTCGGCGACTAACTGCCAGGGCAGGATATGCATTTACACCATTCCCGTAGACAGCATTCATGTTCATTCGGTGTGGAGATGGCGATGCCTGAACGTCCACCCTTTGTTCAGTATCGTTTGGTGGAGGAGCATTGATGCATTGTTCAGACCAGTCCAAAATATTTTTTCTGGTGAGTTGATCACGGTCCTTGACAGGTATCTGAGTGCCAAACTCGCTCCAATTCTCTTCCTTATCCAGGTTGGCTGCTGCTTCGAGCACCTCTGCCTGGGCCCTTGCGGCAGCTGCTTCCTTTTTGAGTTGTAGGGTGCTTAACTTAGCATCCAGCTCAATTTTCTTCCGTGTGGCAGTAGCCACTAATATACTCTCTTGCTCATCAAGCTCTGCTTTTCTCCGTGCGGCAGTAGCCACTAATATACTCTCTTGCTCTGCTTTTTTTTGTTCTGCTTTCTTCCGTGTGGCAGCAGTTGCTATGCTTGCTTCTTCTTGTATGCGGGCCTTTTCAATTAGCATGGTTTCCTCTTCAGCCATATAGGCAATACGGGCGTTTGCTGCTTCTGCTGCTTCACGTGCCTGAGCTGCTGCCATACTAGTGGTTGGTGTCTTTGAGTGTGCTGAGCATTTAGATCTTGTGGTGGACCTGGATGAAACAGAGTGCTGGGATCGTGTCTCTCTTAAGCCCTCCACATGATCCATTGCATCTTGTATCACTGACTGCACATTATCATGGAGCAGTTCGAGGAAGTGCTCTTGCGTGCGCACTCCCTCAATGCCCTCATCTGTTTTCACCTTCATCAGGAGGGAGATGTATTTATTTGCCAGGAGCTTGTAGCTTGAGCTGCTCACCTTCACTCGCTGGATGGCCCGCTGAATTGAGGCCACTGTGTCTGAGGCGTTTGAAGCTTCAGATATATCTGCTTCAACCCGGTCCCATGCCCGTTGTATCCTGGCATCAAGGTCCTGTTTCTCAGCATCTAGCTTTCCAAGGCCCGTTGTGTCAACCTGACCTCTCTTTGGGGCCTTGAACTCCCTTGGTCCTCTTGAGGCAGGATGGGAGGTCCTGGATTGCTTAAATCACCTTCTTCAGCATCTCTCCCTGCTGAACTGTGGCTTTCCATGCTGCGATGCTTGCAGCACGATTTTAAAGTAGACTCGTTGCAGAGCTCCTTGCTTGCTGCAGGCTGACTGCTTGAGAGCTCCTTTGCTTGCTGCAGGCTGACTGCTTGAGAGCTCCTTTGCTTGCTGCAGGCTGACTGCTTGAGAGCTCCAAGAAGAATGTATTTTTAAATCCTTTATATTAAGTTTGGTTGCTTGCTTGCGTGCTTGCGTGCTTGCTTGCTTACGACCGTGCAAATCTTTCGGTCGTTTTTTAACCCACTTCCCGTGACCCAATCGAGCTGACATTTTCCACACAGACTCGTTGTGCCAGACAATTAATGTTCGTGGAAAAAAAATTCCCAAAATTTTACACTTTTTAGGCAAAAAAAATGCATTTTACATATATTCAAATAGAACTCATTCATGGCTTTGGCTGAACGTCACAGTGTAAGAGCCCAGAGCGTAACCCCTCCACAGGCCGTGGCAGAGTAGCGCAGTTGGTAGCGCCCTCGCTTCCCATGCCAAAGGTCGCGGGATCAATCCCCGCGTCCTCCACAGGCGAATATATTTTTAAATCCTTTAAAATTAAGTTCGCTGCCACACATATAAAGGATTTATAGTGAAAAACTTTGTTTTTACGGGTTATACTTATTACTTGCAGCAGAGCTGGCTGCAGCACTGGTTGGGAGCTTCAAGAAGAATGTCTTTTTACTGCTGCAGAGCTGGCTGCAGCACTGGTTGGGAGCTTCAAGAAGAGTGTCTTTTTACTGTCTCGGCCTTGCTGTGCGCTGCATTGCACCGCTAGCTGAGTAGATAACCTTGCGTTCAATAAACCCTCGGAGCCAGGATGAACGTCCAACTCCAATCGTCATTTATTGATTTTAACAAGGCAAAAATGGTGAGAAAACACAGATACAGCATCTGTTATAACCAGGAAACACCAACACAATGAACACCACAGCATCAAAACATTGTCTTAGATAACAATAGATCCTGGACGGACCAGGCCCCTACATTACCACTGAACAACTACGCAAGAGCACAAGCCGGTGCGTTGCATAAAGGCACATCGTGTATTCATCCCACTGCACCCCAAATGTACAGCATTACACATAACACTAAACTGTGGATGAGATACTATGGGAACCTCATGAGATACTTTGCTCTCAGGATCGCAACATAGCCACCTGGGCACAAGTCTCACTCGACCTACTAAATCACAAGTAACATCCACAATAAGGAAAGTTGCGGGCTTCGTTGCTAACTAGGCCTCGTATTTACCACAAGAACTTAACGGCACCATAAAGGCATTTACATCACTATAACGGTCATTCCAACATTACAACAGCATTGCCAATATTATAAGAATATAAACAAACTTACAGACAATGCTTCCCAAAGTCCCACGATGGACAACTGCGTTTAGCTTCACTGAGACGCGATGTGTGCCGCCATCTTGACTTATCTGTGTAATGGCCGACGCCCGCGTGGTACAGTGGAAATCTAAAATCGTAACTTCCTGGTCACGTGACCACCCCCAGCATCCAAAAACAGGAAATTCCTGTTTTACACACGCCCCACATCTGCCGTGAGGCAAGACACTTATCAGTGCAAGTTGGTAAGGTTGATTTCAAAAACGTAAAAGCATAAAGGTACAGCACAATAATGGTTTACTGTACACTGCCCTCTGCTGGTGTGATGTGGAAACGTTTGTAATGAGCGAGACAAAGGCGACCCAACTCCTCGTGTGCCATGCTGGCCTTCATAGGTGTAGTGACACAACGCTGACTGCTGTCCACCAGTGGTAACTGCAGTGGACAGTTAACGCACATATACACATGTGTGCTGGGAGGGCGGCGGAACTGGGGCAAGGGTCACGGTAGACCTCATAGGGATGCCCCTGGAACCCTCTGGTGGATTCGAGAAGGGAGCCAGGCCGTGCCGAGCAGAATATAAGCAGCAAAGAGCGAGAGCTCCGGGCTGCCGGTTCTGTGAGTGGACTCATCTCGTCGTCGCTGTCATCGTCGCTGCCGCCTTCGCCCGATAATTGCGTGGCCAGACAGTAGTTGGCTGTCTGGGTCGATGCCGTCGGTGCATCTAGGACAGGGAAATGTCTAGGCCGGGCTGTACGGCAGTGTGGTAAAGAGAGAGAAGAGGCCGGAGTTGGTGTGAACGGATAATAAAGAGAGACACGGTGCCTCTTGCAACTACCTCGTCTACGACTGAGTGTGTGCACCGCACAACACCCGCACACACACGCCGAGATGAAGGAGGACACTACATAGGTGCTGCTCGCAAACAGTACTTGCCCCAACAGTCTGGTAAGGCTAAACGGGGGATCTTTGTCTTTACAAGTACTGTATTTACAGTGTTTTACTCTCTGCTCCAATACCTATTTTAGATCCGACTGATGTTATTTCCCTCGCCTGGTATAGAGGAGCTCGTGGGTTCGATCCCGACCCTGACCCCTCTATATTTGGAAGATGCATATCTCTTTCATTCTCTTTACCCGTGGTCGCGTGTATTTTTATCCAGTGCTCCTGTTTTTTTTCACATTTAGAATCAACGTCTCACGTTTAGAGTATTTGGCTGCTGCTTTACATTTCCACGTAATAAGCCACTTCGTTGAGCTATAATTATGTGGCCAGGTCACTTCTGACAAAAGAGCTTCATAGCTCAGTGGGTCTGACCTGATAAATAATACAACGTTGATGAAGAAGGAGAGCACAGAACTGCAGTGCAACAGAGCGGGATACGCGGGTACAAGACTGAGGAACTCATGGAAGAGAGGCAGGAGTATGTGCATGACTCTTTCAAGGTAGCGGATCGTGGTGGTGTCATTCCTCTGGCCTTGCACTGCCCTTGTCATATAAATCACTCAGTGTTTGCTATAGCTTTTAATAAACTTTGTAAATAATGCCTTGAGCGAAGGCGCTCTATAAAATAAGATCCCAGCTATGACCACATTCCACACCTGTATCACACGAATTTACTATCCCCATGTTAACAACTATTAGTAACTATATATGACCACTAACCCATTCACAAAAAAGTTACGTATTTATCATTTGTAATTGGTTATGGGCAGTCCTCGGTTTATGATCCTATTACGTTACTGAGACCCGTTCGCATTTTAAGTAAATATTATGTTTTTATATTTCATAGACTCGGGCGTTTATAAGTCGGGAGTTCGTAAGTCGAGGACTGCCTGTATACTTTGGGTTAGATGGTGTGGGTATGAAGATACAATCTCCACCATCTGTCAGAGCAAATCAAATCAAGTGGTCACGTGGGAACCATTTCCAATTGCTTTGGTTTTTTAGCAACCCGTCTGTAAGTCGTTGGTGTGAGGCCTTCAGCTGGCTACACCGGGAGAGCCCTGTCAATCACAGGCTGGTGGCTAGATGTTAACTACCTCGCCTGCTATGCAGGAGTCCGTGGGTTCGATCCCGATCCTGATGCTTATTGTATATTTCGTGTTCGCCTTCAAGTATCTCAAACCCACTCCCAGTCCCCTGGTCTTTTCCCTCCAATAAACCTAATTAATGACCTGGCTCCCACGTCTCGCTTTCTATGTGCACCGAAACATCTCTACCCCAGCCCTCCGCTGTGCTTCTCAATCAGCTCAACTATCTCGCCACCAGAACTCTGTCCCTACCACACTTCACATACCCTCATCCATCCAAATTTTACCACTTCACGTATGTGCCCCATACCCCACCGCCTCTCATCCACGTTGCACCCATCTGTCACCGTCACTCACCATCACATTCCACCTTATTCCTCCTTCCCTACCACAGCAACATTTGCTAAATTCCCAGCCCATGTCCCTCCATTCCATTCCGTCACATCCCTGACAGCCGCTCCACCCCACCCATTGCTCTCCTTTTGTCCCTTGTGTACCGCCGTGGGCTTGCATTGTAGGATAGAATGTCTCTCTCCGTGGTCGCGAGGATTTTCTCCAGGTCCTCCGGTTTTTCCCTCCACATTTTGAATCAACGTGCCTTCAGATAATTTGGCTGCTGCTAAAAATGTACACGTGATAATCCAATTCATCGAGCTATTATTTGTGGCCAGGTCGTTTATGGCCATATCTAGTATAATAAAAATACTTTCTTTCATTTAATAAACAAAATAGTTGACTTGGAAGACTTCTGCTCACAGTCGTGCATGGCCTCATGTCGTCACTCATAGTTGTTCCTTCCACGAAATTGTATTACCTGGGTAAAATAAAAGTTAGGTTCAGTAGCTGAAACCAGTTTCTCACTGGTGACAGCCCAGCGTTGTTTTCTGATTAACCCGTCCACCTCCATAAATCTCGACAACTATGCAAAGTGGCATTATTTCAAGTGGGTGATGCATACGCAATTTTTATGTATGTGGATGTGGTAATGCTAAAGTGGTTGGGGGTATTGATTAGTGCGCTAAACTGTGAACCAAGCGATATGTAAATTTGGCGGTGGGTGGCTACAGGTAACAATGAAAATTACACCAACGGACGAGTTCAAAACGCCGCTGTAAGTCGTATGGGGCGCTGTTGCGCAATCTGTAGGTGGCAGGCTGTTTAAATCGCCCCGAGGGGTGATTCATTGAAGGTCTGCGCCATTATCTCTATGCAAGCAGTCGAGAAAACATGACTGATAACGGCACAACAGAGGCTCAGTAAACTTTATTAGTGCAAATAAATCGCGACGTTGTAAATTAAAAATAACCTATCAGGATTTCTTATTAAGCAGTGGAGTGTAACCTACATTCTACTCGAGGGGGGGGTGGGGGAGGAGTGCACGTTCAGCCGCTCACTACAAATGTCTTCTGTGCCACGGAAAGAGCCCGTGAGCCCGACATCCATCAGAGAGACACAGAGAGCTTGGCCTGTGCGTAAGCGCTACAAGCGCCCATTGAAGTGTGGACCTCAAAGGCTTGGATCGTTAAGCGTTTGGCATAATGATCCAAAGCTGCAAGGGAATCAACAGAATATTTAGCAGTTACCAGTTAAAGTCCACTGCACTATGAGCTCTTATTCATAGGTGACCTAGCCATAGCTCATGACCGCACTGACTGATATCACCACACGTGGACATTTGTAGCAGCAGCCAAATCATCTGAACCAAGGAACGCGGAGAAAAATCCAAGCTCCGACCACCACAGGGAGAGAGAACACGCAGACTCCAAATGTACAACAGCAGGCATCGCCAGACTCTGGCAATTAAACCCATGACCTCCTGTGTACCGGGCGAGGGAGATGACATATTATTGGTGGCAATTAGCAGAAAATCATTGCCTTGGCATTAAAATCATGCATTCACTTCTATAATGCAATATTCTGGGGAAACCATCTGCTTTGAATGGATGGCATTGTTGAATGAATGTCCCTTTGCCTGACTGCCTCTTCTATCTTGTTTTATGTATCCATACAGTCTCAATGTAACTCTACATCTCTGTAATAAATAACATTATAAATAACAATAAATATATATAGGTATATAGATATATATATGGCCAAAAAAAAAGTAATAAAACGCATCTTCATAGCCCTGCACAAGTACTTCAAAATAGTATGTGCCATTCATTATCTTTTGCGCTAAGAACTTGGCGACCCCAGTTTGATTCCCACTCATGGCCACCAACAACAGTAGCGATTAATTAATTATCTGAACCGGTTCTGGGCCTCCCATAGGTCGAATCAGCCTCAAATGAGTACCTGGTGCAGTAAGGTGGTTTGACTTGGTGCTGGCCACCCACCTCCTTGTGTGTCATGATGGCCGTTATAGGTGCTCACTAACAGCCCGTTTAGTCTATTAAAGTTATACGGGGGATCTTGTTTAGTGTTGCCTGGTAGGGAAACCTTTCTAAAAACAAGATTGTCCATGTTGGTTGCTAACCATCTAAATTAATCAGGCATACAAATGTGATTGCATTAACTACAATGGTTAACGGACCAGTCTTGGTGTGCGTGATGTTTACATCCCCGATTAGCATGGTTGGCTAAGTGCGATGCAAAATAAGTTCAACACACATACAAGAACATGACGTTTCCTTCATCTGACCACTGCTACATAGAATCGCCGTCTCTATCTGATGTCGAACTGGAAACATAATTGTGAGCAAATAAATCATCACATGCATTATGTATCGGATATCAATTTCTATTGGAGAATACCACTTACGCTTTTATACATTGAAAATATAATAATCGTCGCTGGCAATGGTCGCTGATGCTCCTAAGACATCTCCACCTCACGCGTAAACGAGCCCACATCACGAATCCCTCAACTGGCTCCCCACCCTATCCCAAGTCAACCTCAAGGGCCCACTGATACTCTTCACACTCTTCTAGGGACTTGACCATTATTTACCTCCCTCTCCCCTTCCATCTGCACTCTCTCTGCTCCAGCAGCAAAGTCCTCATGCTGAAGTCTCCGGTCAATCTCCGCTCAGTGGGGAGGACTTTTCATTCTCAAAACCTGAATCCCCTTCTCCCAACTGCGCGTGCATCTTCACTCCAAGTCTGTGGCCAGGAGCAGCTTCAAAGCCCCTACATTTACTTGAGCACATCATGTTACGAGAGATGTCCATCATTGTTGAACAGTAGCTCTTTTGACTGAATTCCATTGTAATGAAAGGCTTGCTATGCTGCAATTAACACGGCAATACACTTGCAGTGCCGCTGAAATTGAAGCGACACTGAAAGGTCCCATGTTGCTGCAAGCTTCTTAAATCCCACCACCTCTGTCCACTCAGCCACATAAATGGACACAGCACAGTTGGTCGATCGGCAGGTCACGGGCGGTGGTGATGTGAAGCATGGGCAACTCCCACGTCTTTCAAGGCATCTGTGCCCAGCGTGGAAGAGTAAGCCAAAGACACCACTCGAGAGGGGCTCTCTATAGAGCTCCATATAGCAAGAGGACCATCATCCGGGGGTGGCAACAAGGGAATCAACTTGCAGGGCTGCACCTTTACTGACCGCACCGTCATTGATCAACCACGACGTGTGTGGGTCCATGTACGGCGTGCGAGTCGAGGTCCAGGGATCTGTTAGACGATCTCTCTGAGGCGGCACTGCTGAGTTTCATCATCATTGTCTCCGTCATTGACGAACGCTTCGTTGTCTCCGCCCACAGCACCACTCCTCGATTGCTGCCGTGACGACGATGACGACGATGATGACGATGACGATGACGACGACGATGACGACGACGATGACGACGACTCCCCATAGGAGAGCACGTGCAGCAGCGTGAACAACCTACACGGGGGTGGAGGGGGTTGGGGACACAAAGTGGAAGTGGGGGGGGGGGGCGCCGTGGTGGCGAGACGGCAAAAGGTCACGGGACAGACCCACGGGCTAATGGTAAACTGACTGAGATGACTGGCAGATGCACCAGCTATGCCCCCTACTGTGCCAACTTGTTGAGTTTTAGTCGCCCGGTGTTCCGCCTGTTGTGGTGAGCATTGCTCCTCTGCTCTCCGTTGTTGCTAGAGGGTGACTGCCTCTAACTGCCCAGCAGCGTCCTTAACGAGCCTTCTCCATAGAGGCCGATCTTGACACCACTGGTTCTAGTCATTGGCAAGTCCACTCAGCTCCACATACTCCCATACTGCATCAGTCCATCTCTTCTCCAGTCTATGTCGTGACCGGTTAGCCCCCTCTATGCAGCCAAAGAGAAGCCGCTTTACCATGCGATGGCTGGGCATAGGGGCTACTTGATCCAGCCAACACAGCCGCGCTAGCCAGAGGAGTTCACCGTCCAGATCTTTCAAGGATATGTGAGCTCGTTACACAATCCAGTCTGGTTACACTCGGGATGGATTGTAGGCAGGGTCAGCCTGAATGTTTCTAACTGGCACAAAAATGTTCCTTTAGAGGCCTCCACGTCATTCTCAAAAGCATAGATAAGGGAGGGCATCACTGTGGCCGAGAAAACCTGGAGCTTCGAGTGACAGACCAAGGAGCTTTCACACAGCGTCACGCAGCCAAATGAAAAGATAATGCTGCCTGACTGATTCGGAGTGAGACCTCGGCTGCCAAACAGGAGCTGGTCAAAAGCACACTACCCATACTCACACAAAGATAAGGATCCCCAGTATAGCCTTAAGATACTGTTTGGGCAAGTGCTGTCAGCGAGTAGCACCTCTGAAGGCCAGCACGGCACACGAGGGGGAGGTCCAGGACCAGTTCAGATAAATGTCACTGTTGTTGTTCACCGAGTCGACATGCACACATACCTCCTATGGCCCTGCGTGGGTCTACCCCCCACCCCCTCACCTGTGGTACAGCATGGCCAGGAACTGGATTATGAGCATGCTGGCGGAGGTGATGAGGAACATGAAGGCGAGGGGAGGCACGTCGATGACCGTCCCCTCATTCTTCGTGCTCGGGATCTTGATGTTAAGGACGGCTCCCACGAACTGCAGTGCCAGGGTCGCCACCAGCCACAGCGCGTTGATCAAGAAGTAGACAAACGTGCCCTGCACGTTGGGACAGACAGACCTGGCCTGCTTTACATTGCATTGGCCGGGGGGGGGTGACCCGAGGTTGTTTAGGAACCCCCTCTTTGTGAGTTCAATTCCCTCCCCTACTGTCCATGCCCAACACCAAATTGTAACTTGTGTTGTTATTGTTTCATGGTTTATACATTTTAGAATGATTAGAATAATTTGCAATAAATTAGTAGGAATAATAAGTCATACATAATACAATGTCCTTTTAATCTTCTTCTAGCACAGACCAAGTACGGTAAGTACTCGCTTAATGCCTGGTGTTTGCACAACGCGTTGTCGCTGTAACGCAATTATTCTGTTATTGAAGCATCTCCGGTACTCGCGATGATGCGTCGCCAGTACCTTATTTCTTATCTCGAAGAGTTCCTGATTCACACGTTTCTTGTGAGCGTTGTCTTCCTCCAGAGGCTTGAGGTAGTCGCTGATCATGCTCTTCCAGAACTCGTCTTCCTCCTATCCATTCCCGATCATGGGACAGAAGGTACACTTTGTGCGATTGTCCAAATAACAACAACTTACTCCGATGAATAATATTAATATTAAGTTGTAATTCCCCACCACTGCACAGTTATTTGCTCGCTGTCGAAGAAAGATATAGGGAGCGACTCGGTGAACCGAGGAGGAATCACAGATAGATGGGAAAGCCGCAGCCATGCACACCATGTGACAGTGCTACCAACAACTGCCCACGCTATGCAGTCCTCTGTATATAAACGTGTTCTCGGCCAATTAATGAGGGTTCACATGTGGCAGGAAATCGGAGCAACTGGAGAAACAAACGCATGTGAGGGAGCAACACTCCATCCCACAGAGACGGAACAGTGGAGTCCACATTTGCTGTACCGCCCACGCCTGTCGAGCCAGGGTGCTGCTCCTTTCTGATGCCCACGGGAAGGGAGATTCATGACATCATCTCAGTGTGTAATCCACCAACCACGCGTAGTAGCAGCGTTGCCACCACCACCTCCAGAATAATAACATCACTTCCTCCCCATTGCCCAGAATTGTTATCCAGAATGCGCTATCAGTGTCCTGGCATGAGATAAAACTGCAAGTGGAACTCTCGCAGAGAAATGCAGTGAAGCCCTACACCGATAGAGAATGGCCCAACAGAAGCGGATATCACAGAACTAGTGCTAAGGTCCCTTTTTTCAAACTATTTCAAAACCACACATTAGAGAAACGCGCCACTTGTCTAATCATCACAGAAAACGACACTCAGACAAGTGACTAATCAGCGAAATTTGGACAACTGGGCAACACGTTGAACAATTAAAAGCCAGACAGCGGGGGGGGGGGGGAAGATGATGACTTCTAAATCCATTGCATTGTTTAGTACAACAAACCCAACAATCATATAAAATATAAAGCATAAACATCTCGATATTATTTTGATAAATGTACTTCAATTGGAAGGGCCCAATTAGCTGCCATGCTCTGTTTTATGAGATATTTTCTTAATCAAAGTAAAGCAAGCATACAAAATGCATGTTTAGGTCTTTGTAGGCAGGCTTTTAAACATACAACCTGGAACACAACACACACGCTGGCATTGCTATCATCTATTCCAATAACAACCTCTGCTGTACTTTCTAAACTGAGCTCTGACGATTACCTTTCCTCCACAACCACTGTAGTGCAGTTTCCTCACTAAGATCTCTATCAATGTTTGTCCTTATCTTCTGGGCACTTATACACAACAAGGACAAAGATCCTCGTGTAGCCTTAACAGACTGATGGAGAAAGTGCTTGAAGCGACCACCTCTGAACGCCAGCACAGCGCACGAGGTGAGTGGCGAGCACCACGCCCGACCACCTTTGTGTTCTCATTTGAGATTTTTATACACAGCTCCAGGTACTCATTTGAGGCTGAGTCGACCTAGGGGAGGCCTAGGACTGGTTCAGATAATCGTCACTGGTATTGGTAGACGTGAGTGGGAATTGAACTCGGGTCACCAGATTCTAAGTGCAGTGTGTTAACCACTGCGCCACTGCTCCCCACAATGTATACATAGCACACGTGCAGAGAGTGGTACACACAGACACACGGACGCACAGGCACAAACACAAAGACACAGCCATAAAAACACACATACACAAGGACCCACCTGATCGAGGGAGCATCTCTGTGTGATAGTGTAACCCTGAGGCAGGACGTTCTCAAACATGACCTGCATCTTGTGGTGGCACTGCCACACGAGGTCATGGCACCCTGCAAGGAACAAAGGAAGCAAGCGATGTGTGGTACGCTCCCAGTGGAAAGAGCTGCATTGATATCAACGATGATTACACGTTGGTGATTATTCTTATCGTTAGGCTGGTGTAGCCTGCAAGAAAGCCTGGCTGAGTCACAAGGCACTGTCTTCATGAGGATCTTAACAAGTTACCGTAGTAGAGGGGTAATGTTGCTGCTTAGTGTGGTCCCAATTAAGTGATTTGCAGGTATTTTTTTTCAGGATTGTTATATTTTGGTCAATACCAATTACACATGGGAGGAAACTTGAGAACCCGGAAGATGTCCATGCAGAACAGGGGAAGAGAATAGAGTCACCCACGCTTCTACTGCAGCAGCAGCAGCGACATGCACTCATTACACAGAGTGCTTGCCACAAATGAACCACAATACATTGCTGATCTCGTCAAGGAGCATAAATCACCACACAAACTTCGTTCATCCGCTTATTGAACAAAGACGGTCACCGCATTTAGATGCATGGTCTTGTTTAACTGACAAGCAAAGACTTTGCCTTTGCTTCATGAAAATCTTACCTTTGGCATGGAGGGCGAGGTCCGTGTCTGATTCCTCTGGAGGTCGTCTTTCGCTCTCTGCTCCTTCTAGATGCTCCATCTGAGTGCTCGTGGTGTCCTGTTGTCTCGCCTCGAGTGGACGTAGCGTCGTCTCTTCTTCGAGTTCCACCGCGCACGACTCTACTCGGCTGGGAGGGATGATGACAAACCGTTAAACTAAACCATTTTTGAGCTCTACAGTTCTTTTTCAGAATCAACCTTGCTATCACAAATTATAACTCAATGAAGTGGCTTATGACGTGGAAAATTCCAGCAGCCAAATACTCTAATCGCATGATGGTTCTAAATAAGGAGAGAAAGGAATAGACGCAGACTCCACATAAGCAACAGGCATCGTCAG
>NC_136151.1:1058455-1098455 GCF_965212315.1 Lampetra planeri
CCACGATTGACAACGACAACCGTTCAACCAGCAGTAAAGTAAAGAGTGCATTCAGATTAACAGAGTCGTGCAGCCTGTGTGTAAAGAATATTTTGCTGAAAGAAACTTACAGCAGTTTGAATACCCCAGCACACAAGCAATAATACTCACAATATTATTAACAGTGCGCATATGTTATGATGAGAAGATTAACACGATCAATCACTTTGAGGCTGTGATGTTATCAGAAAAAATAGCAATCAAAAATATCTTTGCAGAAACAACTGTGAGTGATGACATGAAGCCATGCACGACTGTGAGGAGAAGTGTTCCAAGTAAACGTTTTTTTTTATAAAGTAAACTATTGTTATTATACCAGAAAAACCCACTGAGCATTGGAGCTTATTTTTCAGAAGCAACTTGGTCACAAATGATAACTCAACAAAGTGGCTTATCACGTGTAAATTGATAGCAGCCAAATAGTCTAAACGCATGATGTTGATTCTAAAACGTGGAGACAAAAACCGCAGGACCCGGAGAAAAATCAACACGACCACGAGGAGAGACATGCCAATTCCAAATATACAGGTGTCGGAATAGAACCAACGACCTCCTGTATACCAGACGAGGGAGTTAACGCCTCTCCACCATGGTGCCCTCTCTTTTGATACAGTACTTGCATCAAAAGGATGAACCCGGATAAATAAAATAAAAACCCAGGACATGTGACAACCCGAAGTCACCTGCAATCATGAGACAGACAGTAGCCGGACCCATGATGGAGGTGGCCATGTAGATGATCTGATAGAGAATGTAGAGCCGAGAGATGGACGGGTTCTTCTTGGCCGTGCGGACGCCGTTCTCCAGGATGCTGAAGGTGTTCGCCAACGTGGAGGGACCCCAGCGCCTCCGTTGGTTGAAGAACTCTTTGAATTCCTGCGGGGCGTTGGTGTAGGCGTCCGATCCGGCGCAGTACTCGACGCGCCAGCCCTGCTGCAGCATCAGTGTGCACAGCCAGCGGTCCTCGCCTGCACCCACAAATGGGAGAGGGGACGACCGCGAGTGAGAGGGTAACCAGCTCATTGTACCCACAACCTGGCCGAGTGGCGTTTCTCTGTAGCTGCACCAGCAGTAGCCGTCTGCAATTATCTCTCTTTGTATCTTTTTATCTATCTCCCACTGCTGCACACGCAGGAGCAGCAGCAACAAGCACCAAGAAGCCGACTCTCACCTGTAAATGCTCTCACCTGTCCAGGCTCTCACCTGGTTCAGAGTGGTATATGAGGGACTTTGACCTTTCACCTCTAAATTCTTGATGGCACATTTAATTAAATTCGCGTAGTGTGCATGTTGTATTAATCGTGAATGCTGCAGGCGGTGCGTCTCTTCCGCAGCTTGCTCACTCCACTGCTGGCAGAGGAGCTCGGCAACATCCCCTCTCTCGTGGTATTTTTGGCTTCCTTTCTGTAAGTTCGCCAGACGTCTTGGAAAGAGATCTGGATACCCACACCTTAGAGTCTCCACACACGACCTCCCGATCAACTGCGTGATGAACCCATTCATACAGAGGGCATGTTGGGGAGGGGAGCGGTGCATAAAAATCAGACTCAGAAGGCAGAGACCAACATTCTAATGATTCATGATTCGTTCATTGTGGGTCCGATCATCGTGCAGGTATAATATCGGAGTCATGCAAGTTGTCAATTGGGCAAATGTGAACACATTGTTTTTTTCTGAAAAAGTTAAATGTAAATAAATAATATATATTCATATTTATGTAAACATTTTCAGTATTTTGCTGTCCTTTCAATATTCGGGTTTTGATAATTAAACCAAAACAATTGACGTAGTTGCCCCATAACCTAACAACTTTACTCGATTGGCTCTATCGGGTGGTGGACGCTTATTGTTAAAACAAATTAACACTATACCTACACGATAATCTAACCCAGCATGAACGAATTGTCAATCATGAATATTGATTGTGAAAGCCGACGTATGATATTGATGTTGCGGGGTCTCGACCCACGTATTACCGCGATGAATGGTGCGAAAGACATTCTAAATACATACAACGTCCACGTTTGTCGACGGGATGTTCGTAGAATTGTAGTTGTTTATACCAATGCGACATATTTGCATTGCCTACACCAGCCAGAAGGGTTGGGTGGGAAATTAACAATCAGATCATAGTGTGGCTGAAGAAAGAGTTGCAATTACTTCCACGATTTGTCTAAAGTAAAACTAAACTATTTTTTTAAATATTATTTTACCAGGTAAGGCCCAGTGTGCCATGTAGCCCTTTTCAGAAGCGACCTGGCCACAAATGAAAGGTCATCGAAGCAATGGCAGAGCCAGGATTTTCAGGTAGGGGGGGGCAACCCCTCCAGCAATGAAAAATGATAGGAGTTGTTAGTGAGTAAGAACTTGTCCCTTGCTTTTTATTTGACACGTGTGCGACGATGGTGCAGCCATCGATTGAGGGTCTAATTCGAACCGTGTGTGTTCGGCATCACGCTCGCTGAAGGTATGCCTTCAGGGAAGTCGTGTACTGTATACGCAGCTTCGCACAATTCTGTGAGTCACTTATAACTGCTTTGCCTTTACTTATTGCCAATTGTGGACTCAAGACTATTATCCTATCATCTCATAGAGTCCCTGGCACGTAATAATATGTTACACAGTGGCAGTGGGGATCGCAAAATGCTGATTTATTACTAATAAACCCCAATAATCCAATCGAATTAGGGATTTTGATCGGATAATTGGGGGGGCACGTGCCACCCCCCCCCCCACTGGCTCCCCCAGTGCATTGAAGTGACTCATCATGTGGAAATTAATAGCAGCCAAATGTTCTAAGCGCGTGATGTTGATTCTAAATGTGTAGGGAAAAACCGGAAGACCCGGAGAAAAATTCACGCAACCACAGGGAGAGAGAGACACGCAAAATCCAATAAACACGTGTCAGGGTCGGGATGGAACCTACGACCTCCTGTATACCAGGCAGGGGAGTTAACATCTCGCCACCGTGACATGTACACATGTTGAACGTCTTTCGCACCACACGTAGCCAACCGTGCTAATCGGAGGTGCGATATCCAAACACACGTCGACACTTACCTTGGTCGTACTGGATGTACTGCAGGGCCTCGGTGGCCACCGTGGTGTAGGTCTTGAGGACGTTGTCGTCCATGATGGCCTTGGCCCGGAAGAGGCTGAAGCAGCCAGGGCTGCAGAGAACGCAGCCCAGCACGTGCTCGGCCGTCTTCTGCAGCCAGTGGCCTACCGCGTACTCGAACTTCTGGTACCAGATGAGCGGCCCTGTCGGTGTATAAACAATCGTGGTTAATTGGCTGAACGCAACTCATAGTGACAACCCAATGCAGCTGTCCTACAATTCAGGTGTGATTTTCCTGGATAAATATATGTTGTATGTGGGTTGTATGTTGTATTGTATGTTGTATGCATGTTGTATGTATATCTTTTGAAAAAAAACTACTGTGGTTTTTGCATTGGAACCACCACGAGAGAAAGTTTGTTTGTAAGCGTGGAGAGCGAGGTTAGAGCTTTGAATTCCGAGATTGGGAGGAAATATAATTGTTGACTAAGGGGGATCAAGGGTGGGTCAAGAGGAGGGGTAGGGAAGTACAAGAGGAGGGAGAGGGAATTGGCAGGGGGGCAATGAAGGGGAGGATCGGAGACATTTGGGGGGTGTAGAGGGAGGGAAGGTTTGGAGGAAGAGTGGATGGCTAGAGGGTAGGGAAGGGCATGCTGGGGAGACGAGAGGAGGGGGTGATGAGAGAGGGGAGGAGGTGAAGGAGAGAAGCAAGCCGGAAGAGCGATCCGGGAGGCCACAGTGGGAGAGCGGGAGGGCAGGGAGCAAAGGGATCGGTGGGGTCAAGTAAAAACGACACAAGCTCTTTGAATTATTCCCCTGTTTTAATTGTGTATTTGTTATTTGTTTATTTTAAATTGTGTGTTCATAAATAGATGGGATTTTTCTTATAATAATGAGTCAAGAGGTGGCTAAATCTGTGCTCTCCGGTTTCCTGGGTGAAAAGTTGGGTTTGCGTCCTTGCTCAACGCTGGTCCAGCCTTGCTCGACCACTGAATAAACGAAAGACATCTGAATTGTGCCGTTAAAGCATCGAGATTGGATATTAGTGCGTGCCACGTAGTTTGATTTCGTCGTAACTATGTTTGGTGTTAGTCAGCCTGCGGTCTGCCTCGGCTAGGCATGGCACGTTCCAGCTTATGCCCACTGCTACATTCTCCTGGCAGATTTCAGTGACAGATTTTGTTTGTTGGGCGCCTAACCTCTAAGGGAATAGTACAGGTTATGGGAATCTATTTATTTATTATGTTTGCGAGCCAGCTGGCCAGGAAGGTTGGACGATTACAAAGGGTGGAGATGTGTTGGATTATTACATCGCAGAGTCGTGAGAGATGGCGACGACTTGGGGAGGCCTTCATCCCGCAGTGGATTGACCACGCTGATAATAATGATATTGATTTTGATTTACAATCAATAATTATCTAGGATTTGCGCAATTTACTCCGAAGTCTTTGCAGTATTTTGGTATTTAATTTGAGCTATGTGGAGTCAAACTTCCATTACTAGTGGTAGTGGTGGTTTTTCTCAGACCACTTCATGATATAACAATTCGGCTCCATGTGCACTCGGTACTGCTGTGGTGGACGCGTATTGATTTAATTCCAATCCTTCCACTGTGCTTACGTGTGTGTGATTATTTAACTTTCTTTAAACATCCTGAATAGTTGTGGTAGCAAGGGCATTCTGTTATTCATAAAGGTTTTCGGGTTAGATCGCGTAAGTATAAATGCGTCGTAAGAGGCCGTCCATAAATGACGTCACGCACCTAGGCAGGGAGGGGGTCAGACATTTGTGACGATGTGTGACGAGGGCGTGAGGGGGGAGTTTGAGAAATGTGACGTCACAGCGAAATGCGCAACTTTAAATATAGAATTGTTATAACAACACTCTAATAACATTAGAGTGCAGCGCCACATTAAATACGCACTACAAAGATAATAGTTTAAAGCGATTTGAAGCATGTTTTATTTTCAAAATGGAAATATGGTTTTAGGGGGGGGGGGCAGAGCTTTGTGATGTCATATTTGAGGGGGGTCTGACTTTTTGTGACGCTATGTGACGAGGGGGGGTGGTCAAAAATCGTCCAAAATCACGTGACGTCATTTATGGATGGCCGCTAGCCCTCCCCACCCGACACAGCCAGTAAGGTATGTCACGTAAGCAAAATGTGCAAATGAGTTACTATTTCAGCCCACCCGTTTGTTGGAAAGTAAATCCACAGCACAGTGCGCTAAACACTGCACTACTGCTCTGCACCACACACGCACGCATCCTACACCACACACACACACATCTTGCACCACACACACACACATCATGCACCACACACACACACATCATGCACCACACACACACACATCATGCACCACACACATCCTGCACCTCACACACACACATCCTGCACCACACACACATCCTGCACCACACACACCACAGCTGTCTACGCACCTACGCCCGTCGGGTGAATTCTCCCGCAGGCGGCGCCAACGGTGGGATCCCTCCTGAGTCGGTCGACCAGCATGGAGAGCGCCGAGGGGTAGAAGTCCGTGTCTCCGTCCAAGGCCAGCACGTAGGTGTTGCGCTTCTTCCTCTGTGGCGGTGAACGGGGAGTAGTGGCACGGAGACAGAGCAAGCAAAGCAACCGATCACTTCGCTCGTCAACCCCAACGCTCCTTCTCCAACAACCAAACACACAATGTATGTATGTATGCAGTATGTATGTTGTATGTGTAGTGGGTATAAATTGACGAATAAACTTCTGATGAGGCAACACGATATTTTATGTCTTTCTTACAAGTCCCTAACACAAAGGGTTTTTCGGTCCCTTTACCCAATACTTTGGGAGCTATGGCCTCCGAACTATACGGGCCCTATCACTGGGTACCCCGTTCCCCTTCGTTCTCCGGCTGGGGCCTAGGGGAGGCTATCTGACCCGACCGTACCCGGTCCGTGGGTCCTAACCACTGGTCTCACTGAGCTCCGGCCCTTAGAAGGACATCGGAGCTTGTGGTCCAGGGTGCTATCTTCAGCCCAGGTCTTCATTCTTCAGCTTGCAGATGACTGAGCCAGACCTGTGAGAGGTCCGGCTTATGGACTGATTCGTGGCTTGCTCCACCATAGCCACGCCTCCCTTCTAAAACTTTCTGGAAGGTGACATCATCCGCCGGTTCCCCCCTCCCGGGGCCCCGGGGAATTTGTCCCAGGATCCATTTGCTAGGGTTTGTTGTTGGCCCCTTTTTTGGCCATGGACATTAGCCCTGGAGTGATAGCGCTTCCGCCCCCTATTGACGATAAAGGGAAGCTACCAGCCCACAGAGTGGTGAGTGACGATTACCCCGACATATGTATATTGTATGTATGTTGAACTTTTTTCGTACCGTACGTAGCCAACCGTGTTAGTCGGGGAAGGACAACAAACTCAACACAAGCCGCATTTCAAAATTCAATAGTATTCAAAATAGATTATTTAAAAGTGCATAGCTACAGTAGATTCCTAATAACAACCACGAGGGTCGAGAGATCGTTGCTATCTGCAGCGCTACAACCTCTGGAAACAACCTCCCCGAAGCGGTGTGCACACTCGACTCCATCATAACTTCATTAACAGTGACAACTTAACGGCAACAATGCGGCTATTTTTGCTTGCGTACAACAACAACTTACTCCAGCCATCCTCACAGCAGCGGCTTTTGGTGAGCCGTTGAACAAAGATGGGCACTGCATCTCGCGCATTCAGATGCGCTTCTACGGTGGTCTGGAACGCTCTTCCTTCCGATATTAGAAAGCAACTGGAGCTATGCACTTTTAAATCATCAATTAGATTGGACACTAATTTCTCTAGAACTGCGTTTTGTGTTTGGTTTGTTGTTCTTCCCGCACACCTCCGATTAGCACAGTTAGCTACGTAAGGTGTGAAAGAAGTTAAAAATACATACAACTAACTCAGAGTCGCAAACCAATTTTGCTCATATTTTAAACAACTGTAATAAGTGCATGTATATAGATATTTCTTAATGTATAGAAATTTCGATTGCAATTTTTAATAGCAACGTGATGATGGCGCGTTGAGTGACAAATTTCTGCCAGAGAGGTAACCAAAGATAGACTTCTAATGTACCGACTCTGCGTGCACAGACACGCGTAGTGCACGCGATGACTGGGCCTCCACCCGGAGGGAGAGAGCCCGAGAGAGAGAGAGAGACCCTCGAACAAACTAAACAATAAAAATTTACTCGGCAAGACCCACTGAGCTATTAGCTCTTTTTCAGAAGCGACCTGGCTATCAAAAATTATAGCTCAACAAAGTGGATTATCAATTGGATATTTATAGCAAATACACGAAATGCGTGATGTTGATTCTAAATGGAGGGAAAAACCGGAGGACCCAGGTAAAAATCCATACGACCAAGGGGAGAGAGACACGCAAGCTTTAAATATACAGGTGTCAGGGCCGGGATCGAACTCAGTGCCTCCTGCATACCAAGCGAGGTCGTTAACATCTTGCCACAGCGGCGCCCGTATTTGGCCTACACTTCCACACTGCTCCCACGTCTTGGGGGAAGAGAGGGAAGTACTCACACTCTACCCCACCGCACGGGAACTGCCCATCCACAGAATGTGCAGGGCTTACCCATTTATACTGGCAAGTGGAAGTGTAAAGCGGCCTCCCCAAGGTCGGCTTAGCCTTAAATGAGTAAACATTAGCACTGGGGAGACAAAGGTGGATGGGCGTGGTGTTGGACACACGACCCGCTTGCGTGCCGTCCCGTCCTGAACAGGTGCTCGCTAACAGCATTTGCCTCAACAGTGTGTTAACGGCTATATGAGGGATCGTTTTCTTTGCAGTTTAGAAGACCCTTACCTCCACCCATTCCTCTTGTTCATCTTTCTTCACTGTGTGGATCTTGCGGTAGATCTTCCAGCCAAGGAGGTAGTACATGTACATCACCTGTACAGAACACGTCAAGGGGTTTAATAATAACAATCACCATCAGCAGCAGCAGCCGTGATTAATCCACTACTGGATTAAGACCTACCCAAGTCGTCACGATACCTCATGAGATCCTGAGTCGTTATTCACCCAGCACCTCCATTACCGATTGATTCCATCGCTCCATCTCCTCGGCGGCAATCCTCTTGTATAAGTTACATTCTTTGGCTGCCACTTCACTATTATTCTCGACACAATGGCCATGATGGCGCGTGCTGCCCAAGTGTAACTCAAAAGCGCACGTGAAACGAATTATTAATCATCACGTGATTTCATTTTCAAATGAGGAGATGACTCTCTAGGTAGCATACAGATGGCTTCAATAGGCGTGAGCTATTGCCATCTCCTCTGTACGGCAGATGCTGGTGACAACTCGTAGAGCGAGAGCTGTAACTTTACATCGAGGTGGTTGACGAACCAGATGATTGCGCCAGGAGTAGCGGAGTGGCGAATCATCGCTGCTGCGTTCGTGTTGTGAATCGGGCGTTGAGTCGTTTTGTGTTCCGTCGCTCTGTTCTGGGTAGTGACCACTGTCGATATTAGGAATGCACAGGAGCTATGCACTTATAAATCTAGATTGTAAACTCATTTCTTTAGAACTGCTTTCTGTGTTAAATGTTTTATCCTTCCCTGTACCTCCGATTAGTATGGTGGGTAGGGTAAGGTGTGGTGTGAAAGAAGTTCAACATACATACGGACGGACACTGACCGGAGATATTTACTTTTCTAATTGTGCATCATCATCGTCATGTATAAGCGCATCAGCTGCTACTATGCTCTGTGTGGATGCGGTTGTAGGGTTTGTGGCCCAATGAGCTTTGGGGCAGAAGATCTGAAGCCCAAGGATGCAACAAATACCTGTGACCACCGCTTGCGGTGGCGGATCATCTCCTTGTCCTTGAGGTGCACGCACAGCGAGTTGCCGTGCGGGAGTTTGTAGGAGAGTCGCGCTCCGTACGGCGTCTGAGTCCTCTCCATTGACGGCGCCTCTTGTGGATTATTCGAGTTTTTTTCAAAATACCTTCACATCAGCAGCAGAATCACAAGCGACAGGGAAGACGCGCCCCAGTTACTATGTTGCATTGTTGCTGCTGCTGCTGCTGCTGTCATCTTGGATGAAGTCCCCAGTTGTTACCTCACTGCTGCACTCGACAAAATGTTGAATATTTAGGTTATTTGGCTGCTATACATTTCCACGTGATAAGTCAATTCGTTGCGCTATTATTTGTGGCCAGGACGCTTCAGTATACTTACTATACTCTACAACGTAGAATTGTTACGACGTAGAATTGTAATGTATTACTTGCTGTGAGCAACTCAGCTTATTGTAGAGAATAGTAAGTATACTGATGGTGCTATGCAGTTTATACTTTAGTTTTTTTTATGTAGTTTATACTTTAGTTTTCTACGTGGTTGTTTAGTAACTGCAGCTACATACTATTAACATTCCTTTCCTTTGTTAATGCTACTCCCTGCACCCTTCCTTGGTGCTGCTGATCCTGCATAATGCATGGGCATAATATGACTTTGAAACCCCCCCGCCCACCTCCTACGCATTTCCCATGATTATGCTAAATTCCTCTTCATATGCACATTCTTTTTGTTAAGGCGCCCTTCTTGCACCTCCAACCCAGCGTATATACAAGCTCCTAGCTTGGTAGTGTCTCATTCTTCACCTGAAGACGGCTGCTTGCGTTGTAGCCGAAACGTCGTGAGAATTGTTTTATTATGTTTTATTTTTATTATTTTATTACTTCCCTTCTACGTGACTTTACCGAAAGAACCAAGAAGAGGCAAGGACTGTTAGCCAGTAGCACCTATGAAGGACGGCCCGACACACGAGGGGGTAGGTGGCCAGCACCACGCCTGCCTGCTTTTATCTCCCCAATTGCTGCACTGTTTTGTGTAAATTATGTCATGCGACTTGTGCACTCTAGAGCAAGGTTGGCTTTGCATGATGTGAAAAAAGTTCAACGTACATACGAACGTGTATAAAAACATGAGGCTGCCTGCTCAATTCAACACGAGCGTGAACGCTCATCTATCACACCGCCCACCACAGTGTTTCTGTTTGCCAGCCAATTGTCAGTTTGTGCACCTTCGGATCTGTGCTCAACAACGGTGATGGTGACGCAAGGCCTCGCTAGGCCTGCGATCGGCGCTCACGTCGGTCATCTGCGTGACCATCACCAAACATCGTCATTGTTCACCGTGATTTATCCACTTCTGCACGAAGGCATCTGTACAGGCTATTCCCATCCTTTTCTTGTTCTCGCGCACACCACGAGATGAGCTTAACTTCCCTGTGCCGTCCCTTGCTTCGTTATTAGAATGCTCGTGCCTCTATCCATCCTTCCCTCCCTCCATCCACCCAGCTCATCTCGACCACATAATAACACCCGGTGCACTGACCGGCACACTTTGGCGATGACGTCCATGAGGCTGGTCACGAACTGGTTGACCACCATGTAATCTCCCTTCCTCTCGAAGGCATCGTCAAAGTAGATGTGAGCCGAGAAGTCGTACGGTTCCCGCTTCACTGTCTTCTCCTTCTTCCTCTTCTTTTCCTCCTTCTCCATTTTCTCATTTTCCTCCTCCTTCTTCTTCTCCTCCTTTTTCTCATTTTCCTCCTCCTCCTTTCCCCCCTCCTTCTTCTGCTTCTTCTCCTCCTTCTTTTTCTCATTATTCTTCGTCTTCCCTCTGCCGCCGGAACCGACGTTCAGATCCTTAGGCTGACTCCTGTCCAGCCTGGCAGCGGCAAGGGGGAAGGGTGGTTATTGTTATTCCGCTACTGGCTCTCCGAGTCAAGGTCACGGTACAGCATCGCTGTCCTCTGCAATCGAGCACTCTCCCAAGATCTTCTGCCGAATGTTTCCTCCACTTTTCTCATCCCACAGATATCAGCAAACTGCCACCGCATCCTATGGAGTTCAACTCACAACGACCTCTACCCACAGCTGGCACCGGCTTCTGGGTGAGTGGCGTTTCTCTGTAGCTGCACCAGTCAGCAGCCGTCTGGAACTCTCTCTGTATTTATCTCCCACTGCTGCACACGCAGCAGCAACCAAACACCATTATCCACATTCAAGAAGGAGACTCTCACCTGTCCAGGCTCTCACCTGTCCAGGCTATCAACTTGTTTAGGCTCTCGCTCCCACCTGGTTCAGGCTCTCACCTGTCCAGGCTCTCAATATTATTATGCATCTTAATAATGTTTTCAGCCTATATGTGTTAAATCAAGTTGATTTAGTTGATTACAGCTTGCACCATTCACAAACATCGCTCAATGATCACATGCAAAGAACGGACCCACATTAAATACGATCAGCTGATTGGCTGCCACGTTAGGAGGCCAAATGTTCTGTGCTAATCGGATGTGGAGGGAAAGAACAATAAACTAAACACAAAAATCAGTTCTGAAGAAATTAGTTGTTAATCTAAATAATTTAAACATCCATAGCTCCAGTGGCTTAATAATATCGGAGGGAAGAGCGTTCCAGATGGCTGTAGAAGCACATCTGAAAGCGCGCGGTGCCGTGACCGAACGAAATTAATGGGTTGGTTCACACCCATCTGCATATTCGCGAGGGACTCCCACTGGTCCATGGGATCCGACCGCTTGATGGGAACTGGCGGTAGGTAAAATACTACCTCAGGATGGACGAGATGATCTTCGTCATCTCCTCCTTGGTCTCGTGCCACATGGTTGCGCACAGATAGATCTTCACCCTCTCTTGCTCTTGGCTGCTACAGGATACAACGAGAACATGACATCGTATTCGGATTGAGAGAGGGAATCGCAGAGCGCGGTTCTCTGTTTTATGCATTGGACAATGTGGGGTGGACATATTTTGGTCTGTAGGATAGAAGGGCAAACGTCACAAATTGTCATCATTTTGAAAAAAAACATGTTTGGATTATTTGATCATACTTTACCACCGACACCCAAAACACGACAAATAGACAAATGCATCGACCAGACTACCACACACACTAAAAACAAAGATCGCCCATATAGCCTTGACAGACTGTTGGGGCAATGGCTGTTAGTGACTAGTACTTATGTAGCCCAGAACGAGACTCGAGGGGATTTGTGGCCATTCACACAGACACACACCTAGTCATACAGACACCTAGTCACACAGACACCTAGCCACACAGACACCTAGTCACATATATTGTGGGCTTGTATGGAGACAGAGTCTTCTTAGGAGGCAACACGTATTTATTTATAACAACGATAACAGTAACACTCGGTCCCTAACACGGGCTAACGTTCCCTAACTAATAGGGCGAACCACTCTTTAGCCCTCCGGCTAGCGGGACCTAGGGGAGGCTGACCCGATCCAGCCAAGGTCCTCGGGTCTCGACCCTGGCCCACACAGACCCGGCCCTGAGAAGGGCGTCGGGTCGGGGGATCCTCAGGGTCCTAGCCTATTGACCACTGGCCTCACTGAGCCCCGGGCCTTATAAGGACGGCGGGGCTTGGGGTCCAGGGTCCTATCTTCAGGTGGATTCTGGGTCTTCGGCTTGACGCAAACTGACTCCAGCCGCTCTGGGGTCCGGCTTTTATGGGGCTCCCAGGGTCACCCCGCCCCTAGTCATGCCCACCATCTGGAACCTTCTCGAGGGACCTGGATTGTTGCGCAATCCTCCCCAGCCCCCTACCGGGGGGCCTGGGGTGTCCCCCCCCCCCCCCCGGGATGCCTGAACCACGAGTCCTGCTTTGCACAGGCTGGACTCGCTATTGCCCCCTGTTGGCCCCTGACTGGAAGTACCTGCTCAACCAAAGTATTGGCGGCATATTATGCCCAACAATCACCCACCACACATAGATACAACAAGCAAACAAATAAAGCCTGATCAGACTATTGGGGCAAGTGATGTTAGCGAGCACCTATGAAGGCCGGCACAAGGGGGTGGGTAGCCAACACCACGCCCGGCCGTCTTTGTCTCCCCAGTGGTGATGTTTACACACCACACCAGGTGCTCATTTGAGGCTGAGTCGACCTAAAGAAGGACCATGACCGGTTTAGATAATTGTCACTGATCTTCTTGGTTCTTTCAGTAAAGTCACGTAGAAGGGAAATAATAAAATAATAAAAATAAAACATAATCAAATAATTTAATTGTCACTGATGTTGGCCGTGAGCAGGAATCGATCTCGGGTTGCCGGGTTCGTAGCACAGGGCGCTAACAGAGACACTGCCACTCCATACCTAGACAGAAACAAGCACACACACACCTACTCACAGAGACACCTACACACAAACACACACACCTACTCACAGAGACACCTAGTCACGTACAGACACACCGAGTAACAAATGTATCTATTCAGACTCCCAGACACACCGTGTCACACACAAACCAAGTCACACACGCGCACACACCACGCCGTACCAACACCAACAGACGGACCTCCTCTCCTCCAGCACCACCTCCTCCTCCTGCTGCTGCCGCCGGTTGAGCAGCAGCCCCGCGACGAGACACGCGGGCTGCGGGGCGCGGCGCACGAAGAGCTCGCGTGTGCGCTCCATGCGCATTGCACCGCCCGGGCGCAACGCGGGCGCCGCCGACAGCAGCAGCGCCGCGAACCACAGTGCCCCGGCGCCCAACGTGAGCACGGTATCCACCACGGAGTCCTTGCCAGGACCCACGAACGAGCAGACGGCAGCGGCCGTGCGGTCATAGAAGAGTGAGGTAGTTGCGGGCATCGTCTGCTCGGAGCCGTTCCACCGTCGGACCGACTCGCAGTCGTAGCGAGGGTCGCCCGAGGCCTCGAGCGCGAAGTGGAGGGCGACGACGACCGCAAGGGCGGCGGGCGTGGCGAGGCAGAGCGGCGCGGCGAAGCAGCTCCTCTGCTGGCGGATCTTGCAGGCGGCGTTCGCGAGCCACTTGCAGAGGATGGAGGCGCCTGCCTGCACGCCCAACAGAGCCAGGGCGAGCGCCACGCTCTCGCGGTGTTCCGCGATGCCGCTGATGGTGCTGAAGCTCCTCCACTCGCCCTCGACGCCCGCGTCCAGCAGCACGACCGCCACGATGATGAGCGTGCGCACGAGCGAGCCGTAGAACTCGGCGAGGTTCCGCGATTCGCCGACAGCGTCGCGGAATCCCCGGAGCCAGCCGGCAGGCAGGAAGTTCTCCCACCACGACAGGGACACAAGCAGAAGGCTCACCAGCAGCAGCGCAAGGTGGGCAATCATTCCTGCATCCCTGGAGCCGCCGTTGGGCGCAGGCAACGCCGCCTTGGCGACCGACAGCGCTAATGCGCCGAGACAGCAGCAGAGGGAGGCCAGGCTCAGGAGCTTGGACGTCCTGGACGGCTTCCTGCCTCGCGTCCACCTGCCGACGAACTGCAGCGCGCTCGGCACCAGAGTGACACCGTTGAGGAGGAGGATGCTGCTGAGAAGGTTCGCCGAATCCGCCGGGAGGATGATGATGGCCATGAGGGCTGAGCCGAGACCGATGAAGCCTTCCAGCAGGCAGTTCTGGGTGACGCCCAAACGAACGCAAGGACATTGAGAGACAACGAGAGATTGAGGATTGTTGGAATGGCGAAACACGCCAAATAAACGCAGAGCCTAGAGTGTCTTTTTTTAAAGGCCTTGTCGTCTTTGTACAACTGCACTGGCCAACGTTGGCGAGGCATGGGAAAATCAATCCCCACTGATGGACAAGGCCTAGCGTGGATTAACAACAACAAAACTCAATTCAGCACGTAGGCTTTCGCGACCAATATCATCCATAAGATATGTTTTGGGTTAGATCGCGTAAATATATAAATGTGTGGTTAAACCCCCCACCACCCGACACTGCCAACTAGTAAGGGTTGTCACGTAAACAGAACATGCCAATTCGTCACTAGTACAGCACACCATAGTGTTGGAGAGCCAAGCCACAACATTAACAATCTGAGTACGACGTTACGCCAGTAATTACAACTAGCTTAATCAGAGTGTGTTAATGACGGATGTTTTGAGGTTGTTGTTGCTAATTGGGCTTGTACACCACTGTCAACGCAGCTGCAGCATTGCCAACATAATTTTTTTTTAATTGCGATACCCAGCAATGGATTGGCAAATGATGTTTATTGTTTCATTTTTGACAATGATATTGACGCGATGCTGCTGCGATTTAATGGTCAGCAGAGTGGACGTGCACTTACTCAGGCCGCCGGGTCTATCTCCCGGCGCGGCAACTGAAGCAAACGGGAGAGTTTTTGACCTCTCCTCGCTCTGTCCGCCCAGAGCCAATGGAGGCGGGGGGGGGGGGTTCTAGCGTGATGAGTCCACTGGAAACATCCTAATTTGTATTTATACTGGAGGAATTCGATGAACTATAAAACTATTTTTCAAATATGTCCAGTCGAGGTGGGACAGAATGTTGCAACAATAAATAATACAAAAACACGATGTCAGTGTGCAATTTACTTTAAAAAAAGTATACAAATAAAACTAACCTTTTTAACTTTACCAGATGAAGCCCACTGAGCTATTAGCTTTTTTTCAGATGCGACCTGGCTATCAAATAATGATAGCTCAACGAAGTCGCTTATCACCATGTGGAAATTTATCGCAGCCAAATACTATAAACAATAAAAATGCATGTGAATTATAAATGTGGAGTAATGCACCGGAGGTCCGGGACAAACAATCCATGCGACCAAGGTAAAAGAACAGGCAAACTCTTTGTCTCTCTCGTACCCTTACCAGAGCGATAATCTTCCAATTGGAGGCATCGGAGTTCTTGAAGGCGAGCCGGAGGCCGCAGCGGATGGAGCTGAAGATGTTGGGGATGACGAGAACGAAGGCAAGAACCCAGGAATAGAACTGGTTCTGGCCGAGCTCGCCGGCTTGTCTGGCGACCTTCTTCATCTCGGCCAAGTACACCAGGCTCAGCTGCGTTCCACCACATTGCACACACCAGGTGGAGGGAAGCGTCACTACACTCTGTGTATCCTATCAATAGAGGGAATCCCCATTGAATGTGCGACGTTCACACTCCGCATTTTCAACTTAAACGCGGATTTTTCGTTTACATAACGTTTTTCGCTTTAGCGTGTACGGTGCCCCCGCTATAACGCTAGTCTAGCATGTGACAAACTACTCGCTATAACGCAAGTATGATGCGCACTGCGCCCGCTATAATGCGAATCTAGCGTGTGGCACACTGCTAGCTATAAATGTACCGTTAACCCTCTTCAGATTCCTGACGACTGCCTGATGATGCTGGCTGTGACTCCCAGCGAGACATCCGTACCCAGTTGGTAAACGCGTGTGGATTGCCCTCCAGCAACAACAACACTGGTGGTGCTCAATGTCAATCAATAAATTAACGCTCCTGCTACTGCCGAAGCGGTAATACACATTGATTGGCTGCACGTTTGTTTAGTGATAACTTCATTAATTGGCTGTGTCAAGTGAAGGAGGGTGCACTACACAACCTTTACTCACGCGATTTGACCCAAAACTAAATTATTAATCACAATGTGGATGCCATCATGGTCATCAGCAGCCATGGTCAATCCACTGTTGGATTAAGGCCTCCAATTATCTTCTCGACTACGAGTGAACGGCGTTGATCAGTGGAGCGAGTTGACAGTCTCAGCTCGCTTCGAAGGTCAATTCGGAGCGAGAGAACTCGGCTCAGAGGCATTGACATTGAGGGGCGCGTGTCTGGACTAACTAACTACTCAAATAAACCATTTTATTTTACCAGATAGGGCCCACTGAGCTATGTAGCTCTTTATTAGAAGCCACTTGGCTACAAATGACAGCTCAATGCGTTGATAGTATTTGGCTGCTTTAAATGTCCATGTGATGATGGTGATGATAAGTCACTAATTTGAGAGTATTTGGCTGCTTTACATGTCCATGTGATGGTGATGATCAGTCACTAAGTCGAGAGTATTTGGCTGCTTTACATGTCCATGTGATGGTGGCGATGATGCGTCACTAAGTCGAGAGTATTTGGCTACTTTACATGTCCACGTGATGGTGGTGATGATGAGTCACTAAGTCGAGAGTATTTGGCTGCTTTACATGTCCATGTGATGGTGATGATGAGTCACTATGTTAAGAGTATTTGGCTGCTTTACATGTCCACGTGATGATGGTGATGATGAGTCACTAAGTTGAGAGTATTTGGCTGCTTTACATGTCCACGTGATGGTGGTGATGATGAGTCACTAAGTCGAGAGTATTTGGCTACTTTACATGTCCACGTGATGGTGGTGATGATGAGTCACTAAGTCGAGAGTATTTGGCTACTTTACATGTCCAAGTGATGATGGTGATGATGAGTCACTAAGTCGAGAGTATTTGGCTACTTTACATGTCCACGTGATGATGGTGATGATGAGTCACTAAGTCGAGAGTATTTGGCTGCTTTACATGTCCACGTGATGATGGTGATGATGAGTCACTAAGTCGAGAGTATTTGGCTACTTTACATGTACACGTGATGATGGTGATGATGAGTCACTAAGTCGAGAGTATTTGGCTACTTTACATGTACACGTGATGGTGGTGATGATGAGTCACTAAGTCGAGAGTATTTGGCTACTTTACATGTCCACGTGATGATGGTGATGATGAGTCACTAAGTCGAGAGTATTTGGCTGCTTTACATGTCCACGTGATGATGGTGATGATGAGTCACTAAGTCGAGAATATTTGGCTACTTTACATGTACACGTGATGATGGTGATGATGAGTCACTAAGTCGAGAGTATTTGGCTGCTTTACATGTCCATGTGATGGTGATGATGAGTCACTATGTTAAGAGTATTTGGCTGCTTTACATGTCCACGTGATGATGGCGATGATGAGTCACTAAGTTGAGAGTATTTGGCTGCTTTACATGTCCACGTGATGGTGGTGATGATGAGTCACTAAGTCGAGAGTATTTGGCTACTTTACATGTCCACGTGATGGAGGTGATGATGAGTCACTAAGTCGAGAGTATTTGGCTACTTTACATGTCCAAGTGATGATGGTGATGATGAGTCACTAAGTCGAGAGTATTTGGCTGCTTTACATGTCCACGTGATGATGGTGATGATGAGTCACTAAGTCGAGAGTATTTGGCTACTTTACATGTCCGCGTGATGATGGTGATGATGAGTCACTAAGTTGAGCCGTCATTGTGGCCAGGTCGCTTCTGAAAGAAAGATAGCTCAGTGGGATTTACCTGGTAAAATACAAATACAAAAAAAGTTTTAGTTTGTTTTATACATCTAGGGCATGTGTGTATGTTGGACTTATTTTGTACTGTACGTAGCAAACCATATTAATCGGAGGTGTAAAAAACGAATCGGGTGATGGTGCAGCTGTGAGGTGAGGCTGAGGAGAGAGGTGGGGGGTGCCTCCTCCTCCTTTTTCCTCACCTTGCTGAGCACCGCCGTCCCGAACACGGCGAGGAAGAGCAGTGTCAGGGGGATCAACCTGAAGACCCGAAGACCCCAAGTCGAGGACTCCTCCTCATCGATATCTGGGCGAATGTTGAACCTGTCCCAGGATCTACGGTGGACACAGACGTTCGGTCGAGTCACAGTGTATTTTGTGTTGTGACATTGCTCTCTGCTGCTGCTGAAGCTGCAGCAACGCATTGGAACTGTTGTTCACGTAACAACGTATTCACTGGTTGTGTTGGGTGGAGGAGGCCTCACGACACGACATTTTACACATGCGATCTGACCCGAAATGTATTACGAATGACGATAAGAGGTCGCAAACGTCTACACGTGCTAGATTCAGTCGAATAACTTCAGAGCTTTTATCGACAATGTTCGTTGCCAAGAGGAAGAAGACGTTGACGAAGCAAATGGAGAGGAGTAAAAAAACAACTCTCTGATTATTGCGCAAAAAAGACTGGATCGGTGGACGCTGGGCATTGCACTAAGAGGCATGGAGAGGAAGACCATGCGTGACCATTCTGGTCAATGTGGGCTGGGGAAGATGTCACTTTGTGACCGATGCTCGCCCATACCGAGATCGAAGTTGACGTCTTCCGTCGCCGAGCCCAGAGTGATGGGAACCTCCGCGACATCGATCTCAGACAAGTGACTCAAGCATCTTGAGCGACGGATTCTGGTGCATTGCGTCACTTTGCCAGAAACCAGTTGGCTATCAATGCTCAACATACGAGGGTTGGTTTTACCACGTGATTATGTTTACGTACACAGTTTAGTTTGTTGCCTACTATCGAATCACGCTGATCTTGACAGCTAAGCAAGAACAAACCTGTCTGCTGCTGCTGAGGTCACCAGGTTCTCAGGACAGGAATAACACAAATGCAGACGTTTTCTCATTGGAAATATGTACATTTCAAAATAGCAGTCCTGGTCACAAACGCAAAGTTTGTAGGGAATAATAGCCATTTTCTGTACAGTTGAGACATAAACAATTAGGAAATAACACTTAGTATCTAGGAACAAAGAAACATACATTTTTACACGGTGTTATTATTAATGGAGTGGATTATTAATTTAGCTTTTCTGTCCTGATCACAAAGCAAAGTTTGCGTGGAATAATAACCATTTTTTGTACCTTTGAGGCATAAACAATTGGAAAATAACACTTAGAACCCAGGAACAAAAAAATCAATTTTTTTGTTACACAGTGTTATCTGTACCGGTCCTAGGCCTTCCCTAGGGCGACTCAACCTCAAATTAGTACATTTTTGTAAGCATCGCCACTAGGGAGACAAAAGCGACCGAGCGTGGCGCTGACCACCCACCCCCTCGTGTGCCGTTCCGGCCTTCATAGCTGCTCGCTAACAGCACTTGCCCCAACCGTTTGTTACAGATATGCAGAGGATATTTTACGTCTTCGTGGTGGTTATGGTGGTAGTTTTGTTTGTAGTGTTGTTGGCAGTGGTGTTGTTGCTGGTGGTTATGGTGCTGGTTGCGGTGGTGGTGGTGGTATTAGTGGTGGTGAAACGCGAACTTACTTCTCGCATTGGGATTGGGGCTCCACTTCTCCTGATTGTGCATTCCTCAGCACGTCCCTGCTGTGTTCATCCCCACACGGGTACTCGCATTTCCATTCAACAGCTCCCGCCTCTCCTTTCTCTAGCGACGTTGAGAACCTGGACGTAGCTTGAGGCGTCGTCATCGCGCCGTCTACGCGTTTGGAAGCTCAGATGTCGGCGTTGTCAGAGATTCTCTCTCTAGCGTCTCCCTTCAATAAACATTAAAACCCTACTTGTCCGCGATGAGCTGTGGCGTGGTTAACAGACTTAGCTCATCTATTCAGCTAAACTAAAAGTCATGGAGGCCATAAGACCGATAGTTTTGTCTTTGAAATGCGATCGCGTTCATATGCTATACTGTTACAACGTGTATTATAATTGTAACACGAACTAGTGTTATTAATGATTATAAAATTTGCAAGATTAGACTCCAATGGTGAAGAAAGAAAACATCTAACACTGAAAACAATGCAGATATTTTAACTGTCTACAGACTTCTACAGAGGCATCAGCACTGAGCCCTCTAGGGAGCGGGGTACTAGTCTCAGATAGCGTGGTAGCAGCACTGATTATATATATCGAGAGGGAGAGATGACCCCACATTCAGTTTGACACCCTAATTTGCAAGGGATCAAAGACAAAGCTGAGGGAGTGAAATATCTGCTGAGCCACGTGGCATACATTTACAACGAGGAAGCTGATATTCTCTGTGGCTTAATATTCACAGTCGCAATGTCGTGAGTTGATATTCAAAGCAGCGTGAGGCCTTCATCATCAGTGTCATCATTCTTTATCGTTAACACCATCAAACACGTCATCGTCATTGACATTGAGTCATTAATCATCAACAACAGCGCCATCGCCATTATTACATTTCATTTACCATTACGATCATCATAATTCATTATGATCATCACCACCATCATCACTCTCATCATCATAATCATGATTAACATCAGCATAAATTAAAATCACCCACCAGGATCATTGCCACCGATTGATTGTATCCGTAAATAACAAAAAATATATCTCAACCATTCTCTATCTACCAATAGATGAAGGAATGCCGACGTCACGTTGGTCGTGGAAGATATTTCGACCATATTACTGGTAGAAACCTGGTTACACCAGCCCACAGGGGATTATTGTGTCCGTCCGTCCGTCGTGCAGGGATGGGCTGGGTGGGAAGGGAGGGGCTGGGTGGGGAGAGGAGGGTGGGGAGGGTGGGGCTGGGTGGGGATGGGAGGGGCTGGGTGGGGATGGGCTGGGTGGGGAGGGGTGGCAGGGGTGGGGCTGGGTGGGGAGAGGCTGGTCACCCCGTGGTGCCCTTATAAAACTTAACGTTTAACCTACTCACGCCGGCTTGTGTCCGCCCTCACAGTCGGGAATATTTTCGGAATACACCACGCCGTCGTTGACCCTGGCCATTGACCGAGCAACCCAACGTTCCTACCAGCTCCCTCCGCAGCAATGTGTTTAACCACCACGCTGGGTCAATGTTCCAGACGAGAAAGGTGGAGGGGTGAGGAGCTGTGGTGCAGCGGTTAGCGCATTGCGCTACAAACTTGGTCACCTGAGTTCGACTCCCGCTCACGGCCAGCACCAGTGACGACTAACAGAACCGGTTCTGGGAATCTCCTAGGTCGACTCAGCCTCAAATGAGTACCTGGTGCAGTGTGTAGTAAACATCGCCACGAGGGAGACCAATGCGGCCGGGCTTTGTGCTGGCTATCCATCCCCTCGTGTGCCGTCCCAGCCTTCATAGGTGCTATTTGCTAACATAACGTACCTCAACAGGTCTATTTGGGCTACACGGGGGTTCTTTATATTTAGAGGGGTGGGAGGACGGGCGGAGGAGGGGTGGGAGCATCAGTTCTGAATCCTCTTGCCGCTTGACGTTCGCCGTTGTCGGGAATCGAACGCGTGGGGCCGGGATTCGAAATAGAATAAAAAGTTGATAAGCCGAATCAATAACACAATGAGCGCTACAGCTCCTTACCAAGGATGACTCGGCCAGAAGACAAACACGTAGCAAGTATTATAAATCAATAAGTAAACAAGGTAATTATAACAATATGATCTGCCAAACAATTATGTGCATTCACTCCTGTATCGTTGCTCAGTGCGCAATGCACTTGAGCACCGCTCCCCTGCGTGCGACCCGTCGACGGATGATTGCCACCTGCAGAGGAGGTAGTGCCCACTTGATGAGAAGACTGATCCCTGCCATATGAATGTGGAATTTCTACCAATGGTCCAGCATGTATGTTGAACTTCTGTCGCACCGTACGTAGCAAAGCGTGATAATCGGAGGTGCGGGGGAAGGGTGAAAAAACAATACACAAAAAGACGTTCTAAAGAAGTCAGTTTCAATCTAGGTAATTTAAAAGTGCATCGCTCCAGTGGCTTCCTCATACCGGAAGGAAAACCATGCAGCCAGTGGGGATGGGAAAAGTTTGATTGAGTGTTTGTTATGATGGGCCTCTTGCAATCGCAGTTATATATTATACATGTAAACGTACTTACTTATTAAAGGAACCCACAAGGTATACTCGAGCGATGCTGCTGGAGTGTAACGTTTCTCAGACTTGACTCGTAATTCACAGATTGCCGGGTTTATTCGATCTCCCTACGCGGCAGTTGATGAACCCGCCCCTCGCCTCCGTCCACCAAGCGATACAACTGTGTGCCCCAGAGTTATGTCGCTCGGCAGGTCACGTGTGGTGGGGCAAAGTGTGGGTACCCCCACCTCTTCCATGACGCAAGACGTCTGACCGGTGTGGAAGGGTCGGCTCCAAATTATCCCTCTCTACTTTGTAAATATTTTTTTATTCGTTTAAATATTCACCTGGATTATTTCTGGAGATTAAAGATCTCATTTGCAAGAGTGCCCAGGGTGTAATGTGACGCGTATCTAGCAAACACAACGCAACGTCTGCAAACGTTGTAAATAACCCCCTGAAGAGGAAGCCCGCTCAGCCAGCATTGACTTCAGCGACAGAATCCGGAGGTGGCTATGCACGTGGCCTGTCATCCAACGCTATGAAGGCGTGGGTTGGTGGATCACACAATTGTCGTGAAACTCCCTTCCCGTGGTCGTTGAGCGTTGAGCTTGCCATACCCTGGGTGGCAAGCGTTAAGGGTTTGGTGGCTTTGCTGTCACGAGCCAATATCCATGAATCTTAGAGCAAGAGCCTTGACTTCTCAAGTGGAGTATCCTGCAGCGCAAGGACATCGGCGACTTCTGTCCTCAAAGTCTGTCATCAAAAATGCGAGATCGTCGCATTTAGTGCTTGATAATCCTTCAATTATTTATGTTTAGTTTTTTTTTGTTTAGTTTGTCGTGTTTAGTGTGTTGTCCTTCGCCCGCACCCGTGATACGCATGGTTAACTACGTATGGTGCTAAAGAAGTTCAACATACATGCAATAAATTTTGACTAAAAACTTTCGTGACTGCAGGAATTCATATTCGTTGGTTCTTTCGGGAAAGTCAAGTAGATAGAAAAATACTAAAAGTAAAAATAAAGTGAATATAAATATCACGACGTTTCGATCGCAACACAAGCGGTCGTCATCAGGATGACGACCAGTCGTCATCAGGTCGTCATCAAGACCGGTAGTCATCAGTATGACGACCGCTTGTGTTGCGTTCGACTTTACCGGAATAAAAAATATAATATACATACAAGAATATAGAAGGACAGCAAGTGTTGGTTTTCTACAGATTAACCTGGTACCTCGCACTAATTAAGTGGCTGAATGATCTCAGTAAACAGAGAACTGGCAGATTGTTGGTCCTACCACACTATCTATAAAGTATAAAACTATTTTAAAAAAAAATTATTTTACCAGGTAAGACACACTGAGCTCTTTTCAGAAGCGACCTGGCTGTCACAAATGATAGCTCAACGAAGTGGCTTATCACGTGAAAATGTATTGCAGCCAAATACTCTAATCGCATGTTCATTCTAATGTGGAGAGAAAAAAACTAAGGAGAGAACATGCAAACTCCAAATATACAGGCGTCAGGGTCTGGATCAAACCTACGACCGGCTGCATACCTAGCGAGGCAGTTAACATCTCGCCACCGTGGCGAGATGTTTGCGATTCCTCGCACCGCTGAGTCGTTCTCTCTTTAGAGGAACCTATTGTTTTTTTTTGCTGGCCATAAAACAAAGACGGTCACTGCATCGCGTGCTTTCGTATGCACGTTTGCGTCTGTCTGAAATGCTCTTCCTGCCGACATTAAGAAGCCACCAGAGCTATTCACTTTTAAAACTAGATTGATAACTAATTTTTAAACGGATTTTTGTCTTGACTTAAAGCTTTCGTGACTGCAGGAATTGATATTCTTTGGGTCTTTCGGTAAAGTCATGTAGATAGGTTCAAATAAAATAATAAAATAACAAAAAAAAATACGTTTCAATCGCAACACAGGCGGTCGTCATCAGAAAAGGGGCTTTTTCAGAAAAGGGGCTTTTTTGATGACGGCCGCGTGTGTTGCGATCGAAACGTAGTTTTACAATTTCTTTGAAGCTACGTGACTTTACCGAAAGATCCAAAGAATAAAGATTTTTGTGTTTAATGTTGTCCTTCCACACCTCCGATTAGCGCAGTTGCTATGTCCGGTGCAAAAGAAGTTCAACATACATATTTAGCATCAAAACACCACCGGTTTCCTAAAATAGCCTCGTGGCACTTTGACACTTCCGTGTTATGCATGTTACCTGTCACGATGACGCCGTAGGCTCAGTGAATCCCCACATCCGAAAACGACCTTGAGATTAGGAAGTTGATTGTGCCGCCATGCTCATCATTGATAGCACAACTAAATATAGCCTTCACGTTGAATTAGTTTGAACTCGAGGTGGTCGGGTTGAGCAGAGGTCAAAGTGTTGCACCGCTCAGATCTTGGGTTCGAATCTAAATAGCCACTTGTGATGAAGCCGGGTTCTGAAGTGTAAGAACTCTAGAGTTTTAGCCGAGTGGCCAATGACTCTACGAAAAAATCGGTCCTATTAAGTTTAGTTCTCTACTGAATTTTCCCAAATTCCTGTTCTATAGGGATGCAAAAAAGTGGTTTTGACTATCATACAAAGTTTACTTTCCGTGGCAGGGTATATGGAAAGAATCGCCCCCAAGTGCGTGAGCCAGATTATTTGGTAATTTTGGGACGTTTTTGCCAGTCTAAAATATATTAAACAATCAGAATATGTTTTGCCCTTTCTGGCAATAAAACAGGAGGTTTTAAGATGGTTCAAGGCTGCATTAACTACAGGTACTTGTGCAAATACATGCACACAAACAAATTCGCTTTGATAATATACTGATTGTTTCATCGCATCATTTGGTGTTACTGTGTTGGCAGTGGTAGACAAGCACAAATAACAATAAATGAATCGTTTTGGTCAATGACGCGTCCTTAAAAATAAAACACACAATAGGTGACGTTTTAGACAATTGCCTTTATTCACAGCACATCGAGAGGCCAGAGAAGTAGAGTGGATAAGAAGTGCATTCGGCAGTTTATACACCGTGGGGCCTCGTAAGAATCATACTACATCATAAAAATAAATCTCCCTAGCATCCTGACGTGCATGATTGTTACCCCTCATCCCACGGCATCAAATGCCCCCCCGCATCCCCCAACTATTTACCCTGGCAAAATATAAAGACAAATGCTTTGCTAGCTGGCTTACTGGAGGAAGGGTCACGTCGACAGGACGCGCGGGCTGCTAGTTACATTATATATATTTTTTACTGATTAATAGTCTTTACATAATCCTCTGAGTGAAGGATTCCTGGCTTCAAATCTAAATTCAATAGTGAAAGGAAGTCTACACAAATCGTCCTGATCACATAATTTGTAGTGTTCTCTTCAATACGAACACGATGACGCGTAGGGCAGGGCATCCTAGCCTGTCTCACACCTCGTTTTAAACCCTCTCTCTTCCTGCCAATACATTATTTGGATTTTAGCCCAAAGGATGCTTTAGTGGCATCCTTTAGCATCTCGCCACCACTCAGCGGTGGCGGGATGTTATCTCCCTCGCCTGGTATGCAGGAGGTCGAATGCCTGTATATTTGGAGTTTACATGTTTATCCGGGTCCAATGGTTTTTCCCTCCACATTTGTAGTGACATACTAGATGTCACTAGAGGGCAGCCACAGTACCAAGTGACAAAGGGTACTGTAGAGGCATAGCCCTGGCCACGGTGAGAGTGAGAGTGCGTGAGGACATGGACTTTGGGTAAACCAATGAGGACACGTGATCGGACGAGGTGGAAGGGGCTACCCCCCAAAGGGGGCGAGAGGGACACGTGATGGGGAACGAGAACCCTCGGGAATAATCTGGAATGGGGTATGGCTAGGGGCGGAGCCGCTGGCCACGTCGAGGCGGATGACAGCCAGTGCGGAGAAGCTGGCAGGGTCTCCGTCGTCGTGGTGCTGTCCCAAGGAATTGGAATCTGCCAGCGAGGTCTTCAATTCTCGATCTTCGGGCGTCGGACAAGTCGTCGAGAGCCGGGTAGCGTGGTAGCTGACCCGGCCAATTATATAGTGTTCCTGTGTGGTTATGTAGCTATCTATGATGGTCACCATCCTTAGTCGTTATCCCGTTGAGTATAGCCTTACCTGTTGTTAGTGAATAAAACGTGTTGCCTCCATACTCGAGAGTGCATCTCAATGGAACCCACTACACATTTATAAATATGTGTTTAGAGTATTTGGCTGCTATACATTTTCACGTGATGAGCCACTTCGTTAGGCTATAATTTGTGGCCAGGTCGCTTCTGAAAAAAAGCTATATATCTCAGTGGTCCTGACCTGGTAAAATTAAGAAAAGTTTTTTAATAGTTTAAGATCCCACATCCCCTTGTCGCGCCTTCTTGCCTGTGCCTTTCTTGAACTATTTCTCTGACCGTTAGTTTTTAATTCATTGCATGACCTCCACATTCAATTGGGGCTGAGTCTCTGCACGATCCCTACCATACGATAAGAAAGAGCGCAATTCACTTAGTGATGATGCTCTGATAATTGCAAAAGCATAGAGAAGCTCTCAAGGAATCGACGGAACAAACCTATCATATGGGATTTGCTAATGCTTTAAATTCTTGAACATTTCAAGCAAATGTCATGTTTGACCTTGGTATCCAATGTTATTGTCTTAAATAAAACAAAATGTGCGTTCCGATATGCAGTGTAATATGTATGGCAGCGTTGGCTGTGACCATTCTGTCGGTCGTGACTGATGCGTGTTCACCACAGTCAATTTTCTGATCTTGATGGCGATAGTTCAGGAAGGCGGGGATGTCCAGCACTTGAATGGTATCTCTGATGTCACCTGTGATGCAGGATGCCAGTCAGAGTTTCAGGTTTGGTGGCTTCACGAGGCAGTATGCGCAAATCTTCCAACAGGAGCCTTGAATTCTCAAGTGCACTATCCTGCAGCGCAAGGACATCAATGTTTTCTGTCCTCAAAACATTCACAAGATAGTCGCATTTGACGTTTGATAAAACATGCACATTGTGCTGTATGATTTGCAGCAATGGACTAATCGGACGGCTAGTGTGTCCTTGAGGGGTGGTCCATTTGCGTTGCTGCTTTCGCTTTATTGGCCAGGGACGACCATATAAAGGTCACCAGTTTATGTGAATTACATAGAAAGATGCCTGGCATACTACCCTTGCTGGTGTTTCACATTGAGCTGTGTACTGCAAAACGCAGTGTTTGTGCGATTCGAAACCTCATCCGAAGTGGTTTTCCTTTGATTAACTGTAAAAAACATGAAACTGCCCCTTATCTGGAAATTTCAACTTTCCGATTGTGAGCTATGTCATTTCCTAAACACAGACCTACCCCTTGCCAAATTTAAAACACATAGATAAAAGTTAGATCAATTAATTGGATGTCTTGGCTATTTTCAATGTGGCATTAAAACTGCTTCAGCCACCAGGCTTCCAATATAACTGGACGGAGTCACAGTACACAATAATAGGTATAATGTAGACCAGGACGTGATATATTCCTTTATTAACATATTACCACATTTCTTTTTATCATAGACTAGCGGAAAGTACCCGGCGTTGCCCAGGCGAAAAAGACAGATACACATATCGACTTATACACACTTTCTATGTACATGAGTTTAGTGGAAGAAGCATGGAACAGAAATATTATTTGTCCACACACAAACATTATGATTGTAATATTTGCAAGGTGATTATTTTTAAATAGGTTTCTATCAACCTGATTTGACACGAAAAAATGAATGCAGAGCAAGTTAAGAATAAATTATTAGTTGTGAGCAGACAAACGAAAATATGTTAATATTTTCAAGGTGATTATAAAAATACCAGGTTTCTGTGTACAAGAGTTGAGCGAAAGAAGCAAGGAATAGAAACATTAGTTGTCTGCACACAAACATTATTAATGTAAATTTTGATTTAAAGCTTTCGTGACAGCAGGGATTTATATTCTTGGTTGTTTCGGTAAAGTCACGTATAAGGGAAACAATACATTGATAAAAATATAAAACAATAAAATTCGCACGACGTTTCGACTGCAACACAAGCAATCATCATCAGGTGTGAAAAACACAGCAAGAAAATTTGAAAAAAGTGGCGTTTTTTTCTTAACGTTAGCCCCACGGACAGCGATTTTGGCAGTTGTTCAGATGGACGAGTCAATCTATCTTCTTGGTTCTTTCGGTAAAGTCACGTAGAAGGGCAATAATAAAATAATAAAAATAAAACATAATAAAATAATTCTCACGACGTTTCGGCCACAACGCAAGCAGCCGTCCTCAGGTGAAGAACAGGTCTGTCGGGAAGACAGCGTCTGAATGAAACACCACCAGGCTTGGAGCGTATATTTTAGCTGGGTTGGAAGGGGAAGAGCGTCTTGACAAAAGAATTTGCATATCAAGAGGAATTTAGCATATTTATGGGAAATGCAGATATGGGATTAGTCACTACTTGTGAAATGTGTAGGAGGTGGGCGGGGGGTTTCAAAGTCATATTATGCCCGTGCATTATGCAGGATTAGCAGCATCAAAGGGAGGGGATAGGGGTAGCATTAATAAAGGGAAGGAATATTAATAGTATGTAGTATAAGTATATTTCACGCGACGGTCAATGGTATAGTGTATAGCAGATTGTATAATAATAAATAGTATAAAATTGTAATGTTTAATACAATGTATAAGGTCATATATAGTATCGTAATTGTATAGTGAATATACAGCAGTGTGGTATACAGTAGGCTGGGTAGAATAATACATAGTGTAATATTACAATGTATAGTCCAAGGTATAGGGTGGTGTATATTAATACAGTATGTGATTTAATGTTGGGTTTGTCTATGGCAGTATATAGTACGGGGTAGACCCGTGTGATGTAAGAGAAAAAAGTTTAGCTGGAAGCATATTATATTTTTTGCGACGTAGAATTGTAATGTATTACTTACTGCTAGTTGCTCAGCTTATTTGAGAGTATATTTAGTATACTGATGATACTATGTAGTTTATACTTTAGTTGTTTACGTGGTGGTTTAGTTACTGCAGCTACATACTATTAACATTCCTTCCCTTTAATAATGCTACCCCTATCCCCTCCCTTTGATGCTGCTAATCCTGCATAATGCACGGGCATAATATGACTTTGAAACCCCCCGCCCACCTCCTACACATTTCACAAGTAGTGACTAATCCCATATCTGCATTTCCCATAAATATGCTAAATTCCTCTTGATATGCAAATTCTTTTGTCAAGGCTCTCTTCCCCCTCCAACCCAGCTTAAATATACGCTCCAAGCCTGGTGGTGTTTCATTCAGACGCTGTCTTCCCGACAGACCTGTTCTTCACCTGAGGATGGCTGCTTGCGTTGTGGCGGAAACGTCGTGAGAATTATTTTATTATGTAATATTTTTATTATTTTATTATTTCCCTTCTACGTGACTTTACCGAAAGAACCAAGAAGATGAATCCCTGCAGTCACGAAAGCTTTAAATCGAGTCCATCTATGTTCGGAAAAGAGGAGGGGGAGAGGAAGAGATTGGAATGCGGTCTGAGAGTCACCATAAGAGTGAACACAATCAATTAAGACCTGAAATTATTTATCAAATCCTTCCAATGATTGCTAAGCCAGAATCCATCTTCTCGGTTGAAGTTGTTTTTGTGTTTGTATATGTGGATAGCCTCATGAACGAATCTCTCATGGTAGCCAGATGGCTTGCAGAGAACCTCTGTCTTGGAGAAGTCAATGTCATGTGAGCCCACTAAATTATAACAGTGATCTGCCACGGCCGAGGTGTTGGTCCTACCGTGTTTTAGGTCTGCTTTGTGTTCACGGATACAGTCAGATACATGTCGTTTGGTTTCTCCAATGTAACTACTACCACAGAAGCAACTCAGTTTGTAGGCGCCAGGGTACTGTATGTCCGGAATCACATATTTTACAGACGAAACCAGATCACGGATTTTATGTAATGTGTTGAATCGGACCTGGATCATGTGTTTAATCAAGATTTTGGAGATCTTTTTTGTGATCCCCGCAATGGAGGAAAGGTGATGGTATTTAATGGCTCCTCAAGAGGGTCCTTCTTCATGGTTTGAGTGATGGCTTTGCGGATTGTGTAGTCGGAGTAACCATTAGCCTTAAGAGCTTGGTGTACGTGCTTGAGTTCACTGGCAATGTGTTCCTGGTCGGATGCATTGTGCTCTATGGTGCAGAGTCTTGATGAGGGAATTCTTCTGGGATGGATGGTGGTGGGAATCCGGTTTCAGGTAAGCATCCGTATTGGTAGCTTTCCTGTAGACAGAGTGGCTCAGTGAACCATCAGGTCTATTTTTTATTAGGACATCCAAAAAAGGTAGTTTGCCAACTTTTTCGACTTCCATGGTAAATCTGATAGCTGGGTGTATGGAATTGATGTGCTCGAGGAATTTGTCTAGAGCAGGCCGGCCATGTGGCCAGATGACAAAAGTATCATCCATGTACCTTTTCCATAAGGTTGGGTGCAGAGTGGCAGTTATTAAGGGGCAGTGACGTCACCACGACGCTTGTGGCAAGCTATGCACACCTTGAGGCCACGTGAAGTGTCGAACGCCTGCTGGCAGGAGGTGATGGGGCAGACCCAGATGCCACAGGTCGACTGACTGAGACGATTGACTGATTCACCATCTGTGCCCCCTACTGTGCCAATTTGCTGTGCTTTAGCCTCCCTGCGCTCCACTGGTAATTGTGAGTGTTGCTTCTCCGCCCCTCGTTGTTGTTAGAGGACGACTGCCTCCAACTGGCCAGTAGCGTCCTTCACGAGCCTCCTCCACAGAGGCCGATCAGTCATTGGCAAGTCCACTCAGCTCCACATCCTCCTATAGCACGTCACTCCATCTCTTGTCTAGCCCGTGCTGCGCCCGTTTAGCCCGCACGATCAGGCCAAACAAAAGCTGTTTAGGCATGCGGTGGCTGGGCATGCGGGCTATATGGGCCAGCCAACGCAGCCTTGCCTGCCGGAGGAGCTCACCGATGGGACTTTGTCCACATCTTTAAAGGATTTGTGAGCTCCTCACACAATCCAGCCTGATTAGACCCAGGATGGATCGTAGGCAGGCCAGCCTAAATGTTTGTAACGGGTGAAAATGTTCCATTAGGGGGTCCACGTTTCGCATGCGTAGAGAAGGGAGGGAATGACTGTGGCCGAGAAGACCTGAAGCTTCGTGCGGAGCGACAGATCAGGTAGCATCCACACAGCATTAAGCAATTGATGAAAAGACAATGCTGCTGGACTGATTCGGAGGGAGACTTCTGCTGTTAAACCGGAGCCAGTCCTGAACACACTGCCCAGGTATGGAAAACTCTCCACTCTCCACAACCGGCCCATCACCAATTGGGAGTTGTGGGGGTGGAGTGTCCGATGGTACTAAATACCCAGGCAGGTGCTAAGTTTTGGTGGGGCTGATTGCAAGGCCCCACCTCTTAGTGGCAAGCTCCAGGTTCAGCAGCGGCACCTCGAACTCTTCCTCCGAGTGAGCAGCAATTACCAGATCATCGGCTTTGAGCAATAGGGAGCCATCCCTTGAATGCAACCGGGCATCGATCAGCCTCCCATTGTATCTGTAGCAGATGAAAATTCCTCCGGTACAGCTATTGAAGGCTGCACGGAATACGTGGTAAAAATAGATGTAAAATAATGTGGGAGCCAGAGCACATTCCTGTCGCACCCGAAGGTGTACAGGGAATGGCTCCGACTCCCGGCCATGTAGTTTTACCCGGGCGGCAAAGAATATGAAATCCTGCAGTCACGAAAGCTGTAAGTGAAGATAAGTAATGTAATAATAGGAAGGTGATATTTTCAAAAATAGGTGTATTTGAACGTGAGTTCACACAACAATAAATATGATATTTGAACGTGAGTTGACACAATAAGAAAGATGAAAGTAATGAGCAAGTTATAAACAAAAAATATTTGTTGTGCGATTTGTATGCTGTGTATGGCTTTGAGCCAAATGCTAAAATATTAACAATGTTTGTAGCTTCGTCAAGTAACAGAAAGAGGCAAAGAATATGAAATCCTGCAGTGACGAAAGCTGTAAGTAATGATAAGTAATGTAATAATAGGAAGGTGATATTTTCAAAAATAGGTGTATTTGAACGTGAGTTCACACAACAATAAATATGATATTTGAACGTGAGTTGACACAATAAGAAAGATGAAAGTAATGAGCAAGTTATAAACAAAAAATATTTGTTGTGCGATTTGTATGCTGTGTATGGCTTTGAGACAAATGCTAAAATATGAACAATGTTTGTAGCTACGTCAAGTAACAGAAAGAGGCAAAGAATATGAAATCCTGCAGTGACGAAAGCTGTAAGTAATGATAAGTAATGTAATAATAGGAAGGTGATATTTTCAAAAATAGGTGTATTTGAACGTAAGTTGACACAATAATAAAGATGACAGTTATGGCCAAGTTATAAGCCAAAAATATTAGGTGTACAACTTGTATGGTGTGTATGGCATTGTGACAAATGCAAAATTTATTTAAAAAAAAATGTTTGTAGCTACGTGACGTAACAGAAAGAGGCAAAGAATATAAAATCCTGCAGTCACGAAAGCTGAAAGTGAAGAGAACTAATGTAATACTCTTAGGTTCTTTCGGTAAAATATAATAAATCACGACGTGTCGATTGCAACACAAGCAATCATCATCAGGTGGGAAAACCACAGGAAGATTTTTTTTTTAGGTGTGTTTTTATGATGCTGCGATGGTATACTGCCAGTCTGTGATGTGGCCTGCTATCTGCTGATAATCAACGTCAGTGCACTGGCACTCTATTATCTACACTGCTAATTTTTCTTTTGCCCATTATGCGTGTATGCCAGTCTATAATCTGTTGCCTGCTTCTTTAATCACTCAGTGTACTGCCAGCCTTTCATGTCGACTGTATCTTGCATTTTCAGCTGCTGCCCGTATTGCCAGCCTTTTATATCGACTGTATCAATGCTTATGTCATTGAGTCGGCCTACTGGCAGTCTATAATCTAGACTGTAGCCTGCTTCTCAACTTACCTGTGCGTACTGCTGCTCTTTAATGTAGACTTATTTCAGCTTGTTTCTTCAATGCATTTATATTGTTTCGATTGCTCTCGTCAAGCTATTTACTGATACGTAGTACTGCGATGCTGATTAATATATTATACTGCTAAATACGTTGGACTTTCTTAGCTACAGCCCATTGCATTTAGACTATCCTTTCTGACGTACTGCACCTTTACTTTCCACCAAAGCGGGGAGCACGCAGGGAGGTTCAATGCCCCAACTATTGTTGACCTTTCTTTCTTACGGTGACTGAGGAACATTGTGAGAGAGACATTGTTCTTCCATACCAAGAAAACACCATCGCACGATTTCCTGACGCTAACAGAGCATACGATACCCTACAATAACACATTTTCCTGTCGCATGGCCAAGATGGTTACCAAGTCAAGATTCCTCCAATTACAAAGCTGCAGGACAATGACATCCTCACAAAACTGTTTCCTCTAAAAAAACGTATATTCCTTCGTGATCATGGACAGAGGAAACCGCATATTATGGTGCGCCAACCTCTTTCACCAGCATGTTGTCGATGAGTATGCCAACATTGAAAGTGAGGGCCTTCTTTACATTCAACTGAATTACAACCGCCTGCGTGTGAACAGTATGCTCATCTCTGGGACGCCATCAATGCCGAAGGAGATGCAAATGCTCACAATGTGGGCATATTAGTTATTTTGCCTTCATCCTTCACAGCTCCATCCAGAAACATGCATGAGAAGACTCAGGATGCCATGACGTACTTCAGCCAATATGCCACGCCCCATCTCTTCATCACCTTCACTTGCAATCCCAAATGAAAGGAGATCCAGGTTTACCTTTATCCAAACCAAAAGCCACCAGACAGACATGACATCTTAGCGAGGGTCCTAAAACTCAAAGTTTACGATCGCATGATGCTTATTATGACCAACGAAGGCAGTGTCTTTGGATAGACAAGCAGTAACTTGCACACCATTGGGTGGCAAAAACGTCGTCTTCCTCATGCTCACATTTCGCTATGGATGAGGGAAACAATTCATGCAAGTCACATTGACACATTTATCAGTGCTGAGCTACCTCACTCCCATCACGACGTTTCAGGTGCAACACAATCATCCATCATTATGTGGGAAAGCATGGTCTGCTACTGAGGCAGACTGTTTTAAAAGGTTTGAAATGGGTGTAGCCCAAGGGTCAAAAAGAAGTGGTCGGGGTTAGTGATGTTAATGTGAGAAATTAGCATGTAACTGGAGAAAAAAAGGAAAACGGCCTCCTCGACGAAGGCACGAAAGTGGCTATGTTAATGTGAGAGATTTGCATGATGTTGATGAGAGAAATTAGAAGGCACTGAAGTGCCTATTTTAATGTGAGAGATTAGAATGATGTTAATGTGAGAAATTAGCATGTAACAAGGGAGTGCATCCCAACGGGTGCAATCCAATGGGCCTGTGAGTATGAGAGTGCAATCCAAAAGACATGTGAGCATGATAGTGCAATCCAAAGGCATGAGAGTGCAATGCAACAGACATATGAGTATGAGAGATCTAAGAGAGAAGCATAGAGAGAGACACAGAGAGTCGAAATAACATCTGACATAGGCAGGTTGGATGGAAACATCACAGTCATTTGAGACTATATCTGGTTAATAACGTCCTTCCAATGATTGCTCAGATTGTACCCATCCTCTCGGTTGAAGTTGTGTCTGTGTTTATATATCTGGATGGCTTCATGAACAAATCTCTGAAGGTAGCCGGTAGGTTTGCAGAGTACCTCCGTCTTGGAAAAATCAATTTCGTGTGAGCCCACAACGTTAAAACAATGATCGGCAACGGCAGAGGTATTGGTCCTACCGTATTTCAGATCTGCCTTGTGTTCACGGATTACGTGTACTGTATTGAAACGAACCTGGATCTTGTGTTTGTTTAAGATTTTAGAAATATTTTTGGTAACCCCTGCTTTGTACGGTAAAGTGATGGTTTTGCTTGGATCCTCAGAAAGTTGTCTCCGCATGGCTGGGGAGACAGCTTTGCGAATTGTACGGTCCGAGTATCCGTTCATCCTGAGGGCTTGGTGTACGTGCTCCAACTTACTGGCTAGGTGGTGCTGGTCGGAGATGCAACGGGCCCTATGATGTAGTGTTTTGATGAGGGAATTCTTCTGGGCTGGATGGTGGTGGGAGTCAGGCTTTAGATATGCATCCATGTGGGTGGCTTTCCTGTACACCGAATGTCCCTTCTTAATCAAAACATCCAGGAATTGTAGCTTGCCATCGTTTTCCACTTCCATGGTGAATTTGATAGACGGTTGTATGGAATTGATGTGGTTGATAAATTGGTTCAGTGCTGGCAGGCCATGAGGCCAGATGACAAGTGTGTCATCTAAGTATCTCTTCCACAAGGAAGGACGTAGGGTGGATGTCTGGATGGCATCTGTCTCAAATTTTTCCATGAAAACATTCGCTACTACTGGTGATAAGGAAGAACCCATTGGGGTACCCTCATTTTGTCTGTAGAATGTACCATTGCAGGTGAAGTATGTGTTGGTAAGACATTGCCTTACCAAAGTTGGTACATCTGAATTCAGTCCTTGTTGGACCAAGTCTTCAATGATTGCAATGGTATCAAGTACAGGTACATTGGTGAACAGAGAGACTACATCGAAACTGACAAGCAAATCATCTGGAGACAGTGAGATGTCCTTGATTAGAGAAACCAAGTGAGCTGAGTTAAGTACAGCTGATGTGGACTTGCCAGTGAAAGGAAGCAGAGTCTCTGACAGAAATCGGGCCAGTTTGTAGGTGAGCGAGTTAATCGTGGAGACAATAGGACGGAGCGGGGTACCTACTTTGTGGTTTTTTGGAAGGCCATAAAATCTGGGTGGTCTAGCAGCCGAAGGTTTTAGAGAGCTCTGCTTGGTCTGATCGATTAGAGAAGTCGATTTAGTGAAGATATTGTTGGTTTTAGTAGCTAGGCAGTTGGTGGGATCTCTGTTGATTTTGGTATAGCTGCCATCACTAAGAAGGTCCTGAATTTTGTTTTTGTAAGTAGTTTTATTCATGACAGTGGCATTGCCGTTGTCGGCTGAGAGGATGACAATGTCATTTCTGTTTTTTTTAAATTAGAGAGTTCAAAACGCTCGTCCTTGCTGATGTTGCTAATGGGTTTCTTAGCGTATTGAGGATAGCAGCGATTTCAGATCTAGCAACATCTGCCGGGGTGTGTCCCAAGCCTCTGAGGGCTACGTCAAACCTGGGCGATTATATCATCCACTGGGATATGTTTAGGGGTTACTGCGAAATTCAACCCTTTAGCTAGTACCGATCTTAAGCTGTCGGAAATTGGGATGTTACTCTGATTGATAACAATCTTGTTAACATCTAACTTTTTAACGTCTGGCTCTGACTTCTTTTTTGACAGGAGGTTGAATATAGCGATCAAGTTAACTTTACATTTGGTTGACATTTAAGTAGCAGTTAGAAACTGTCATGTTATCTACATAGTCCCAATCAGAAGTGGACATTTTATCTGTTTCGATTTAAAGCTTTCGTGACTGCAGGGATTCATCTTCTTGGTTCTTTCGGTAAAGTCACGTAGAAGGGAAGTAATACAATAATAAAAATAAAACATAATAAAATAATTCTCACGACGTTTTGGTCACAACGCAAGCAGCCGTCCTCAGGTGAAGACGGCTGCTTGCGTTGTGGCCGAAACGTCGTGAGAATTATTTTATTATGTTTTATTTTTATTATTTTATTACTTCCCTTCTACGTGACTTTAATGAAAGAACCAAGAAGATGTTATCTGTTAATTTTAAGTGTGATTGTAAGAGATTCTTGTCTAAACTATCAACTTCAAATCGGAGCAATCTTATTCTATCTGAGATTAGCGATAGGCTAGATTTTAACAATATCCGTTCAGTGTTAGGAGAAGTGACAGTAGCAGATGTGAGTGTAAATGCGATCGGTATTACCTTGTTATCCCGGCATCTCTTGAGAAAGGTTAGCGACTTGATGAGGTGAGCCTTCTTGTCTCGCAGTATGTTAAAAGCTCTAACAGTTGCATGAAAACCCTCCCCAAATAGGCGGTTAAATCTTGATTTGAAGTTTTCGTGACTGCAGGAATCCATACTCTTTGGTTCTTTTGGTAAATTCACGTAGGTATATTAAAAAAATCACGACGTTTCGGGCGCAACACAAGCGTCCGTCATCAAGTGGGACAGCATGGTCTGCTGCTGAGGCAGACTTCCAGAGGAACTTCCCTCCTCCCCTGCAGGAAATCTGAGCATCACTCTCTATGTTGAATGATATCCTGCTCTCTCTCCCTAACCATACCCCCCTTGTGAAAAATATATTACCAAAACTTCCATATCAATTGAGAACTATCCCTACCTGAATCCCCAAAATCTTCTACAATAGTCTCCACCTCCATATTACATCATTTCGGCGAAGATCGACTATTACTTACTCACGTTAGGTGGAAGTGAATGAGGCCTCGCCCTCCATTAATTCTCTAAATACCACCACTCAGTCGTATTCATCAATATTAAGCACTGGTTAACACCAACGCGAAAATGGGTATGAAAAGAGTGGGAAGAAAGTTCAGACAGCCCTTGCTAGTATCACAGGAGTCATTGTATCCTCACCAAGCATCCATAGAATTTCCCCGCTATGGAGAACCTATCAATCAGAATGGGGGGGTGGGGAAACAGATCACATGCTATCTTGGAATGCAGCCAATATTTTTAAATTTGGGGAACTCCAGACCACCATTGGTCTAACAACGTTTTGAGACTAGGCTCAAAAGAAAGCTCTCTGATGTTAGCCAATCAGTTTCAAAGACAATGCATATATTATCTGAGTACGTTTTTTGTTTGCATTCTGACCACAAATATTGTGGTTAATGCAGACATGATTCCTTGTAAAAGGTTTCAGTTTGGTGTTTAAACATCTTAACACCTGCTTTGTTGCCAGAAAAAATGGAAAAAACTATTCTCATATTTTGGTACTGGCAAAGAGGTCACATGATGTAGATTCTATAATATTGTTCATTATGATGTCGACTCAATAAAAGTGGCTCTTCTTATTTCTTGTTGTTGAAGTAATTACACCTGTAAAAAGCGAATAAATGATATGTTACTATATAAATATTAATGTTAATATAATACAAATTGACTTGGTGATGCTGCTTCGTTATAGTTTATTAGTTATGATGAATTGTTACTAAGGTTAATATACTGCTGCTAAAGATTACATTCATGTAAATAAATATTATTACGTTGTCATGTAATTCGTTAATGATACATTTCTAAGCTGCATTCAGCCTATATCTGTCAGCTAAGTTGAAATATGTTTTTATTTCTCTCAATTTCCAAGATTCTCTAATTCTCTAATTAAAGTTGACCGATAGTATGTCGTGTTGACCTCAGCTTCTTGTGTTTCTCTCTCAATTGCTTGGCTTAATCCCAAGGTCTTCCAGGAGGGGTCTCACTGATTTGAATCCTTTGGCTGGACATGTATGCTACCCACTCCTGCTGTCTGGCTGAAATCAACTTGCTTTAGCCCAAAGTTACCAAGTCTGAAGGGAAAAAGCAAGCAACACCGCCTTTATAAAACATGGCCAAGCCCGTGTCTGGAGAAAGGAAGAAGCAGGAAGGAGCTGGGCCTAAATATTAAGGGGCATTATCTATCAGGAAAGGGCGGAAGCTGAAGAAGATGGCGCATAGCCGGAATAAGGTGCCCATATAAAACTTAACAAAATCTAATTCTGCATATCGTGAATACTTAATTCATGATCGTCTCTGTCAATTTAAGGAAATTAAAGAAGAGAATCAAATAATTGCAGCAGGCAACAAAACATGTATGCTGAAGACGTGGCTGCAGGCCAACTACTTCAAATATAATTGGGTAGTCACATTGCCCAGCAAAAGCGCGTTTGCCACTTGTTTGGCAAATCATCCTGGTTTTTTACAAGGAGTCATGTTTGCACTGACAACAATACCTGCGGTCGGAATGCAAACAAAAACACACAACTCTGATAATGTATGCACCGTCCTTGAAATTGATTGGTCCACACCAGAGACATATTTTCTTAGAGGCTAGTCTCACATGGTGTTGGACCAGATGACGCCAAAAGGTGTCAGTTTTGTTGCCAGATAAAAGGGTAAAAAAAACAATTATCATATTTTTCTACTGGCAAAGGATGTTCCAATGGTGTAAATGCTTCCCCGAGCTCTCATACTCTGATGGTGCATTGCCTTTGAGTTGTGCGCCTTTTGGCGTCATCTGATCCAACACCATGTGAGACTAGCCTCTAAGAAAATATGTCTCTGGTGTGGACCAATCAATTTCAAGGACGGTGCAT